>NC_025994.2:57253175-57409477 GCF_000442705.2 Elaeis guineensis
AGCATCAGTACTAAGCCTCACTCACTCTTGTCTTGTATGAGTCCTTAAGAATCCTATTACTTTTAAGCTCAGAAATTGCATTGTCACTTTCAAATTGGGGATTCTTAGGTGGGCCATTGGATTGATGACTAGGTCCAGGTGATTGGTGGATGGGTGGGTCATTTTTAAAATTCAGTATTTGTTTGTTTGACAATTGACCTAGTTCTCTCTTCATAGTAGATTCAGTTAATTGATCTATTTGTGCTTCTAACCTAGCGAGGGATTGCTGTTGGGTCATGATCATTTGTTGAAGTTGGCTAAATCTATCGTTGGCTAGATTGGTCTATTGAGGAGGTGGGTGTAACGGCTGATTGTAATAAGATGATTGAGTAGGCTGACCACTATTATAGGTATAATTTTAGTATTGGAGCCCATTCTGAAAGTTCTGCACAAAAAAAATTTGGGTCTGAGCCTGAGTCTATTGGGGTCTCCAAGAAAAATTAGGGTGGTTCCTCCAGCCCAAATTATATGTGTTAGAGAATGGATCATTGATAGGTTTGGAGTAACCTTAAGCAGCTTGAACTTATTCTTGAATGAAAGGTGGAAACTGTGCAGCCGTGGGACATTCGCTCACATGATGGGCCGGGCTAGCACAGATAAAACAAATCTCCTGATAATTAGGTAGTGGTATGTATTGTGCAGGAGATTGTTGACCTAATGCTAGGAACTGATCAAATTTCTGGGCAAGAAGGTCGACTTTATCTAATATTTGGGCTATTAGGTTCAGATCGGCCTTAGGACTAGAGTCTGAATATTTGATCGTGATGCTGTCGTTAGGGCACCGTGATTATCAATCAAATTTTAACTTCAATAAAAATTAAAAATATGTAGAAGTAGTGAGTTGGGTCGAATCCATAAAGAAGGTAGGATTTTGATTTGAAATCTTTAATTTTATAAAAAAAAAAAAAATTTGGAGAAAATAATTTAAGTCAGAAAATAAAAATTAAAAGTGCGAAAAATAAATCGGATACTAAGATCTACTAACTAGATCCTAGCATCTACTTGCAATAAAAATAAATAACAAAAATTTAAAAAGCATAAAAATAATTTGGTACTATGATCCACTAATTAGATCCTAGCATCTACATGCAAAAAAATAAAAGACAAGAATTTAAAGTGCAGGAAAATAAATTTTGCATTAATTGAAATTAAAATTCAAGAACAAAAAATTTAAAAGAAATAATAAAATAAAATAAAAATAAAATTGTAACAAGGATCTGAAGTTGATCAGCCAAGCCTCGTCGAAAAGATGGTTGATGACCTCTCCATCTTCCATCATACTCCGTAGAGTGAACCAGCTTTTCTCCTTCTTTTTCTTGGGTTCCTAAAGCTATTTTATTTTTTTTATTTTTTTCTATACTTTCTACTCAATTTTTCTACTCTCCAAGCTTATTCCTAGACCTCCTATTTATAGATAAATTTTTCATAATTTTTTGGTAGGAAAAGGAGTCCTAAAATCTTTAGAAATTGTATAAAAATCCTTAAGAATATTCCTGCCATCAGATCAGCTTTGGACCATCCAGATCTACTCAAAAATCAGAGTTATAATCCTTATCAGGGTCGGATCAAATGTCAGCCATTGGATCTGGGTTCTGATGAAGTTCTGGCCATCAGATCGTGCAAAAGAGTCCTATTCAAAGTCGGCAACGATAACAGCCATTGGATCGCATGATGGATTGCTTCTGGGCCGTCGGTTCGCGCAAAAGAGTCCTATTCAAAGTCGACAATGAGTCTGAACCGTCGGATCTGCGTCTAATTGAATCTCAACCGTTGGATCGCACCCAAATCTTTCTCTCACTGTGAGCCGCTCCTGTGGACCGCGTAACTATTCCTGTGGACCGCGCCCTGGCTTTGTGGACCGATCGATCGGTCCACCATGCACCGGAGGTAATATTTTTTATTTTTTAAGATATTTTAGCTCTATTTTTGCTCTGATTTTCATCTGAAAAATTGAAAAAAATATGCATTAATTTTTTTAAAAATTTCTCTTCATTTTGGTGCTTAAATTGCTCAATTAGATTAACATCTATTTTTTTATAAATATATTTAATTTCATATTTTTTTCAAAATCATTTATTTTTTAAGAAAATTCAATAAATTCATGAAATTAGGATTTTTAAGAAGATGTTAGCACCATAAATTATCAAAAATATCTTCAATAAATGTAAAAATATACCACTTATCAAGACCCGGTTCGGATAGTTGACTTCTCTAATGAATCCGGCTTTCAAGAGTTTATCAACTTCCTCAGCTATTGCCTTCTATCTTTTCGGTGCATGACCTCGGATTTTTCCCTTCATCGACTGATGTTTGGGATCAACAGCTAGGCGGTGTTTCATGACTTCCGCATCAATCCCCAGCATGTCCGTTGGAACCCAAGCAAAAATATCCACATTCTTTTGTAGAAAATTGATGAGTTGTGTCTGTACCTCTTCTCCCAGGTTGGAGTCGATCTTCACCACGTGCTCTTCATTCCCATCGTTCAAAGGAATTGAGACAAGATCTTCAATTGGCCCACCTCGTTCTTCAGCAAGGTCATCGTGGGTGTCTAATCCATCAATCATATAGGGGTCAGACTGATTATTTTTTTGTAAGGCTATGTTATAGCAATGTCTTGCCAAGACTTGATCTCCTCTGACCTCTCCGACCCCTTGGCTTGTAAAAAATTTTAATTTCAAATGGTAGGTCGATACCACAGCTCGGAGGACATTGAGGCTAGGTCGGTCGAGTATTGCGTTGTAGGCAGACGGTGCCCTTACTACTAAGAAGTCCACTTGCGCTCTAGATTATTTCGGGCACTGACCTGCAACTACGGTCAAAGTTATTACTCCTTCCACTGGCACAGCATCGTCAGTGAACCCTACCAATGGGGAGCTTATCGGCCCTAATCGATCATCCGGAATGGATATTTTTGAGAATGCATCGTAAAACAAAATATCGATCGAGCTTCCATTATCAACAAGAATGCGACATACATCATAATCAGTAATATTTAAAGAAACTACAACCGTATCATTATGGGAAAATTGAATCCCTCGGGCATCTTCTTCAGTAAAGGTTATAGATTCTTCAGTCCTCTGTCGCTTGGGCGGTCTGACCGATCCACTGACTGCTCCCCGTCGGGGTCCTCCAGAGATGGTGTTGATGATCCCGATTGGAGGTCGATCTTCAGGCTGTTCTTCCCTCCTTGGTGGCTCTAGTTGTGGTAGGGCCCTCGATCGATCTTTCCTACCTTCAGACCGGCGTCGATGAATCTGTTGAGCCGACCCCGTCTGATGAGCTCCTCGATCTCATCTCGGAGCTGAATACACTCCTCCGTGTTGTGGTCATGGTCACGATGATAGAGGTAGAACTTGTTAGGATTGCACTTCCCGGGATGTATACGCAATCTTTTCGGCTTTGGTAGCTGTTCCCTGATCTCCATCACTTGAGTTTGTGAAGCATTGAGAGGGGCGTAGCTGTGGAATCTTCCTGGGGGAGAGCTTCACCGAACTCTGCGGTCCGGGCTTCTCTGCCTACGAGCTTGGGGGGGAGTTCGGACATGCTTGTATCCGGGGGGAGTTCGAGAACGTGGACGAGCTTCACTCGGCCCTTTTTTAGTTACAGGCTTGTCGGAGTCACCCGCCCACCGCTCCTTCGCGGCCTCCTCGTCCTTCAGCTTGAAGGCTTTATCTGCTCGGGCATATCCTTCGGTCCAAAACAGCAAATCAGCGAAGTCCCTGGGATACTTCTTTTTCAGAAAAAATAGAAGGTCATTCTTTTGAAGACCGCTCTTTAGGATGGCCATTGCAACTGATTGGTCCAAGTTTCGGACCTCTAATGTGGCGGCATTAAAATGGTTGACAAAAGTTCAGATGGATTCTCTCTCCTTTTGCTTGATGTTGATGAGGGACTTCGAACCTCTTCGGGGATGTCGACTGCTGATAAAATGAGCCACAAACTGGTGGTTCATTTGATCAAAGGAGAAGATAGTACCCGACTTCAGTGTCGAGTACCAATTTCTTGCTGCTCCCTTCAAGGTAGATGGGAAAGCTCGGCACATGATGGCATCTGGCACGCCTGGAGTAGCATCACTATCCGGAAGGCCTCCAGGTGGTCAACTAGATCTGAGGTCCCATCGTAGCTCTCAAATTGGGGGAGCTTGAAGTTCGACGGGATCGATTCCTGCATAATTTTTTGAGAAAAAGGAAGGTCAGTACAGATATCCTCACCGTAAGCAGGTCCATTTATGGACTCAAGACGTATGGCTTCGTTAAGAACGGAGAAGAGCCCTGCATTTATAAGTAGGCTAATGGTCCAGTAGTGGTATTTCTTGTATTGTATGTGGATGATATTCTCTTAATCAGGAATGATGTCCCTGTATTACAGGGAATAAAGATTTGGCTGTCGTCACAGTTCTCCATGAAAGATTTGGGAGAAGCTTCCTACATCCGAGGGATGAGGATCTATAGGGATAGATCTAAAAGGTTGCTTGGTTTATCCCAGTCTACGTACATAGATACTATGCTGAAGAGATTCAGTATGGAGAATTTCAAGAAAGGATATCTACCGATAGGCCATGGAATTTCTCTCTCGAAGAGGGATTGTCCGACAACACCTCAAGAGAGAGAGCATATGGGTAGGATTCCATATGCTTTGGCAGTGGGATCTATCATGTATGCCATGACATGTACACGACCAGATGTGGCATACTCACTAGGGGTAGTGAGTAGATACCAATCTGATCCAGGGGAGAATCACTAGAAGGTTGTTAAAACCATCCTAAAGTATTTAAGAAATACTAAGGATCAGTGGCTTGTTTATGGTGAATCAGACTTGAAACTTATAGGGTTTACAGACTCTAGTTTCCAGTCTGATCACGATGACAGCAAAAGTGTGTCGAAATTTATTTTTACCCTTAATAGTGGGGCTATCTGCTGGAAGAGTTCCAAGCAACACACAGTGGCTGATTCAGTTTGCGAGGTGGAGTATGTCGTGCATCAGATGCTGCCAAAAAAGTGGTGTGGCTGAGAAAATTTATCACCGAGCTCAAAGTAGCACCCTCCCTTGTTGGTCAAGTTCTGCTCTACTGTGACAGCTCTGGAGCCATTGCTCAGGCGAAGGAACCCAAGGCACACCAACAGACGAAGCATATTCTGTGCTGCTACCATCTCATTCGAGAAATTATGGATCGAGGTGACGTCGACCTTCAGAAGATCGACAGAAAGGAGAACCTGACCGACCCATTCACTAAAGCCATTGCGGTGAAGGAGTTCGACGACTACAAGTCGAAGATAGGTGTTAGTGAAGGAAAAACCACCTTTTTCCTGTGTAGGATCTTCCAGATTTCATCAAATTTGGGGCAGAATAAATTTTAAATTTTATCCTATGCTATTTTAGATCTAATGTCTATTAGATTTAATTTTATTATCTGATATTTTAATTTCAAAATTAAATCTAAAAGTATGAGAAACATAGACATACCTCAAGGGTAATCTAATTACCCTATAGATGATCGCAGCACTACCTGAGGTTCTGATGTAGCCATGCAAGCGCCTGGCCTCTACCAGTATCCACTAAGATAGGATCTAGAATATCTTCTCCTCAAATTCTATGTTCCAAAAATCAGATCTAAATCTGATTAGAAAGATCTTCAAAAGTCTTCCTGAAGTTGGAGTAGCAGCCTGTGAAGAAGTCCTGTAGCCTTCTATTCCAGGCGTCACCATGCCTTGCACCTATGGCAGATGAATGTCCAACTTCTTGGACATGAAGAGAGGAGAAAGGAGAGCAGGGAAGATATGGAGAAGAGGGAGGGGGTGGCAGCCAATGGGTTTTTTGCACAAAACAAGTTCTGCCCCGAAACCCTAGGTGCAGCAGGGTTTATATAGACCCTGTATGCTGGCAGTGCCACATCATTCGACCAATCAAAAAATTCCAATAAATTCTGGAAAAATTTTGATTGGTGGAGTGATATCATCTGATCATATCAATAAGAATCCCCATGCTCTTTCTATGTTGGCACCAACAATGGATAGGCTCAAATAAGGTGGCGCCAAAGAGTCCAAGTTTATCAGGACTCTTTGGTTCTTATACATTTGGGGCGCCCACTTAAATCCAATTGGGCTCATGCCATAATCTGATTATGGCACCCAATTTGATTAGGTTTAGATATGTGGACACTCCACAAAAATCCTTCAATAACTCCTCTTCAGTTTAAGACCCATATGTCAACTTTTGACAGATGTCCTAAAATGAAATTAGCAGGTGCTAGAAATTGGCAGGTGTTGTCTTAAATTCATCTCATGAATTAAGACAAGCCTTTTCTAAGCTGGACAAGCTTCAAATAGATGGAGAAAATTTTCAAGATTCTCTGGATGAGTCAGATCACATTTGGCTTAATAGAGACAGAAAAGATTACATGAGGAGAAAGTTAGGCTCAATCGAGTGCTAGCACGATTTCCTTGAACCTAATTGGATCTTATCCAAATCAATTGGGCTAGCCAATTGATGACATCCAGACCCTAACCTTGTTTGTGTGACCCTGTTAGATTCAATTCTGTATGGTAATGAGACATGTCATGATCTCATCATCGACATCTTTGAAACTCCTTTCGATGGATCAGAACTCTTCTGATTCAGACAATTAGAATGATCGATCATCAAAATCATTCTAATTGCTCTCAAAATCCACCAGTGACACCTAGCAGTATATGGTGGCAACCCATCAAACTGAAGATGAACCTCTCGGTGCAGCTACTGTATGATTGAGTTCCTCTATCATGATCCCGACTGAATTAGGGTTAAGGTGAACTCATCAAACCCAACATCAGTCATATGAATCAATCGATCGATCCGAGTCCGATGTGAAACCCCAATGGAAAACTCTTTTCCATTATTTCACTCTGCCATGGCCATGGGCTTAAGGACTCGATCTTTCGATCACCATAGGACTGCTCCTCTCATCTATCGAGGTTGATAGATCCCATCTTGATGCGATCTGGTTCCTACAATGAATATGCTACAGCCAACATACACCTCAGGTTTCGGATGGCTAGGAGATCGAGTTATGGTGTAGTCAAACTATAACACACTCAAGGTGAACCGACGATGCACCTCAGGTCAAAGAATTAGACACACAACTAACATCGAGCTAGTCATCGACGAGAAGGTAGATTTCCTTATGACTGCTCGAGGTGGTCACGCTCAGTACTCTCGTTCTCAATGAATACCTGTACTCTCGCTCTGGTGTCTCCACACCGTAGACTCAAGACTCATCTATCCTAAGAAAGTGATTGTACACCAACCTTCCGGATCGATCACCATCCTCATGATGATCCTATGGTCAGGAGCAGTTTATGAGTTAGTTATGTAAATTCATGCCTTAAATTTTCAACTCTTGAAAATATGAATTAACATTCCACTAACTCAAAGGATGTATCACAGACACAATGTACACAATGTGATAGAAGAATAACCCTTTTATTCATTTATAGTCAAAATTATAATTTTACCCTTAGATTTGTACAAAATGTGTCAGCCGATCTGGCATCTAGGGCACACATCTAACAAACTCCCACTTGACCTAATGCCAATTGGCTACATATCTAAGTCCATCTTCTCAAGATGGGCTTCGATCTTCTATTGGCCCAATGGCTTAGTCAGCGGGTCTGCCACATTGTCTGTGGAGTCGACTCTCTTGACCTCGACATAACCCTTTTCGAGGTAATCAGGATCAGATGGAATCGTGCTCGATGTGCTTGGACTTCTGGTGAGACCTTGGCTCCTTAGCTAGGGCTATGGCGCCATTATTTCACAGTAAAGAGGGATGGCATCCGATGACATCACTCCAAGCTCTGGGCAAACTTCTTATACCAGAATGCCTCCTTCGCAGCTTCTGATGCAGCAATGTACTCTGCCTCCATGATGGAATCTACAATCACCATTTGCTTGGAACTCTTCCAGCTAACTGCACCACCATTACAAATGAACAGACTCCCAGATGTCGACTTTCGATCATCTATATCAGACATAAAGTCTGAGTCTGTATATCCTGAATCTGGAGTTCTCCATTCCCAAAGACTAGAAACATATCCTTAGTCCTTCTCAAGTACTTAAGGATACATTTCATAGAAGTCCAGTGCTCTTCGCCTGGATTCGACTGATATCTGCTTGTGACACTCACAGCATGGGCTATATCAGGTCGTGTACATAGCATGGCATACATGAGGCTCCCTATTGCCGAAGCATAAGGGATCTTGCTCATGCGTTCAATCTCCTCAGGTGTGCTAGGGCACATCTTCTTGGAGAGATGAATGCCATGTCTAAAAGGCAATAAACCTCTTTTGGAGTTTTTCATGCTAAACCTCTTTAGCACCTCCTCTATGTACATCTTCTGTGAAAGTCCAGCATCCTATTTGGTCTATCTCTATAGACCTTAATACCCAGTATAAAGGATGCCTCTCCTAGATCTTTCATAGAGAACTCCTTAGACAACCATATTTGACTGAGGTCAACATGGAATGTCATTCCCAATTAGGAGGATGTCATCCACGTACAATACGAGGAAGACAACTGCGCTCCCACTGACTTTTTGAACACACATGGTTCCTCTCATTCTTGATGAAACCAAACATTTTGATCACATCATTGAAATGAGTATTCCAACTCCGAGATGCTTGCTTAAGTCCATAAATGGACCTTTGCAGCTTGCAGACCTTGTGATCATCATCACTGGATGTGAATCCAAGGGCTGTTCCATATAGATATCTTCCTCAAGATGTCCATTTAAGAATGCCTTTTCACGTCCATCTGCCATATTTCATAATCGAAATAGGCTGCAACAGCAAGCAATGTGCGGATAGATTTTAGCATGGCTACGGGCGAGAAGGTATCCTGATAGTCAATGCCTTCGCGCTGACTATAACCTTTTGCTACGAGCCTAGCCTTGAATGTCTCCACATTCCCATCTGCACCTATCTTTCTCTTGAAGATCCATTTACACCCAATAGGTACAATACCTTTAGGTGGATCTACCAAGGTCCAGACTTGGTTTGAGTGCATCGAGTCAATTTCTGATCTCATTGCCTCTAACCATTTCTCGGAATCGATATCTGATATCGCCTCGTCATAGGTCTTGGGATCATCACCATGAACCCCATTTTCCATGAGGAATATTTCCTCTACATCTCTTGTATGGTACCTAAGTACCTTTCAGGAGGATGGAAAACCCTAGTCGATCTACGAGGTGGAAGAGGTTGTGTTAGGACTGGTTCTAATTGATTGGTTCCTCAGGTTCTTTAGCTCGTTGCTCTTGGGAGACATTCTCCTTGAGCTTAATTATTCTTCCGATGCCACCATCTTGAATAAACTATTTTTCAAAAAAATAGTATTTCGACTCACAATCACATTGTGGTCTTCCAGAATATAAAAATAGTATCCTAATGACTCTTTAGGATATCCTATGAATCGAGCTCTAAAAGATCTGAACTCTAACTTGTCCGTCTGCTGTCTCTTGACATGAGCCGGACAACCCCAAATTTGAGATGATTCAGACTTGGCTTCTTACCATGCCATATCTCATACGGTGTGGTAGGAATGATTTTAGAGGGAACCCTATTCAATACATAAATTGCTGTCATGAGACAATGTCCCCAAAGAAAATCAGGGAGGTCCGTGAAGCTCATCATGGAACGACCATATCTAATAGGGTCCGATTTCTCCATTCTGAAACCCCGTTGAGTTGAGGCATTCCAGGTGGAGTCCATTGTGAGACTATGCCATTGTCCTTAAGATAGTCTAGAATTTCGACTAAGTATTCACCTCCTCGATCTGATCGAAGAACCTTAATGGGCTTTCTGTTTGTTTTTCTACCTCATGTCTGAATTCTTTGAACTTTTAAAGGCTTCAGACTTGTGTTTCATTAGAAACACATACCCGTACCTAGACATATCATCGGTAAAGGTAATGAAGTAGACAAAGTTGCCTCTAGCCGGCACATCAAATGGGCCGCACACATCCATATGTACTAGGGCAAGTAGGTCTGTGGCCCTTTCCCCATGTCCCACAAAAGGGAGCTTGGTCATTTTGCCTTGAAGGCATGATTCACAAACTGGATATGACTCGAAGTCAACGAACTCAGTAGCCTGGATTTCTCCAATTTGTTAACCCTGTCTTCCGCTATATGACCTAGCCTTAGGTGCCACAGATACTTATCATTTAGACTATCTCTAGGCCTTTTAATTCCTGTGGCATTCACATTTTGCTCAATATTAAAAACAGATACATCAACATGTAACTGATAGAGATCATTAATAACAAAACCATTTGCAACTTTATTATTTTCATAAAAATATTACAATGGTCCTTATGAAAGCTAATCACATAGCCTTCTTGTGCTAAACATGAAACAGAAATCAAATTTCTGCTTGCTACAGGCACATAATAACAGTCTCTTAAAACTAAATCTAATCCTAAGGTAATCACAGAGGGTAGGTTCCACGGCCACGGCAGCAACTCTTGCTCTATTTCGACGTAGGATCATCTCCCCATCCCTCAGCCTCCTGCTCTCCTCAAGACCCTGCATAGAAGTGCACAAATGAGCACTAGAACCAGAGTCAAGTACCCAACTGGATGCAGAAGAAATCGTAAGGTTAGATTCGATAATGAGCATACCTCCGAAGGACCATCCTTCTTGTTCTTCAGGGTGGCCAGGTACTGAGGACAGTTTTGCTTCCTCTTCTTCCCATCCACCTTCTGCTTCTTCGCAGACTTCTTTTTCTTTCCAAAAGACTTTCTCTTAGAAGAAGTCTGCTCCACAGTAAGAACTGAGCCTTTTGAACCTTTCATTGAAAGCTCAGCCGTAACCAGCATATTCATTAACTCGGCCAAGGTACATTGCATCTTATGCATATGAAAGTTCATGATGAACTGACCATATGCATCGGACAAGGACTGAAGGATCATATCAATCTAAAATCCTTGTCTAAGATGATACCGAGCTTCTCAAGCTCCTCAAGATCCTTGATCATTGTCAAACAATGATCTTGGACTGACTGCCCATCACGCATCTTGGCCTTAAAAAGTCTTTGACAGACTTGATACTTGGCGCGTGACTCTGTTCACCAAACAACTCTTGTAGGTGAGCCAACATTTGGTGGTAGTCAAAATATTTTCATGTTGGCACTGCAAGTCATCAGACATTGCACCCAACATGTAGTACCTGGCTTTGTTATCATTTCCGTCCACTTTTTCAGAGATGCTCTCTGTTCAGCAGTCAGACGTGCTGGCATGGCAGGTGGGTCCTGGTCCAAGATATGAGTCAATTTTTTGGAACTCAGAATAATTCTGTAGTTCCTCAACCAGTCCTTAAAATTTGGTCCAGTCAGTCTATGAGTGTCTAGAATTTTGGTCAGGGGGTTTGAGGCAGACATGTTTCCTGTAGAGAGTCGAAAGTTTCTAGTTAGATTTTGTAATCAGACTCAACCAATTTGTTTAGGGTTTTCATTTTTAAACAAATTAGGCTCCCACTATTTTCTCAGATCCCTACACTCCCTTGGTAGAGATGTGAAAATCTTCGTGATTAGTGATTTCTAGTGGGTGGTGCGGTCTTACCGACTGGCTCATCACCTCACCTAACAGTTATTGGTGATGGGTCAACCGATGAGTGGACAACTCTTGTCTAATGATTCTCTAATCATGGTGCACCCAAAACTTGATCTCTAATTCATGAAGCTCACCGTATCCGGGATATTGCTCCAATCCTTAGTTAAGCCAAACCCACCATTTGCACGAACTAGATTCCTGATTGGGTCCCTCACCGTATCCAAATATTGAGCCCAACCCATCCTCTAATCCGTAGCATCCAATGCCTAATGGACATGGTTGCATCTTCCCGATGCAACTGAGCCACTGTAACCAGCCGAGAATAATCAACCCCGGGAAGGGCCCGCACATCCACAATGGTGGAAGATCTAGACTTAATATTTTCTTAGGAGATTTGATTTAGGTCTCTTTAAACTTGACTTGATATAGTCATAACAATTATGACTAACCTAGTGGCATGGGTTAGCTCGAATTGTTAGCCACCTCAAATTAGAACTGGGTCGACACATATGGCCAGGTAAGTGAGACCGGTGGAAGGGATATGTCATTAACTCGACAAGAACGCATTCGAGTCGAGTAGCTCTCAATTAAAAACTAATCGATCGCATCTGCCGAACTTACCTTAGACACCAAATTGTCGAACCAGAACTAATTGGGTTAGCCTACAATCCAGACTCTAACCTCTGAGCCAAATTAGGTCTTAACTTGATCGAGTCACATCTAAATGTGATTCGACCTTGACCCAGACTTAATCCTATTAGGCTGGTCAATTATTAGCTTTCATGATCCACCTAACCAACTCTTGATTCGGTTTGATCAACCGCTAGACCTAATTGAGCTACCCAAGCCCAAACCCAATTTTATAAAATATCTTAGATCTGAAATTCTTAATTTTAGACCTAATTTAATTTCATAAACTTAATACATTAATTAAGTTTGGATTCATAAACAAAGCATGTATAATAAATCCTAGGGTTTCAGGATCTAGGGTTTTGCAGAAAAGTAAGTTTTGATTTCTGATTAAGGATGAATGCGCGGCACCCCTACACGTCATATGAATGCCCCATTGAATGGGAGGAGAGGGCCTTTAAACCTTACTTCATTCTTATGACGGACGACCATGAGGAACACCTTAACCAGAAATATAGATTTAACTACAAAACTAGTTAGATCTAAATTAACATATCACATATACAATTTAAGATCTAACTAATACATGCTTTGCATACATTTATGTATCAAAAATCAATCTAATTAATATGCTTTCAGATCTGATACATCACATGTAATATCTAAAAAATAAGATTTAAATTGAACTATTCAAAATTAAATCTATTCTAGACAAGTTACTAGAACAGTTCTACAACTAGTCTAGGCACGCAACAGATCAATTTTATGAAAAATTAAAATTTTATTTTTTATTTTTGATCTGATTATAATACTTATAACATCAAAAATAGAGAATAAATTAAATTTAATTTATATTTTAATCTCATTAAAATATAAAACTTAAGACTATTCATGGATTCAACTAATCCTAGTCTAGTCATGCATCTCATGCATGTTAGATCTTCTTAGATTTAATTTTAAATATTTTAATTTTAGATCCTATCATATTGATGTGAATCTAAAATTTTATAATATCAATAAATTAAAATTAAAATCAGATCTAAATTAGATCTGAAATAGAGCCAACAACCTGGCTCTGATACCACTTGAAGGAAAAATCGCCTTTTTCCTGTGTAGGATCTTCCAGATTTCATCAAATCTGGGATGGAATAAATTTTAAATTTTTATCCTATGCTATTTAGATCTAATGCTATTAGATCTAATTTTATTATCTAATATTTTAATTTCAAAATTAAATCTAAAAGTATGAGAAACATAGACATACCTCAAGGGTAATCTAATTACCCTATAGATGATCGCAGCACTGCCTGAGGTTCTGATGTAGCCATGCAAGCACCTGGCCTCTACCAGTATCCACTTAGGTAGAATTTGGAACATCTTCTCCTCATGATTCTATGCTCCAAAAATCAGATCAATATCTGATTTGGAAGTACTTTAGAACTCCTTCTGAAGTTGGAGCAGCAGCCTGTCGAAGATGTCCTGCAGCCTTCTATTCCAGGCATCACCACGCCTTGCACCTATGCCAGATGAACGTCCAACTTTTGGACGTGAAGAGGGGAGAAAGAAGAGCAGGGAGGAAGTGGAGAAGAGAGGAGGGGGTGGCAGCCAATGGGTTTTTTGCACAAAATAAGTTCTGCCCCGAAACCCTAGGTGCAGCAGGGTTTATATAGACCCTGTATGCTGCGCAGTGCCATATCATTCGACCAATCAAAAAATTCCAATAAATTTGAAAAAATTTGATTGGTGGAGTGATGTCATCTGATCACATCAAATAAGAATTCCCATGCTCTCTCCTATGTTGGCACCAACAATGGATAGGCTCAAATAAGGTGGCGCCAAAGAGTCCAAGTTTATCTGGACTCATTGGTTCTTATCCATTTGGGGCGCCCACTTAAATCCAATTGGGCTCATGCCATAATCTGATTATGGCACCCAATTTGATTAGGTTTATGCATGTGGACACTCCACAAAAATCCTCCAATAAGTCCTCTTCAGTTTAAGACCCATATGTCAATTTTTGACAGATGTCCTAAAATGTAATTGGCAGGTGCTAGAAATTAGCAGGTGTTGTCTTAAATTCATCTCATGAATTAAGACAAGCCTTTTCTAAGCTGGACAAGCTTCATTTTAACTATAAGAAATCTTCTCAAGATTCTTTAGATGAGCCAGATCACATTTGGCTCAGTAGAGACAGAAAAGATTACATGAGGAGAAAGTTAGGCTCAATCGAGTGCTAGCACGATTTTCTTGAACCTAATTGGATCTTATCCAAATCAATTGGGCTAGCCAATTGATGACATCCAGACCCTAACCCTTGTTTGTGTGACCCAGTTAGGTTCAATTCTGTATGGTAATGAGATATGTCATGATCTCATCATCGACATCATCGAAACTCCTTTCGATGGATCAGAACTCTTCTGATTCAGACAATTAGAATGATCGATCATCAAAATCATTCTAATTGCTCCAAAATCCACCAGTGACACCTAGCAGTATATGGTGGCAACCCATCAGAACTGAAGATGAACCTCTTGGTGCAGCTACCTGTGTGATTGAGTTCCTCTATCATGAGTCCGACTGAATCAGGGTTAAGGTGAACTTGTCAAACCCAACATCAGTCATATGAATCAATCGATCGATCCGAGTCCGATGTGAAACCCCAATGGAAAATCTTTTCTATTATTTCACTCTGCCATGGCCATGGGCTTAAGGACTCGATCTTTCGATCACCATAGGACTACTCCTCACATCTATCAAGGTTGATAGATCCCATCTTGATGCGATCTGGTTCCTACAATGAATATGCTACAGCCAACATACACCTCAGGATTCTGGATGGCTAGGAGATCGAGTTATGGTGTAGTCAAACTATAACACACTCAAGGTGAACCGACGATGCACCTCAGGTCAAAGAACTAGACACACAACTGCAGCATCGAGCTAGTCATCGACGAGAAGGTAGATTTCTTTATGACTGCTCGAGGTGGTCACGCTCAGTACTCTCGTTCTCAATGAATACCTGTACTCTCACTCTAATGTCTCCACACCGTAGACTCAAGACTCATCTACCCTAAGAAGCAATCGTACACCAACCTTTCGGATCGATCACCATCCTCATGATGATCCTATGGTCAGGAGCAGTTTATGAGTTAGTTATGTAAATTCATGCCTTAAATTTTTAACTCTTGAAAATATGAATTAACATTCTCACTAACTCAAAGGATGTATCACAGACACAATGTACACAATGTGATAGAAGAATAACCCTTTTATTCATTTATAGTCAAAATTATAATTTTGCCCTTAGATTTGTACGGAAATGTATCAACCGATCTGGCATCTAGGGCATACATCTAACAGAAATATCCACCTCTTGCACTTGAGCTCATGGGTCCATATACATCAGAATGTATCGACCCAAGAGTTCACTGGCTCGCTCATTTTTTCTAGTAAAAGGTGATTTGGTCATCTTCTCAAGAAGACAGAACTCACAGGTTGAAAGTAATTCACAATCACCCACTTCAAGAATTCCTTCTTGAGCCAACATGTTTATCCTGTTCTTATTGATATGACCTAGCCTACAGTGCCAAAGGTAGACTTCTGACATATTATCCATTCTAGGATGTTTACCGAAGGTTTGAACCATATTAACAGGCTGTGATAGTAAGTAAATTCTATTATTTAGTTATCCAACAAACATTATAACACCATTCAAAATGATATTGCAAATATTTTCTTTTATTAAAAATTCATAACTATACTGGCCAAAAGCCTACAGAAATAATATTTAATAAAAATGGACAATAGTGATATTCACTCAGAATTACATTACAAGAATTGATTACAGGTTCATAATTCCTAAAGTTAGAACTGAAACTTTGCTTCCGTCTCCAATGTTCAGAACCTCTTGCCTTCATCAAATCTTCTACTGACCTGCAGACCCTGCATCGAATTACAGATATGATAAGGGCTTCCGGTATCCAATACCCAGGTAGTAGTATCACAAATGAAAAAGTTGCAAGGTGTTATCATATAATTACCTTGCTTCTTCTTTGGCCTGTTCGGATCCAGGGAGGCAATGTATAGAGGATAGTTTCTCTTCCAGTGTCCCTGCTTCTTGCAAAAGAAGCACTCCGCCTGGCTCTGGTCGGCTTGCGCTTCTTGGTCTGACCCTGTGTTGACGTCCCAGCATGCGGCTGCACCTTCTTATTCTTCTTCTTCTTGTTCTTCTTCTCTTTCTTAAAGGGTCGATGATCAGAAGAAGATCCTCCCACAACATTCACTGACTCCTTATGGAGCTGGTGATCCTTTTCAAAGTTCTGCAGCAACCCCAACAAGCCGTGGTAGTTCATTGCAGGCTTTGTTATCCAAAAATGAGTAAGAAAGGAGGAAGGACTTGGCAAAGAATTAAGGATCGCATCCCTACCGAGCTGCTCGTGCAAGGAAAGTCCAGTTTACTTAGGCACTCAATCATTTTGATCATGTACAGTACATGATCGATGATGAGGCCCCATCCTCATTCGAGCATTGAAAATGGCACAACTAATTTTGTGCCTTTCAACATCGTCAAGCGTGCCAAAGGAGTCGTTCAACATTTGAAGCATCTCCTGTGGCTGGGCATTTTTGAACCTACGGCTGAACTCATCATTCATTACCACCAGCATAATGCACCGAGTGGTGGTGCGATCGTTGAGCCATTTCTGGTAAGTGTCTCAGACTGTCCCTCCAGCATTCGGGGCTGGCTCCTCAGGTGCGGATCCGTTACTACATAAAGGATCCACTCATATTCAAGGATGATTTTCAATTTTCGTTACCAGCTATCAAAATTAGGTCCCATGAGCTTGTCATTATCTAATAATGATTGGAGTGACAGGGTAGTGGCCATAGCTGTATAAAGAAAAATCAAACTTTTATTAGTATATAAATTATTAATACTAAAGACTTGGACTTTAGTCTAAATTTCTCTCAGTATTTTTACGAACTGGTAGCCTCAACCTTCAATTCGAGGAATTACTTTAATTCCTTAGTGGGTACTAGAATTCACATAGACACACACGAGCCCAACTTTGGTTGGTCAACCCATGTGCATCTATGGGTAGGTTCATAACAGTTGTTTCTCTAAATAACTTCTAGTAATTAATTTTGCCCCAGAACCTAATCAGTAGTCTTTGGCCTCCACTGAAAAGATCTGGTTAGGTCCAACCATTAACATGACTTGATTTGGTGAATCGGACCAATAAATGATCAGGCCTGACTTTGGCCGGCCAACCTGACCACCATCAGAAAGACTCAACCAAATGATCATACTATGAATGATAATTCCATTAGTCAATAAGCACCAGGCCTTTGGGCTTCCAGTGATTATTAAACTAATGAACTCATTATCACTCACTTAATGGGAGGCTATGACTTAGTTATCACTATAACTTAATCATTTTTAGGGACCTAATAATTTTTAAAATTTTTATTAAAGGATAGAAGAGAAAAATTAACCAGCAATTTCAATCCTCCCACTGACTTCACCAAGTCAGATTAAAAAAGATTTAATTAAAGCTGGCATTAGGAGCACCTAAATCAATCACACTGATTTACCTAATGACATGGGTGAGCCCTAATCACCAAGTGATTAATCAAAATCTAACTCACCAGGTTGGCCAGGTAAGTGAGATCAGTGGTGAGGATATGCCATTAACTCATCAGAGATCGAATCAATACGAGTAGCTCCCACTTAAAGCCCATTGATCAGACTGTCAAACTTACTTTAGACACCAACCGGTTCATTAGTTTTAATTTGATCAACTTAGTAAATAGGGTTCCACCGCGTAGCCATAAATTAAGTCCATCTTGGTCTAGTTAAAGACATGGACCCATTCAACTACAACTATTGGAGTTGAGTCTAGAGTGTCCTTGACCTAATCTAATTCAACTTTTGATTAGATTTAATCAATTACTCTAATTTAGTCCATTTCTTTAAGCTAACCTTAGGTCAACCCAATTATGGACCTAATCCAACTAACCCATCGACCCACAAGTTTATGCAATTATCTTAGATCTTAATTCATAATTCTAGACCAACTAGACAATACTTAATTCTTTTAATTAAGTTTTTGGGTTGATGGGTCGGGGTTTGGCATTTCAAAAATAATTTTAAATTTGAAAGGTTTTATTTTCTATTCACCAAATGTGTTGACTCATTTCACAAACGGATCAGCACATTTCATAAACAGCAATCCTATTGCTAATTACATAACAGAAAATAACTCAATCAAAATAAATTATGAATATTCTTTTAGATCTAATCTAACATATTCATGATAAATTTTATAATTGAACCTTTATAATTAAGTCCTTTCGCTGCTTCATCTGCATGGGATATAATCGCATTGGCACTCCTACCGCCATAGGAGAACCCCATCGAATGGGAGGAGAGGGCCTTTAAACTCTACTTTTCTCCTATAACGGACGATCATGCAACCAACCCAATTAGACTACTTGCTACTTGGATCAAGTATATCTAAATATACCAATTTCAAAATTTAAATTTTAAATTTTAAATTTTAAATTTTGAATTTTAAATTTCAAACAAATTTTAAATTTTAAATTTTAAATTTTTTAAATTTAAAATTTGAATTTTAAATTTTGAATTTCAAATTTAAAATTTCAAATAAATTTTAAATTTTGAATTTTGAATTTTGAATTTCAAATTTTTGAATTTTGAATTTTGAATTTAAAATTTAAATTTTAAATTTTGAATTTCAAATTTCAAATTCAAATTTCAAATTTAAACTTTTTAGATTACTACTTAATCTATGCATGTAAATGTATATCATATTTTAGAACCTGCTTTGATACCATTTGAAGTGAATTTCAGTGCAGGGGTAAAACAGAAATTTTAAAATTTTTTCAAAATTATAATTTTACAGTAAAAATTATTAATTAATCTAATTAATTAATATGTATTAACCTACACAAAGATCTAAATATGATATATATAGCATACATTTAAATTTAAAATTTAAATTCTCTACAATAAATATTTTACTGTTATGTGTTTAGAACACATTACCTTCGTGCAGGTAGTCGATCACTGCAGTCTGATCACCATCGAAAAGGTCTGATCATCATAATGTAGCCACACAGTATGTTTGGCCTCTGCAGATCATCCACATGAAGCTTTCGGTTTGATCGGCTCCTCACGAATGCTAGTTCATTGCAGAACCCTTTCGACGATCGATGTTGATCGAACTTCTTCGATCTTGATCTATGACTCCTCGAATATTCCAGATCATCAGCAGATATACTTGAGAGGTTGATGAAGCTCTCTTAAAATTTGGTGGACTCACGACACTCGTAGCTCACTTTCTCACTTCCAAACCCTAGACAGAAATCCTAGGGTACACAAGAAAAGCCTTGCGCCCACTCTCTTTTTTCTTTTCTCTTTTTTTTCTTTTCTCACGTAGAGAGTCTATCTGATGCCCCTTTTCTCTCTCAGATCAGATATCACATGCCCCACCTTCTCATTTCTTTTAAAACAGTGCAAGACGCATCTTTACAGCTTTTTACACGTGGGAGGATAAAGCTAGGTGATTGTTCACTTAAATCAAATCGAATTTGAATTCAAATGCCAACCAACCAATCTTTATCCACTCTTGGCATGAGAAGAGAGGGGCATGGGTTTCTTTATGTGAGAGTTTTTACGAGAAACCTTTTCTCATGTAGAATAAGTGGCGCACAAAAGAAAAGGTGGCACATGGGATTTGTTGCCCATTCAAATTCAAACATCTTTGAATTTGAATGGCCAACCAACCTTATCATTATCCACCCAAATGGTGCACAAAGAAAGGGCATGGGAAGGCTTCTGTGTGGAAAAAATTCATGAGAACTCGTTTCTCGTGAATTCAAATGGGTGCAGGTGAAGTGAGGTGGTGCAGGGAGATAAGTCAAGGTGGTTTGAAATTTTAAAGCAATCTAATTGAACCAACCATATTAAAATAGGTTAGACACAATTAGACTAAATTAAACCCAACACAATTAGGCTTAATTAGGCTCAATAAAATTCTAATCAAATCAGAAATTGACTAAGCCCAACCCCTGATCATATTAGGGACCAAACCACTTTCGCGATTAGGTCAACTCTTAACCTAATCGGGTCAAACCCAACTGAATCCAATTCAATTGGACTTGATTCAAAAATAATTACTCAATAAATTGAGTTAATTAGTGATCAAATCATTAATTAAACTCTCATAAATATTGAGTCCAAATCCGATGGGCAATCGGGCATCAAAGTCCATCGATATGAAATCTTGATCGAAGAGTCCCAAACCAGTGGACTCTTGACCCCGGTACCCAAAATGTGTGGAACTCATGATCAGAGAATCTTGATTCTCGATCATGAGTCCCAGACACGTAGGACTCAGAGTCCCAAGCATTAAGACTCTTGGTCGAAGAGTCCCAGTCCAGTGGGACTCTTCACCAGCCATCAGATCAGATAGGAACCTCTAATGTGTGTGACCCCGCAGGTTCGAACCTAAGCTGGTAGCACAGGAACCAATTCCTGTACTAATCAAAGTGACCATCTAGCAATAGTACCCGATTCCGGATAGGTTGAATAGTCGCAATTGCAATATTCAGAACCTACGCGAATATGGTTACTATATAATTCATCCCTTTTTGACCCCTGTGTATAGGACGACTCAGGTTAAACTGTCAACCCTGATTAGATCATCCGAATCATGCTCAACTCATCAGTCCTGTGACTCCTCACTAGGACACCTTGGTCAAGATTTTGCTAAATTGAAATATGACTGTACACAGCTCCTGAATTGGAGTGGTCAATCGTATCTTGACACACGCACCGACAAGTCAAGTACTTGACTACACCCAGCAGCCTTCCGTCACTGAATTAAAAATTCAGGTAGTCCAGTGCCTAAGTGCAGTGAGTTGCTTGCAAGTCACCGTAGCGGTCTCAGGTCGAGGGATAGTTATACCCATATCCCATCGACGCAAATCTTGATAGCAGAAAATGCTCCGGAGTCAGTCACGTTCAGTGCAGATGTACCCTTACATCTCACCTGTATGCCATACCAGTGTCTCCACACTCTTTGGTTAAGAGGACAACCAACCCATATAGCACACAATGACCTATGCTTGATAAACGTTGTTGTCCTTGGTAACAACGTATCATTTGGTGCGAACAGGTTTAAGGACTAAACAATAAATCCTCCTTTGTCGAGTCTAAATAGTCCTATGGACTTCACCACAACACAGGAGTTCATTAGAAGATGAAACAATTTGTGATAAAAATATCAAAATAACTTTTATTTATTTATAATTCATATACTAATACAAGAAAGAGCACAACCGTCAACAGGCTGACGATTAGCTTTGGGACACTATTTCAACATACAATACCCTCAGGTAGATCCACTAAGGTCTATACTTTATTCGAGTGCATCGAGTCAATTTTTGATTTCATCGCATCTAACCATTTCTCAAAATTGATGTCAGACGTCACCTCATCAAAGATATTAGGATCATCACCATGACCCCTATCTTCCATAAGGAATATTTTCTTTACTTCCTCCGTAAGCATACCCATGTACCTTTCAGGAGGTCGGAGATCCTGTTAGATCAACGAGATGGTAGAGGAACATTAACTACTGGCTCATGAATAATGGGTTCCTGAGGATCTATAGCTCTTTGCTCTTCAGAGATCTTTTTTTCAGCTCAACTAACCTCCCACTGCCACCATCCTAGATAAACTATTTTTTTAGAAATATGGCATTTTGACTCACAATCACATTATGATCTTGTGGAAAGTAAAAGTAGTATCTGGTGGATTCTTTTGGATATCCTATAAAATGAGCTACTACAGATCTATCCTTTAGTTTATCAGCCATATGTCTCTTGATATAGGTCGGACATCCCTAAGTCTTAAGATAACCTAAACTCTACTTCTTGCCATACCATATCTCATACGGTATGGTAGGAATGAACTTTGATGAAACCCTATTCAATAAGTGAATGGCTTTAATAAGGCTTGCCTCCAAAGATATAAGGGTAGATTAGTGAAGCTCATCATGGACCTCACCATATCCAATAAGATCTTGTTTCTTTTTTCAAATACCCCATTGAGTTGAGGTGTTCCAGGAGGAGTCCATTGAGAGATTATGCCATTGTCCTTAAGATATCCGAGAAACTTCCGACTAAGGTATTCACCTTTTCGATCAGATCAAAGAACCTTAATGAATTTTTCTATTTACTTTTCTACTTCATGTCTGAATTTTTTGAACTTTTCAAAGGCTTCAGGCTTATGTTTCATCAGATACACATATCCATACCTAGACAGATCATTGATAAAGGTAATGAAGTAGGCATAGCCATCCCTGGCTTGTATATCAAATGGCCCACACACATCGGTATATACCAGGATAAGTAACTCAGTGGCCTTTTTCCCATGTCCTACAAAAGGTAACTTGGCTATTTTTTTTCGAAGGCAAGATTTACAAGCTGGATACGGCTCTAGGTTAAGAGAGCCAAGGATCCCATCTTTCTCCAGTCTATTTATCCTGTCCTCTCCAATATGGCCTAGTCTATGATGTATAAGTACTTCTGGTTAATATCATCTCTAGATCTCTTTTGACCTACGACACTCACTATTTGCTCGTTTAAGTTCATATTCGCATCAACATGTAAGTGATAAAGACTGTCAATTAAAACATCTCATGCAATCAATTTCTTTCGTAAATAAATGGAACAAAAGTCTTTATTAAAACTAATTTTAAAACCTTCATGTGCTAGCACAGACATGAAAATCAAATTTTGATTAGCTACAGAAATATAATAATAGTCTTTTCAAATCTAATCTAAAACTAGATGGTAATTGAAGAGAATAAGTGCCAATGGTCTCTATAGCAACTTTGGCTCCATTACCGATCCAAAAGATCATGTCACCTTCTCTCAACCTCCTACTTTCTATTAGAACCTGCATTGAGGTATATATATGAGCACTCGAGCCAGAATCTAATACCCAACTAGAAGTAGAAAAAATCGTATGGTTAGATTCAATTACGAACATACCTTCGGAAGGTTTGTGATCCTTTTTGGTCTTTAGGCTCTCCAGGGATAGTGGACAGTTCCTCTTCCAGTGGCCTTCAGTATCACAGTGGAAACACTTTTCCTTTGCTTCGACCTTCTTAGGAACTTCTTTCTTTGGCCTATTCTCTTTCATTTGCTTCTTAGCAGATTTTATCTCCTTCTTTTTAGTAGACTTTCTCTTGGAAGAAGTCCGCTCCACAATGAGAACAGTACCCCTTTGTTGCCCAGCTATGCAACCCAAGAGGGGGGGGTGAATTGGGTTTCTAAAAATTTTAGACTTAATTAATTACTTATGATGAATAAGAGAAAGATTTTAATTCAATATCAATTACCTAAAGCAGTATTGCAAGGATATAATAAAGAAATAAGATAAAGCGATAAAGCACACCACAAACACAAGGATTTATAGTGGTTCGGTGCCAACCTTGCACCTACATCCACTCCCCAAGCTCCTACTTGGGAATTTTAATCCACTATACTTGTATTAAACCTGAATACAAAACGTCGGAAACTCCGACACTAGCTATCCCAAGCTAGATCACTTATTTTTTGGGTACAAGTAAACCCAAAACACTCCGATTTCAGGTTCGGATCAACCTTTCCTTGTTTTGGAAATCCTCCAAAAACAAGAACAAAAACTCACAAAGAGTTAGAAAATTTTAAGCACAGATTAATACAATAACAGCTCCTTTAAATGAGCGAATATAACAATAAAAACTTTACTCAAATGAAGAACCCCTTTTCGGATTTTCTCAAAGTGGATGAACGCTTGAACGAATGCTTGAGAAGAGATTGATTGTTGATTGAAGATCTCTTGAAAGCTTTGGAAGATCTCTAGATCAAGGTTGAACAATAGGCTTGAAAGATCCTCTCTTTGAAAGCTCTTGAATCTCTTTCACAATCTCTTGTGTGGATTTTGGATCCTCTTTTCTTTTTCTCTCAAATTATCTCGTGGATCCTCTCAATGAATTTTATCTCTCTTTTGATCTGCCGATTGATCTCCTTTCTTTTTTTTTCTCTCCAATTTGATCTGCTATTTAATCTGCAATTTCTTTCACCATTTCAAGCATTTTATAGCATTAAAAGCAAGAGAAAATAATTTAGGCAGATAAAGAGCCGTTAGAGCAATTTTAGGAAGCATAAAAGGCAATTAAAACGGGCAAAAAAATAGCCGTTGCTGACATTTTTCGTCACAGGGGTCGACTCATGAGTCGACTCATGCTACAGGAGTCGACTCATGAGTCGACTTCTGTTGCATAGACCAGAGAATGCGTTTCTGAAAATTCTTGGCTCAAATCAGCAGGGGTCGACTCATGAGTCGACTCATGCCTTGTGGGTTGACTCATGAGTCGACTCACAGGTCGTGCCAAGCCAGAAAACTAGCGTGCCAAGGAGAATTTTTGCGTGTCAATCAGCTCACAGTGCCATGAGTTGACTCATGAGTCGACTCATGCACTTCAAACCTTCATAACTTCAAAAATATAAGTCCAAAAATAATGAAATTTTCACCAATAGTTTACAAATCATTTGTTTTATCAAATGATACTATCAAATCATGATTTTAGTGAAATTATAATTTTGCCCTTGAAGAGCATAAGGACTTTTTCATTTTAAAATTATTTGTATCCCTTCAATCTGCTTTGTAATCATCAAAATCAATCTAGGAGCAACAATCTCCCCCTTTTTGATGATGACAAAATATTTGAACAAAAATATTTATGTGAATCACTAATTTCAAAAGAATGCATTATAGGTGTATATGTTTGAAAAGAGTATGATTCTTTTGGCATGTAATATTTATGCAAAATTAGTTTGTCCATTTTCTTAAAGATTTGAAAAGGATATTAGATCATTTTGAGTTTAAGATATATCAGAGCAAGAGAAAAGAAATAAATTTTGCAATGTATCAGAGCAAGAAAAATAATTTTTACAATGTTATCAGAAAAGATTTTACAATGTATCAGAGAAAATTTCACACTGTATCAGAGCAAATTTTATAATGTATCAGAGCAAGTTAAAAAAAATTTTAGGGAGTATCAGAGTAAGTTAAATTTCTTAAGATGTATCAAGGTAAATAAAATTTCAAAAGTTGTATTAGAGCAAGTTTGAATTTTGAAGTATATCAGAGCATATTTAAAAATTTTTTAAAGCAAATCAGAGCATATGTAAAGAAGTAATTTAAAAGTTACTTATTTGCATTGTACTTAGCATTGTATTTTTGATATTGTTCATTCATTAATTTCTCATAATTTGTAGTTTTGATTGCTTTTTCTTTAATTGCTCATAATTTATGATTTTGCTTTTGATGGATGGCTTTTTGTTTAATTTCTGTCTGATACCAAATTTCTCAAATTTTTATTTAATTTCTAAAATTTTTATTTAATTTCTCCCCCTTTTTGATTAATTTATTAAATTTTTGTTTAATTTCTCCAATATTTGTTTAATCTTCCAATTCTTGTTTTTGTGTAATTTCTCCCCCTTTTTGACATCATCAAACATGGTTAACTCTTCCTTTTTCTGAAACATTCTTTAATTTCTTCCCCTTTAGAGTTTTTCACAAATATTTGCTCCCCCTTAATATAGCAATGATCAACAGTAAACAACAACAAAGAGAAGATAATATTTCAAGAAGAATATATACAACCAAAATATGATCGATATCAATACAAAAGGTAGAAATATAAGTAAAAGATGATTCCATTAAAATCATAATTGTTTCAATACATAGTTCATATTATAAAAATCAACCAGCTAATTGTCAATACATGGCCACAAGGTATAGATCCTAGAACAAAATACTAACTCCTAGGACCTAGTAATGATCAAGACAAATCATGGATCGGAGTCATCAGATATGATATGAGAAGCTGATGGATCAGAAGTGCGTCCTCTACCCCGTCTGCCTCTGGCACGAGCAGGAGAACGAGATGAACTGGGAGGCTGAGAACGCTGAGATGCTAAGGACTGAACAGAAAGGGTGAGTCTGATAGAATCAAGTACATTCAGTGCTCTGAAAATAGATTGAAGTAGAGCAGTGAACTGGGTGGTAGCATGCTCACTCGATCCTCGGATCTCTTTCCTCAGTAGCTCATATCCACCTTCTAGTGCTCCTCTGAGTCTGCCAGCCTCTGCAGTGAGGTCTGTGACCTCAATAGTTGACTCCTGTGGCTTGGGATGGGCCAATGCAAGGACTTGCCCCTGCAAGTCAAGAACTCTGCCAGTCAGTCTCCAGACTGTGTCCTCAAGCTGCTGTATCCTGACGGACTGGTCTGATAAGACGAGATGGCTCCAGGTGCAAAAGAAGTACTACCCCACTGGCTAGACAGCAAAGAAGCCACACGCTGTGATATATGCTCGATCTGATCGTCAGCCAGTCTGAACTCTGAATGAGGTGCTCTGCTCTCTGGCTGATACACTGGTGTGGGCATCCTAGTAAACTCTGAAGGGCCAGCCTCAGTATCAGGAATGAACTGGGTATCTGGTGAAGCTGCCCTGAAGTCATGTACAGGAGAAGATGGACCTTCTTCTTCTACTCTGCCTTCAGTTCTGTCCTCAGCTCTTATTTTAGCTCTATCCTCAGCTCTTTCTTCAGAGCCCTTGATCCAACCACCATCAGTCTTTGTAAGTCCCATTCGGTGCAGGCTGTGTTGGTTGAAAGTGTCCACATGAGATAGCTTGGTAGGTGCCTCCCCCTCACAGCTAATTCCAAACCTCCTAAATACTCTAGTAAGGGCCATACCATAAGGCAAGTGTGCCTTGGATCTGTTCAAAGTTTCTCTCATGGCCTCTATCATAAGTGCAGGGCGGTTTAGGGGGGTCTGAGTGATGACATGAAACATGACACATACATCTCTGCTGGAAAGTAAGTCATGTCTACCACTCCTAGGAAAGAAGAGCTTTGTTACCATCTGATGCAGGACCCTCATCTCAATGGACAAAATCTTTGCTTCCAATTTGTTTAAACTTCCTGAATAGGTTTCTCCTAAAATAATTCTGATCCCCTCTTCTTTAATTGGGAGTTCCATATATGAGTATCCTTCACTAGGCAACTGAAGTATTTCTCCCAATATTCTAGAATCCAAGCAGATATCAATTCCCTTGACTGTTGAAGTCACTGACCCGTTTCCATAATGTAGGTTCTGGTAGAATTCTCTAACTAGGTCAACATAGGTGACTTCCTTAAGGGAGCAGTAGAGTTTCCATCCTTGATTTTTAATTTTACTTGCAAAAGTAAAACCTTCTTTCTCAAAGAACCGAAAATCTATATTTTTCCCGGTTTCTACTTTTCTATCAGAAAGAGGATTTACACTGGGGCTTATGGAGGATTGAGAGGGACCTTGAGCAGGTACTGAAACTGGAGTTGGAGCAGTTGAAGACTGAGCATGCCTTTTCTTTCGGACAATTTCTTCAGGCTCACGGTTTGATTTTCTTCTTTGGGGAAGCTTCATCTTTGGAGCCATATCCACTATAGTAGCAGGCAAGGAGACTTGAATTCAGTGGAGGAGGGATCACAAGAGAATAAAGAGGGATTTTGGTGGAGAAAAGAAGCGGATTTTGGAAGATTGGTGAAGTGCTAGGGCACGTTCCAACCGCGCCAAGCAATGCGAGAAAGCCCGAAAAGTTCCTTTCTAAGGTGACGATTTTTGGTGGAGAGGAGGAGGGAGAATTATCTCGAAATTAATCCTTGGATTTGGAGCAAAAAGAGTTGGAGAAAACGGCTTTTGGAAGAAGGACGATGGGAAGATGAGTCGTCTCACAAACAGTAACCCTTATAAAAACAATGAACCCGTTGAAAGTTGGTGGGATTTACAAGTTTGCCATTGAGTCGACTCATGGGGGTCGACTCATGAAGTTCAAAAATTTAGAAAAAATGCAAATAAATTCCAGAAAAATTTGAAATTTTGGGTGAAAGAATTTTGCTTAATGATAAGTTTTTAGAATGATAAATTTAAGCTTTTGGGACTAGGATAGTTGTTGAAAATTGGGCTCTAAGAATATTTGATATCAATTAAGAGAAGTTTAGGCATATGGATCTAGAATTCCTAGATTTCTCCTAATTTCACAGAATCTATCCTCACTAAGGGCCTTTATAAAGATATCAGCTAATTGATTTTCAGTGCAAACATATTCAAAAATTATATTTTTGTTTTGAACATGTTCTCTTATGAAATGATGTCTTATTTCAATATGTTTGGATCATGAGTGTTGAATTAGATTTTTAGATAGATTTATGGCACTTGTATTATCACATCTTATTGGTGTTTTATTAAGTTTGATTCCAAAGTCTTCGAGTTGTTGCTTAATCCACAAGATTTGAGCACAACAACTTCCGACTGCAATGTATTCGGCCTCAGCCGTAGACAGTGCCATCGAATTTTGTTTCTTGCTAAACCATGAGATTAGGTTAACTCCAAGAAATTGGCAAGTTCCACTTGTGCTTTTTCTATCTAATTTACATCCAGCAAAATCAGCATCTGAATATCCTAATAAATTAATTTGTGAGTCCTTAGAGTACCATAACCCTAGAGTTTGAGTACCATTTAAGTATCTAAGGATTCTTTTAACAGCATTCAAATGAGATTCCTTAGGATTAGATTGATACATAAACAAACACTAAACATGATATCAGGCCTACTTGCAGTTAAATATAGTAATGAACCAATTATACCTCTGTAGTATTTTAAGTCTACGCTTTTACCTTCATCATCCTTGTCAAGCTTACATGAGGGACTCATTGGTGTGCCAATTGGTTTGCAGTTCTCCATTCCAAATCTTTTGAGTAGTTCCTTGGTGTACTTGCTTTGGGTGATGGAGATTTCCTTTTTTGATTATTTGATTTGGAGTCCGAGGAAGAAGGTGAGTTCTCCCATCATGCTCATCTCGAACTCTCCCTGCATAAGCTTAGCAAAGTCTTGACAAAGGGATTCATTAGTAGACCCAAAAATTATGTCATCAATATAAATTTGTATAATTAGCATATCATTTTGATTTCTTTTAATGAATAGTGTTGTATCTACATTACCTCTTGAAAAACCATTATTTAGTAGAAATTTGCTTAGCCTTTCATACCATGCTCTAGGTGCTTGTTTTAATCCATATAAAGCTTTGTTTAATCTAAAGACATGATTAGGAAAAGCATGATTTTCAAATCCAGGGGGTTGTTCTACATATACTTCTTCAGAGATATATCCATTTAAAAATGCACTTTTAACATCCATTTGAAATAATTTGAATTTCATAAAGCAAGCATATGCAAGTAAAAGTCTAATAGCTTCTAATCTAGCAACAGGTGCAAAGGTTTCATCAAAATCAATTCCTTCTTCTTGATTATATCCCTTAGCAACCAGTCTTGCTTTATTTCTAATTACATTTCCATGCTCATCTAATTTGTTTCTAAAGACCCATTTTGTGCCAATTATTGAATAATCTTTAGGTCTTGTCACTAAGGTCCAAACATTATTTCTTTCAAATTGATTAAGTTCTTCTTGCATAGCATTAATCCAGTTATGATCATTTTCAGCTTCTTCAAAAGTTTTAGGTTCAAGTTGAGATACAAAAGCACAATGATTAAGTACATCTCTAAGTGAAGAACGTGTTTTTACCCCATGCATAGGATCACCAATAATTAACTCCTTAGGGTGGTTGTGAACATACCTCCATTCTTTGGGTAGGTCATTTGTACCTTGAGGTTGTTCTTGAGTTTCTTCACCTTTCTCATTTTGTTCGTCTTCTTGATCTTTGTCTTTTGGAGTTGCTGAATCTTTCAGAGTAATCTCCTTCATACCTTCTATTAGTGGATCTGCATCATCAACACCCTCATTCTTCCTTGAAGGAAGATCGTTAGATTCATCAAAAACAACATGTATGGACTCCTCAACTACTAAAGTTCTTTTGTTGAAAACTCTAAATGCTTTACTAGTGGAGGAGTAACCTAGAAAGATTGCTTCATCTGATTTTGCATCAAATTTACTAAGTTTTTCTTTGCCATTAATTAATACGAAACATCGGCAACCAAAAATATGAAAATATGCAATATTTGGTTTTCTTCCTTTTCAAAGTTCATAGGGGGTTTTCTTTAAAAATTGTCTAATTAAAGCACGATTTAAAATGTAACATGCTGTGTTAATCGCTTCCGCCCAAAAATATCTTGGAAGGTTGCTTTCACAAAGCATGGTACGGGCCATTTCTTCTAAGGTTCTGTTTTTCCTTTCAACTATCCCATTCTGTTGGGGTGTCCTAGGAGCAGAGAAGTTATGGCCTATTCCATTTTCATCACAAAAATTTTCAAAGTCATGATTTTCAAATTCAGTTCCATGATCACTTCTAATATTTTGAATTGAAAACCCTTTTTCATTAGTGACTTTTCGATGAAATTTAGTGAAAATATGAAAAGTTTCATTTTTGTGAGCTAAAAAGAAAATCCAAGTAAAACGAGAGTAATCATCTATTATTACAAAGCCATATCGTTTTCCTCCTAGACTAGTGGTTCTTGTTGGTCCAAATAAGTCCATATGTAAGAGCTCTAAAGGTCTAGAAGTTGAAACAGTATTTTTGGATTTAAATGAAACTCTAGTTTGTTTACCTAATTGGCATGTATTACAGATTCTATCCTTTTCAAAATTCAATTTTGGCAAACCGAGAACTAAATCCTTTGCCATTATCTCCAAAGGTGACCATCCCTCCATCCTTAGCATCAAGCGTGATGAATTGTGATTCATCACCAGTCATGTGTCTCGAGCATCCACTGTCAAGATACCATTTCCTGTTTCCTTCTTGGGATGCTAGACACACCTGCAAGCAAAGGTCAAGTTTCTGTCTTAGGTACCCAAGCTTTCTTGGGTCCTTTTAGGTTAGTCAAGATGGTTCCTTTTGGAACCCATATTTTTTTTGTGTTTGCATATTTGTCAATAAGACATGTGTATGATTTATGTCCTATTCTTCCACATTTGAAACAAGTAATATTTGTAGACTTGTTACTTGAATAATTTACATAAATATCCTTCAGAAATTTTTGTTTCTTCAGGGGTTTATAGCCAAGTCCAGCCTTATCATATATAGCTTTCTGATTATCAAGGATCATATTTAGTTTGTTTGAACTTAAGGTGAACTTATCTACTATAGATTTCAGCTTGTTAATTTCATCCTTAAAGTTTTGATTTTCTTGAATCAAGGTGAATTTTTCAATTGAAAGATTTTCAGCTTGTTTCACTAAGGACTGATTTTCCAATTTCAGTTCTTTATTTTTCTTCCCTAGTTTCTTTAATTCATCAATTGAATCATAGAATGCTTCATGCAATTCTTCAAATGTGAATTCACTAGTGGATTCAGAAGTTACCTCATTTTTGTGTGCCATCAGGCACAGGTTGGCTTGTTCTGTTGAGGTTTCCTCGTCGGAGCTTGAATCATCACTCGCACTCCAAGTCGCCATCATTACCTTCTTTTTGAACTTTTTGGGACCTTTCTTCAGTTGTGGACATTCGGATCTGAAATGTCCCGGTTTCTTGCACTCGTAGCATGTAAGGGGTTGATCTTTCTCTTTTTTTTTGCTTTGTTCCCCTTTTGTGAATTTCTTTCTCATCCCCTGTTTCCTTTTTCTTAGAAACTTCTTAAATTTTCAGGTGATGAATGCCATCTCTTCATCCTGTTCTTCATCTTCAGTGTCATCAGTTTCATAATCAGGCGAAGTTATGAATTTGAGGGCAATGGTTCTTTTCTTTTTGACTTCATCTTCTTGATGTTGCTTCATGCTAAGTTCATGAGTCATCAAGGATCCAAGAAGCTCTTCTAGAGGTAGAGTGTTCAAGTCCTTTGCTTCTTGGATGGCAGTCACCTTGGCTTCCCAAGTTCTTGGCAGTGACCTGAGAATCTTCCTTACAAGTTCACTGTTAGTATAAGATTTGCCAAGACTCTTCAAACCATTAATTATATCAATAAAATGAGTAAACATAGCAGTTATGGACTCATCATGCTCCATTTTAAACAATTCATATTTATGTACAAGCATGTTTATTTTAGACTCTTTTACTTGATTTGTTCTCTCATGGGTTACTTCTAACCTATCCCATATTTCTTTAGCAGATGCACAAGTAGAAATGCGATTGAATTCACTTGCATCTAGTGCACAATAAAGAACATTCATGGCTTTGGCATTTAATTGTGCCAATTTCTTGTCAACCTCATCCCATTCTTTCTCGGGTTTGGTTGACTCCTCACCATCTATAATCTTGGTGGGTGTGTGAGGACCATTCACTATGATACTCCACATATCATAGTCGAGTGCTTGTATGAAAATCTTCATCCGAGCTTTCCAATAGGTGTAATTAGACCCATTGAAAAGTGGAGGTCGGTTTGTTGATTGCCCCTCGGCTAGAGAAGTACCAACATGGGTTGCCATAGATCTTTGGCTCTTTGATTGTTAGATCAAAGAAGGGCTAGAGCACCGTGCTCTGATACCACTTGTTGCCCAGCTATGCAACCCAAGAGGGGGGGGGTGAATTGGGTTTCTAAAAATTTTAAGCCCAACTGATTACTTATGAAGAACAAAATAAAGAATTTAATTCAATATCAATTACCTAAAGCAGTATTGCAAGGATATAATAAAGAAATAAGATAAAGCGATAAAGCACACCACAAACACAAGGATTTATAGTGGTTCGGTGCCAACCTTGCACCTACATCCACTCCCCAAGCTCCTACTTAGGAATTTTAATCCACTATACTTATATTCAACCTGAATACAAAATGTCGGAAACTCCGACACTAGCTATCCCAAGCTAGATCACTTATTTTTCGGATACAAGTAAACCCAAAACACTCCGATTTCAGGTTCGGATCAACCTTTCCTTGTTTTGAAAATCCTCCAAAAATAAGAACAAAAACTCACAAAGAGTTAGAAAATTTTGAGCATAGATTAATACAATAATAGCTCCTTTAAATGAGCGAATATAACAATAAAAACTTTACTCAAATGAAGAACCCCTTTTCGGATTTTCTCAAAGTGGATGAACGCTTGAACGAATGCTTGAGAAGAGGTTGATTGTTGATTGAAGATCTCTTGAAAGCTTTGGAAGATCTCTAGATCAAGGTTGAACAATAGGCTTGAAAGATCCTCTCTTTGAAAGCTCTTGAATCTCTTTCACAATCTCTTGTGTGAATTTTGGATCCTCTTTTCTTTTTCTCTCAAATTATCTCGTGGATCCTCTCAATGAATTTTATCTCTCTTTTGATCTGCCGATTGATCTCCTTTCTTTTTTTTTCTCTCCAATTTGATCTGCTATTTAATCTGCAATTTCTTTCACCATTTCAAGCATTTTATAGCGTTAAAAGCAAGAGAAAACAATTTAGGCAGATAAAGAGCCGTTAGAGCAATTTTAGGAAGCATAAAAGGCAATTAAAACGGGCAAAAAAATAGCCGTTGCTGACATTTTTCATCGCAGGGGTCGACTCATGAGTCGACTCATGCTACAGGAGTCGACTCATGAGTCGACTTCTGTTGCAAAGACCAGAGAATGCATTTTTGGAAATTCTTGGCTCAAATCAGCAGGGGTCGACTCATGAGTCGACTCATGCCTTGTGGGTCGACTCATGAGTCGACTCACAGGTCGTGCCAAGCCAGAAAACTAGCGTGCCAAGGAGAATTTTTGCGTGCCAATCAGCTCACAGTGCCATGAGTTGACTCATGAGTCGACTCATGCACTTCAAACCTTCATAACTTCAAAAATATAAGTCCAAAAATAATGAAATTTTCACCAATAGTTTACAAATCATTTATTTTATCAAATGATACTATCAAATCATGATTTTAGTGAAATTATGATTTTGCGCTTGAAGAGCATAAGGACTTTTTCATTTTAAAATTATTTGTATCCCTTCAATCTGCTTTGTAATCATCCAAATCAATCTAGGAGCAACACCCTTGAACTCTTCAAGGTTTCTTTCATAGTGACCAACATGTTGACCAGTTCAAGTATAGTGCAATCGAGCTTATTCATATGAAAATTTATAATAAATTGACTATATAAACTCGTAAGGGATTGAAGGATCAAATCCATCTATAATTTTTTTTGTATTTCAAGCTCAAACTTCTCAAGCTCTTCAATATCCTTGATCACTGTCATACAGTGCTCGTGAGTCGATTGCCCTTTGTGCATCTTCAAGTTGAAGAGTCTCTTAGACACTTCGAAGCGTACTGTATGGTTTTGCTCATCATACAACTCTTGCAGGTGAGTGATCATAGCCCTGACAGTGGGTATATGCTCACGCTGATTTTGCAACTCGTTTGACATAGAAGCCAGTATATAGCACTTGACCTGACAATCTTCATCCGTTCACTTTTCATAAACAGCCCTTTGCTCAGCAGTAGGATGGTTTGGTAGCACTATGGATTCTTGATCGAGTACATGACCTAATTTTTCTGAGGTTAGGACGATCCTGAGATTTCTGAGCCAGTCTTTATAATTAATTTCGATCAAACAATTGGTTTCAAGGATGCGGGTTAGAGGGTTTGAGGCTCACATTGTTTAACTACGAGAGTAGAGATTTAAGTTAAATTTTTGTACTTAATATTATATTTGCTTTTAAAAACTTTAAGATACAAATAATGACTCCCACTAATTTATCAGATCCCTCCACTCTTCAAAAAGAAAATAGAAATCCTAACACGATAAAGGATTCCTAGTGGGTGCTCGATCCCACCGATGCCATGCACCTCACCTAATAGTTATTGGTAATATGGACACTGATACGTAGGCAACTCTTTGCTTAGATGCTTCTCTAAGCATGTTGCAGCGACTTGATCTCTAAGTCATGTGGGCTCACTTAATAGTTATTGCCCACACTTCTTAGTTAAGCCCGACCCACTGTTCACAAGCATGTGCAAGGCCATCATTAGATCCCTCACCTAATAGTTATTGGGCCCAACCCCATCCTTACCTTAGAGTAACTCTTTGCTAATAGAGTGGTTGCATGTTTCTGATACAACTAAACCACTGTGACCAGCCAAGAACAATCAACGTCGGTAGCACGCCTGCACATCTGCAATGGTGGAAGACCTATGGACTTAATATTTATGGAGAGGTTTAGGTTTAGGTCTCATCTAATCAGTCATCATATGATCGATCTAATTGGTATGAGCTAAACCAAACCACTAAGCAACCTTATTCAAGATCCAATTTTTCAAATTGGCTAGGTAAGTGGAGATCGGTGGGGGTCCCCCTGTTGCTTTTTTTAGACATCAATAAATTGATCAGATAAGCGAACAGAATTAATTAAATAATTATGTCTTAATTACTTGCCTTAGACACCAGTCAATTGATCCAAACAGGTTAGCTCAAGCAAATTAGGGTCAAACCATCGAGTCAAATTAGGTCCTTAGGTTACTCGATTCTACATATGAGACTCAAATGATTTGATCAACAATAATTGTATGATCATATAACTTAATTGATCTAACTCACATTAATATTTGACTCAGTTTGATCAATTACTTAATTAAATTAAACCCATATGATTCAAATCATAAACCTTAGATACAATCCTATTACATGACCTAATTTTTTATTATCTCATAACCAAAACCCTCATACACAAACACAAATTTTAGATTTTAAAACTAAAATTTAGATCTAAATTCTTTGTATAAAAGGTAAGTTTTAAATTATAAAAATAATTCTTAAATTTAATATACAAACATATATCTCATATATGCATATAAAATTCAGATCTAAATAAAATTTAGATCTACAACATGATATCATATATCTCATATACTAATCATGGATCATATTAAAAGTAATTTTATTATTTAAATATATAATCATATATCTCAGACATGAATCATGAATCAGGTCATATAAAATTTTAGATTTATACATGCATCTACATATCATGTGAACATGAACTAGAAATCGATCTAGATCAAAATTTAGATCTATGCATGCTTTCACATATCAATTATATGCTCCAAGATCAAATCTAAAATTAAATTTTAGATTTAAAGATTTATCTATATATCTCATGTATCAAAGAAAAATCAAAATTTGAAACTCTTTTCAAAATATGTATGACAATTTCAACAATATGAAACCTGTAGCTCTAATATCACTATTGAAATTTGAGATTTGGGGTATGCATGTGTATTTTAAAATTTTATTTTCTAAATATCATAGTAGAATATAAGATTAAAATACTTTTAATATGAATCATGCATGCATAAAAATATAAAATCACAAGGATCTAGTTCATATACTGAAATTGATATATGCTGAAATTCAGATTGTGATCAAATCGTATTCCTGTTTCATAATCTTTTTTTTCAAATTTGGATTTAAAAGAGAAAAAATTTTCTTCTAGCTGCATAAGTATCCAGCCTCTATAGGTATCCACTCAAGATCATTCTGGAATAGCCCTCTTCAAGTTGAATTTTCTTCTCTAAGAAAATTCACCCTGTTGAATCTGAACGAAGCCTGGATCGTGATCAACTCTTGATCTCTTTCCTTGATATTCTTCTTCTCTTCTTCTCTTGCCTTTCTCCTTTGCTTTGTGTTACTACCAAACACCAAGAACCAGCAAAAGTGGGGATGCCCAACAGCTTGGGCGTGGAAGAAATTGGGATACCCCAAAAGGGAGGGGTGTTGGGACGTCCAAGGGAGAAGGAGAAGGGAGAACAAGAGAGGGCATGGGAGGTCTCCAAAGGTGGGAGTGGGATGCTGGTTGGATTACCTAGGGATCTTAAGGGAGGTCCCTTTAAATAGGAAAAAGAATTGAACCTTATTCAATCTCATAATACAAGTCCTACTTGCATTAGGTTTCCTAATAACTTAAGTTATTCAACTTCCATTAGGAATCCTTATAGGCACCAACTCTTGAAGCCCTTGCATGCACTAATTCACATGCTCTTTTGCACCCAAGACATGCCCTATATGAGATCCATAAGCCCTCTAATCATGAGACATGCCTAACTTGATCAAATCAAGGTGGCACCCAAGAATAACTATCAAAAAAATTAATTAGAGACTTGCACCCTTAGTTCATTTGATTCAAAATCTTAAACACCCAATAATTGAAGTCCAATGAATCTTATTTATTTATATTATTAGTAGATAATTAAATTTAAATTATCTTATCAAACAAAAAATTCAAATTGAAAGAAAAAATTGGGTCCAACCATGTGCTAGCAAGGTTATCTTGAATCTAATTGGGATTATCTAAATCCAATTAACACTTCATAAGCTCAATTGCTTATTCCAAGCCTAATCTCTTTATTTTGTGACCCCATAGATTCAATTCTATCTGATAGTGAGATATACAATGATCTCTATCAAAGTATCATTGAAACTATTTTCAATGGGTCGGAACAATTTTACTTTAACTCATCAAGGATTGTCGATCCAGAACAAGCCTAGTGAGCTCTCAAAATCTATCAGTGACACCTAGCAGTATGTAGTGGTAATCCAGTAGAACTAAAATGAATCTCTTGGTATAGTTAACGTATAATTTAGTCCTTCTATCGTGAGTCCCGACTAGATGGTAGGTCATAGATAAATCGTCAAACCTCAACATCAGTCATATGATAGGTTCAATCAGCTCAAGTTCAGTTATGATTTCTATAAAAACTCTTTTCTATCAATCATATTATCGTGGCCACAGACTCTCAGACTTAGCCTCCCAAATTTCATAGGACTACTCCTCTCTATAAAGGTTGATAGATCCTATCTTGATGCGCATCCTGCTCCTACAGTGGACTAACTATCGCCAACATCCACTACAAGGGCTCATTGAGATCCATATTTATGTGTTAGTCAAACTTCAGCAGCCTCACTGTGAGTAGTAGTGCCATCTCAGGTCAAAAGATCAGTCGCACAACTATAGCATCAAAAAATCACCGACGATTGAATAGAAATCCAAGAGATCTCTTGTAAGGTCACGCTCCGTACTCGTTATTCTCTAACAATTATTTGCACTCATCGTCCAGCATCTCTACACTATAGAATAGAGATCCATCTATCTCGAAAAAAATGATCTGTGCATCAGTCTATCTCAATCGATCACCATCCTCATGATGATTTATGATCGAAAGTATTTAGGAATTAAATATGTGTCTCTAATTCTTAACTCTCAACTCTTTGAAAATATTTATCGAAAGCTAATTTCATAGATGATTTAAGGTCACATCACACTTGAATGAAATATAAATTTGCCCTTTTATTGATCATATCAATGTTTAAGTATAAAATTATGTCCTAGATTTATTACAATATATCAGTTATATTGACTTCTAGGACATACATCTAACATAATTTAGTCCCAGGTTTCATTTTAGTAGGCGATGGGCCTCCACTGAAAGTCTCAATTAGGTCCAACCATTAACATGAACCTACTCAGTGATTCTAGCTAAAGAATGATCAGGCTCGAGAATATCTTGGTCAACTCAACCATTCATCAGATAGTTCAATAGAGTCATCATATGATGAATAATAATTTCATCATTCAGAGAGAACATCAGATGGATGGTGTTTGTAATGTCAATCAGAAATAATGGATCCATTATCATTCACCTTAATAGGAGGCTATGATCTAGTTATCTCTATAACTAGATCATTTTATGGACCTAATATTTAAAAAATTTGATTAAATCTTTTAAAAGATATCAATCGACCTACAAGTCATAAATCCTCCCACTGACTTCACCAAGACATGAAAAGGACTAGTGACTAGCGGGTCTAATCGACATATCGTCAATCCTCCCAGTAACTTCATCAAGTCATGAGAAGACTAGAGACAAGTCGGTCCAAGGCACCTAAATCAGTCATATTGTTTAACCTTTATGGCATGGGCTAACTCGAATCACTTAGTGATCTAATTAAATTCTAATTCACTAAATTGGCTAGATAAATGAGATCGATGGGAGGGTCTACTAAGCTTGTCTTAGACACCATCGAAATGATCAGGTAATCCACTCCCAATTAAAATCTACCGATCGAAATGCCAAACTTATCTTAGACACCAATTGGTTAATTAGTTTCAATTTGACCAACTTAATGATTCAGATTCAACCATTGAGCCATAATCAAGGTCTATTTGGTCTCAAAGATATGGATTTGACCATCTACAACTATTGTATTAGAAAAATTCTGATTAATCTAATTCAATATTTGGTTAGACTTCATCAATTTCTCTATATGGTCAATCAAATCTTTGATTCTAACTTTAAGTCTAACCCAATTAAAAAGAAGGATCTGATTTGAACTAACCCATGCCCCATACTTTATGCAACGTTATTAGATCTCAAATCATAATTCTAGATATATTCAGTTCAATACTTAATTCTCAATTAATTTTTACATCAATATGGTTAAGATTTTGAAATAATTTCTTATGTAAATCTTTTATATTAAATCATAAAATTTTTTAGATCAAATCTAAATTTTTATGATTTTAAATCAAAATAATTTTGATTAAACAAGTTTAGATGTAACTAGTTTCTTCACAACTTGCATCACATGCAACAACACCTAAGATTTTAAGATCTAGAGTTTTGCAAGAATGTAAGTTTCCTTCTTTTGCTTTCTTTTTTATGGGACCTCACACTGGCACCCTTATGCACCATAAGAGCATCCCATTGAATGAAAAGAGAGAATCATGTAACCCTATTTGCTTCTATGATCAGACAGTCTGATGATTATCCAATCTGAGTACTTTACTACTCAGAACATCTAATCTAATTCACATATCATATATGCAAAAATTTAGATCTAATCTAAATTATATTAGATCTAATTTTATATTAGATTATATCTAAAATCTGATCATAACATATCTCATACATTACTAAATCTAGATTTCAACTCTACATGGATATACATTCATGTCATAATGAACCTTGCTCTGATACCATTTGAAGGGAAGCGTGGTGATTTTGTGCATGTATTTTTAAAATATTATAGTGAAACATACATAGATTAAATAATTTAATCTACAATGCATGCATAGATTAAATCTAAAACTATCATACAAGATCCATGATATAAACTAATATGCATATATGTAAATCTGAAATCTAAAATTCAGCAAGTATAGATCATATCTATATGTAATTAGATCATATCTAAATATGAATTGAGTTCAAAACTTCATACCTGAGCATTGATAGCAGATCACCGTATCCAAAATTTATGGTGGTGGATTCTTTATGATGCTCGACAGCCGCAAACGTGTCCAACCTCTACAAGTATCCACACTAAGCTCTTGTGCTGATCGATCTCTCCAAAAGTGCTAGCTCACAAAGACACCATGCTTTGACTATTCTAAGAGAAACATGATAAAAATGAAGAATAAGAAGATCCTCTCTTTTTCTTCTTGGATCCATGCATCAGATCTCTACAATAGAGATTAAGAGAAGAACCCTTTCTTCTCAATTCTCCCATGCACAAGAGAGAACATTTTCCTCTTCCTTCTATGCCTTTAAGAAGAACTTTTTTTCTTTAACTTTTCATAATAAAAATTAGATCTAATCTGATTTCTCATGCTAAAATCATATAGATTCACATATTCTAGAAAAATCCAAAAGAGAGATCCAAGAGAAGAATCATTCTTCTCTCTTCTTCTCTTTTTTTCTCCTTGATCTAAAACTCTAGGAAGTCCCAAACATCCAACCAGATTTTTTTATTTTTTTTTCTCTAAATTTTTATGTTAAAAATTAGATCTAATCTAATTTTTATCTTAGAAAAAAATAGAGAAAAAATCTGAAAGAAGAACTCATTCTTCTTCAAGGCTGCGTACAAGAAATAAGACCTTTCTTCTTCTTTCTCTTTTTCTCGTTAGGAAGAACTTTTTTCTTCAATTTTTATTGTATAATCAGCAAAGGAGCCTCTCTTTGATGCCCAATAACCAGCAATCAAACTCTCATAAAATCACTCCAAGATGGGAAGGAGAAGAGGGGGTTGGGGTGTGGAGTTTGGGGCGTCCAAGAGCATCCAACTCTTGGACGCCCCAACCCCTTTTTTTTTGTGGTGACAAGAAAAGAGGGGATGCCTCTTATTTCTTTCATGAAAGAGAGGAGAGGGCACAAATCTGATTTAGGGCATGGGATCTCACGTTAAAAGGTGTGGGGCATGAGAAATCTTAAATAGATGGGTGGAGTTGGTTTAGTCCTAATCCAAATAGGATTCAAGAATCTTGTTCTAACTCTAACTAACCCTTGGACCCAATGATAATCAATTTAGAAATTAGTTATAACAAACTAAATAATTAGGTCCTAGCCCAATTATAAAATTAATTAGGCCCCAATTCAATTGGAGAATTAGTTAGATTAAATCTTATTGATCCAAAGATTGATTCTTAATGGATATCAGGAAAATTATTTGATAATAGGGCTTGATCCAATCAAGCCTATTACCCAACAAAATTTGATCCAATCAAAATCTATATAAAACTAATTGAATCCTAATCAACTTAGAATTTAATTTGTATTCTTCAGATCAATTGAAACAACCCTGTTATCCAATAGGGATGCATCCAATCAATCCAGAGCCAACCTAATTAAATCCAACTCAATTAGATCTAATCCAATTTCCATTGCTCAATCAACTTGAACTAATTAATAATCATATTGTTAATTAATTATTTTCTAATTTACCAACTATTAGTAAATAATTTATTGTAATCTTTGCATAAAATTAATCATCAATCAAATTAATAATTAAACCCTTCAACGATTCATAATCATCGATTAGCCATTTGATCAGATAGGTACTTCTATATGTGTGACCCCATAGGTTCGAACCTAAGCCGATAGCATAAGAATAAATTCTATACTAATCGATGTTACCATCTAGTAATGGTTTTCGATATTCGAATAGGCTGAATGTATGTCTAGCAACACTCTAGAATCCATGTGGATATAGTTACCGTATAATTCATCCCTTTGACACTTGATACTCAAGGAAGACTAAGGGTTAAACTATCAACCCAGGATGAGTGGTCCATATTGTGTCTCAATCTCAAAAATCTTGTGACTCCTCACTAGGACTACTTTGGTCAAAATTTTGCTAAATTAAAATACAGTGATGCATTATCTCTAATTTTACTTAGACAGTCAATCCCATCTTGACTCGCACTCAGACTTCACAAGTAATTGACTGTACCCAAAAATCTTCTATCATTGAATGAGAAATTTGGATTGTTCGGCACCAAAGCACAGTGAGTTGCTTGCAAGTCACCGAGGTAACCTCAAGTCAGAGAGACACTTATACCCATATCTCATCAGAGCAATCTTTAATAGCAGAGTGCTCCAAAAGTGATCATGCTCAGTGAAATATACTCCTATATATCACCCATATGCCATATCGTGTCACCACATGCCTTGGTTAAGAGGACAACCAACTAATATGACACATAACAACCTACATTTGATACAATTATCTTCCTTATAATAATTGTATCATTTGGTCATGAGTAGGATTTAAGAACCACATGATAAATTCTTCTTTATCATTTTGAAAGTAGCTCTAAGAATTTCATTATAACATATGAGTTTTATTTTGAAAGATATATTTTATATGATGAATCTGCCAGATAATATTTATCATTTTATAATTTATATACATGTATGAAGCATAATCATCTACAACTTAGATGATTGGCTTTAGGACATATTTTCCAACACTACTCATGCCAAGATAAAGAGATCTGATCTCATATTTATATCTAAATTTTAGATTGTATATATGTTTTTTTTTAGACTTGGATAGAATTAGATTTGATCTATTGCATATGGAGGTTAAAGGGTTTAACCTGTTTGTTTTTCACTGTGATTTTCAAGATTTTTGAAATCTACATATGCTGCCTATCTGATTTTCTAATAGTGATATCAGAGTCAGATTTTTAAAAACACATATGATCTAATTTTTAAATTAGATCTAAAGTTTTAATGATTTAAAATTAATTTTATGTTGATATAAGATTATCCTGGTATAAGGCTTACCCCCTATATTGCAAAGGTTATCCTAGCAAAGATTGATCAATTTTAAAAATTATTTTTAATAATTAATTCATATTTTTTAGATAAAAAATTAATATATGTGATATATTTAATTTAAGTTTAAATCTAAAATTAGAATAATTAAAAATTTACATCAAATGATATATGGTTGTCCTGATACAGGATTTACCCCCTATATTGTAATGATTGTCCTAGTTTGATGTGAATCATTTTTAAAAAATATTTTTAAAATATTTTAATTATTATTTTAGATCTAATTTTATATATATTTGATATGTATAAACTTAATTTTAGATCTAAAATTTGATGTATATGAGATGCATTTTTATTTAGATCTGAAACTACATATATTTGATATATGAAACTAGATTTAAATCTAAAGTAGTTTCAAGATCATAAGCTACTAATTACATACAATGAATATAATATAAAAATTATTTTTAGATCTAAAATTATGTTGTTGCATGTGGATATGGGATGAACGAATTAAGTTTAAGTGATCAAACTACAATTAGGGTCTAATTGATTAGATCAGGATAGAATCTATTTTTGATTTTGAGCAGATGCTTGAACCTAATCGATGGATGATTAGGATTAGATCAAAGGAGTTCAAAGTTAAGTTTAGTTATAGCTGATCACATCAATTAATATTTTGATGTAAATTGATTGATTCAAGACCAAATTTGGCTCAGTAGTTCGGGCCCATTTGAATAGGTTAATCTAATCGATTCTAATCGACCAATTTGATGTCTAAAGCAAGTATTTAGATGGTGGTTATTTAATTGATTCTGTTGTCTAATCTGGCAATTTTGATTAGTGTCTAAGAAAAGCAATGGAGGAATCTCAATGCATTTTAACTTATCTAGCCATATTGGAGATTCAGTTTCATATTAGGTTACTTGTTGACTTGAGTTCACCCATGCTGACTAGGTTGGTTAGACACATTGATGTGTTGACCTAATATAATCAGTCGGATGTCAGATCTATTGATTTAGAAGAGATCTAAATCTAAATCTCTTCATTAAATATTAAGTCTAGAGGTCTTCCATCATTGTAGAGATGTGGAGCCTTCCTGGCGTTGATCGTTCTCGACTAGTTATAGTAGTTCGATTGCATCAGGAAAGTACAATCACTCTATTAACATTTGATGTCTCAGGGTAGAGATGGGGTTGACCCAATAACTATTAGGTGAGGGTCCCAATGATGGCTTTGCACCTGCTGGTGAACGATGGATCTGACTTAACTAAGAAATGTGTCCACAACTATTAAATGAGGCCACAGAACTTAGAGACCATACCCACTGATCTTGCTTAGTGAAGCAATGGACAAAGTGTTATTCACTCATTGATTTGTACTCATCAATAACTGTTAGGTGAGATGTGTATAGATTAGTGGGATCGTAATACCCACTTGAAATCGATCACATGTAGGTTTTATTTTTCCATCCGAGGAGTATAGGAGATTTGAAGAAATAGTGAGAGCCTTTGTTTATTTTTTAAAGTCTTAGAATAAATAATTTTATAAGTATAAAATCTAACTAGAAACTATTCTCTCTATAGATAACCATGTCGAGTTCAAACTCCTTAGCTCGAATCCTCGATACAAATAGGTTAACCGACACAAATTACAAAGATTGGCTCTAAAATCTGAGAATTGTTCTCAATTCTGAAAAGCTTACCCATGTCCTAGACCAGAAAGTATCTGTGTTACCTGCTGTCCATCCGCTGATCAATGAGCTGCACTTGAGAAATGGATGGATGAAGATAACAAGGCAAAGTGCTACATCTTAGCATCCATGTCCAATAATCTTCAGCAACAGCATGAAGATATGAGAACTGCCAGGTAGATGCTGGTTCACCAGCAAGAGTTGTATGGTGAACAAAGTTGCACAACTCACTTTGAGGTCTTCCGGAGACTTTTCAGAGCAAAGATACATGATGGGCAGTCTGTCAATGATCATTGTTTGACAATGATCAAGGACATAGAGGAGCTTCAGAAGCTCGAAATGAACATGGACAAGAACTGCAGGTGGATCTGATCCTTCAGTCTCTTCTTGATTCATATGGACTATTCATCATAAACTACCATATGAATAAGATCGATTCTACTTTATCAGAGTTATTGAATATGCTGGTGACTGCAGAGGGCATCTTGAAGAGTTCAAGGGGCATAGTTCTAGCTGTGGAGTGGGCTTCCTCCAAAAGAAAGTCTTCTTTTAAGAAGAAGAAAAAGTCCATAAAGAAGCAGAAGAATGAGGCCAAGTTCAAGAAACAGTTCCAAAGAAGGCCGACGACAAGAAAAAGTATTTTATTACAACATCGAAGATCACTGGAGAAGGAACTATCCAACCTACCTGGTGACTGTCAAGAGCGGAAGAAGGATGGGCCTTCTGAAGGTACATCTGAAATCTCATTATTGAAACTAATCTAATGGTTTCCTCTTCTTCTAGGTGGGTTCTTGATTCTGGTTCAAGTGCTTATTTGTGCACTTCAATGCAGGGTCTTGAAGAAGTTAAGGGGCTGAGAGAAGATGAGATCACTCACCGGATCGGTAATGGAGCAAGGGTTGCTACTGTGGCTGTCGAAATCTACCCTCTACGACTACTGCTAGGATTTAGTTTGCTTTTGAAAGACTGTTACTATATACCTATAGCCAGTAGAAATTTGATTTCTATCTTTGTATTGGCATAGGATAACTATAATTTTTATTTCAATAAAGACATGTATTCTCTTTATTTTAGAAATAAACTAATAGCATGTACTTTTTTAATTGATGATCTTTACCATTTGCATACCGATGCAAGTGTAAACATTAATGAGCAAATAGTGAATGCCATAGGATCTAGGAGACCTAAAGATAGGATCAGTCAAAAGTATCTGTAGCATCTTAAACTAGGCCATATTGGAGAAGACAGACTCAACAAACTGAAGAAAGATGATCTTCTTGGACTATTGACTTTTGAGTCTTATCTAGTCTGTAAATCATATCTTCAAGAAAAAAATGGTCAAGCTACCCTTTATGGGACAAGGGAAAAGGGCCACTAAGATATTAGCCCTAGTACACACCAATGTGTGTGGTCCATTTGATGTACAAGCGAGGGGTAACTATATCTATTTCATAATTTTTACCAAGGTCAACCCATGTGCATCTATGGGTAGGTTCATAACCAGTTGTTTCTCTAAACAACTTCTAGTAATTAATTTTGCCCCAGAACCTAATCAGTAGACTTTGGCCTCCACTAAAAAGATCTGGTTAGGTCCAACCATTGACATGATTTGATTTGGTGAATCTGACCAATAAATGATCAGGTCCGACTTTGGCCGGCCAACCTGACCACCATCAGAAAGACTCAACCAAATTATCATATTATGAATGATAATTCCATTAGTCAATAAGCACCAGGCCTTTGGGCCTCCAGTGATTATTAAACTAATGAACTCATTATCACTCACTTAATGGGAGGCTATGACTTACTTATCACTATAACTTAATCATTTTTAGGGATCTAATAATTTTTGAGATTTTATTAAAGGATAGAAGAGAAGAAATTAACCAGCCAATTTCAATCCTCCCACTGACTTCACCAAGTCAGATTAAAAAGAATTTAATTAAAATCGGCATTAGGAGCACCTAAATCAGTTACACTGATTTACCTAATGACATGGGTGAGCCCTAATCACCAAGTGATCTAACCAAAACCTAACTCACTAGGTTGGCCAGGTAAGTGAAATCAGTGGAAGGGATATGCCATTAACTCGTCAGAGATCGAATCAATGCGAGTAGCTCCCAGTTAAAAATCACTGGTCAGACTGCCGAACTTACCTTAGACACCAACCGGTTCATTAGTTTTAATTTGATCAACTCAGTAAATAGGGTTCCACCACGTAGCATGAATTAAGTCCATCTTGGTCTAGTTAAAGATATGGACCATTCAACTACAACTATTGAAAATGAATCTAGAGTGTCCTTGACCTAATCTAATTCAACTTTTGATTAGATTTGACCAATTACTCTAATTTAGTCCATTTCTTTAAGCTTACCTTAGGTCTAACCCAATTATGGACCTAATCCATCTAACCCATTGACCCACAAGTTTATGCAATTGTCTTAGGTCTTAATTCACAATTCTAGACCAACTAGACAACACTTAACTCTTTTAATTAAGTATTAGGGCTGATGGGTCAGGGTTTGGCATTTCAAAAATAATTTTCAAATTTAAAAGTTTTATTTTTTGTTCACCAAATGTGTTGACTCATTTCACAAACAAATCAGCACATTTCATAAACAGCAATCCTATTGCTAATTACATAACAGAAAATAACTCAATCAAAATAAATCATGAATATTTTTTTAGATCTAATCTAACACATTCATGATAAATTTCACAATTGAACCTTTACAATTAAGTCCTTTTGTTGCTTCATCTGTATGAGATATAATCACTCGGCACCCCTACCACCATAGGAGAACCCCATCGAATGGGAGAAGAGGACCTTTAAACCCTACTTTTTTTCTATGACCGGACGACCATGGCAACCAACACAATTAGACTACTTGCTACTTGGATCAAGTATATCTAAATATACTAATTTCAAATTTTAAATTTTAAATTTTAAATTTTAAATTTTAAATTTTAAATTTAAAATTTTAAATTTTAAATTTCAAATTTTAAATTTTGAATTTCAAATTTGAAATTTCAAATAAATTTTAAATTTTGAATTTCAAATTTTTGAATTTTGAATTTCAAAATTCAAATTTTAAATTTTGAATTTCAAATTTTAAATTTAAATTTTAAATTTAAACTTTTAGATTACTACTTAATCTATGCATGCAAATGTATATCATATTTTAGAACCTACTCTGATACCATTTGTAGTGAATTTCAGTGCAGGGGTAAAACGATAATTTTAAATTTTTTCAAAATTATAATTTTATAATAAAAATTATTAATTAATATAATTAATTAATATATATTAATTCTACATAAGATCTAAATATGATATATATAGCATGTATTTAAATTTAAAATTTTAAATTCTACAGTAAATATTTTACTGTTATGTGTTCAGAACACATTACCTTCGTGCAGGTAGTCGATTGCCACAGTCTGATCATCATCGAGATGGTCTGATCGTTGCAATGCAGCCACATAGTATGTTTGGCCTCTGTGGATCATCCACACGAAGCTTTCGATCTGATCGGCTCCTCACGAATGCTAGTTCATCGCAGAACCCTTTTGACGGTCGATGCTGATCGAACTCATTCGATCAGTGTCTGCTGACTCCGGATGCTTCGAATCATCAACAAAGGTACTTGAGAGGTTGATGAAGCTCTTTCTAAAGTCTGGTAGGCTCACGATACTCATAGCTCACCTTCTCACTTTTCGAACCCTAGGCAAAAACTCTAGGGTACTCACAGAAGACCCTGCGTCCTTTCTCTCTTCTTTTCTTTTCTCACGTAGAAGGCCTTTCTCACGCCACCCTCTCTCTCTAAGAAAGTCATGTACATACCCCACCTTCTCTTTCCTTTTTAAAATAGTGCAAGACCGCATCTTTACCGCATCTTCACTGCGTGAGAGGATAAAGCTAGATGGTTGCTCACTTGAATTCAAATCGAATTTGAATTCAAATGTCAACCAACCAATCTTTATCCACTTTTGGCATGAGAAGAAGGGGGCATGGATTCTTTGTGCATGGAGAATTTACATGAGAAACTTTTTCTCGTGTAGAGTAAGTGGCGCACAAGTGGATAAGGTGGCGCATGGGTTAGTTGCCCATTCAAATTCAAACATCATTTGAATTTGAATGGCCAACCAACCAATCTTTATCCACCCAAATGATGCATAAGGGAGGGGCGTGGGAAGGCTTCTGCATGGAAAAAATTCATGAGAACTTGTTTCTCATGAATTCAAATAGGTGCAGGTGAGGTGAGGTGGCGCAGGGAGATAAGTCAAAGGTGGTTTCAAACCTAATTGAACCAACCTTATTAAAATAGGTTAGGCACAATTAGACTAAATTAAACCCAACACAATTAAGCTTAATTAGGCTCAATAAAATCTTAATCAAATCAGGAATTGACTAAGCCCACCCTTGATCAGATCAGGGACCAAACCACCTTGGCGATTAGGTCAACTCTTAACCTAATCGGGTCAAACCCAACTGAATCTAATTCAATTGGACTTGATCCAAAAATAATTACTCAATCAAATTAAGTTAATTAGCAATCAAATTACTAATTAAATCTCTCATAAATACTGAGTCCAAATTCGATGGGCAATCGGGCATCAAAGTCCATCGATATGAAACCTTGATCGAAGAGTCCCAAACCAGTGGGACTCTTGACCCCGGTACCCAAAATGTGTGAAACTCATGATCAGAGAATCTTGATTCTTGATCACAGAGTTTCAAACATGTAGGACTCAGAGTCCCCAAGCATTAGGACTCTTGGTCGAAGAGTCTCAGTCCAGTGGGACTCTTCACCAGCCATCAGATCAAATAGGAACCTCTAATGTGTGTGACCCCACAAGTTCGAACCTAAGTCGGTAGCACAGGAATCAATTTTTGTACTAATCGAAGTGACCATCTAGCAATGGTACCCGATGTCCGGATAGGTCGAATAGTCGCAATCGCAACATTCAGAACCTATGCGAATATGGTTAAGGTATAATTCATCCCTTTTGACCCTTGTGTATAGGACGACTCAGGGTTAAACTATCAACCTTGATCCAATCATCCGAATTGTGCTCAACTCAAACAGTCCTATGACTCCTCACTAGGACTACCCTGACCAAGGTTTTACTAAATTGAAACATGACTGTATACAGCTCCTGAACTGGAGTGGTCAATCCCATCTTGACACATGCACTGACAAGTCAAGTATTTGACTACACCCAGCAGCCTTCCGTCACTGAATTAGAAATTCAGATATTTCAGTGCCTAAGTGTAGTGAGTTGCTTGCAAGTCACTGTGGCAGTCTCAGGTCGGAGGGACAGTTATACCCATATCCCATCGGTGCAAATCTTGACAGCAGAAAAAGCTCCGGAGTCGGTCACGTTCAGTGCAGATGTACCCTTACATCTTACCTGTATGCCATACCAATGTCTCCACACTCCTTGGTTAAGAGGACAACCAACCCATATGGCACACAATGACCTATGCTTGATAAATGTTGTTATCCTTGGTAACAACATATCATTCGATCGCGAACAGGTTTAAGGACTAAACGATAAATCCTCCTTTATCAAGTCTAAATAGTCCTAAGGACTTCACCACAACACAGGAGTTCATTAGAAGATGAAATAATTTGTGATAAAAATATCAAAATAACTTTTATTTATTTATAATTCTTATACAAATACAAAAAAGAGCACAACTGTCAACAGGCTGATGATTGGCTTTGGGATACTATTCCCAATAGAGACCACCATAGAATCTTATGCACATGAACCCATATTTTGGTTCATACCCAAGCATGGCATTAAGATATGTACGGAGTATTCTGGATATGGTGGAGTGTATATGGAGGTTGTGAGTAGATCAATATAGAATCAATCACTCCTAGTAAGAGGAGATCGCATCCTGTGTATTCTCAATCCTAGATGATTTGAAAAAAATCTTTTGGCCAAAAGCAGAAAGAAGATTAGAAAGAGTTTCTAATACTTCTTCATTGGAGTCATCATTGGTTACTTGAGAATCGATATGAATATGTATTTGAGTTTGATATGATTCCATACTCATGAACATATTGAGGGTGCAGGGATGATGATCGAAGGATTGAGCTGAATGGTAACTCACCACTGAAAGATATATTTAGTATTTTCACTAAAATTTTATATCTTTTGGGTAGTTATGATACATTGCTAGATATCAATCTTGACTTGTAAATTTTTGATCGAATTAAAGAGTTTAATTTGATCACCAATTAGAAAGAATTATAATTATTGAACTCAGGTTAGCTCGATTGGACCTAAATCGATTAGATTAAAATCTAATTAAATTTGATCAACTTGTACCCGAATCTACTGTTGACTAGATGTGAAACCCAATGGGTCACACACATATAGAAATTGGCCAATGACCCTTTTGAAAAAGGTTGATTGAAATTTTGGATTCAATCAGGGCTCCGATAAGCATGCTAGCATGTGTGGAACCCTTGCTCCTTTGGAGGTCAAGTTGGTCTCATCCCTTGCTAATTAGCTTGCCCAATTTAGTGGATATTTGGATTAGATCATGCTACCTAGAAGCAGTCCAAATTGGGGTGCCACATCCCATTTTAACACTAATTATGAAGAGTCCAAGTTGTGAAGGACTCTTAGTGCAAAACAGGTTCTGCGTACAAGTGTTGGCATGGGTAGAAGAAAGGAGTCCTTCTAGCATGGGATTAAGATGCATGTAATAGTCCATATCACCCTCTATCCTCTGATACACATTTCAAATTATGAGATGTATTTTTTTTGAAATTTTTGGGGTGGAGAAAAATTAGAAAAACGAAGGAAGTCTCGCACATGCGTGCAGAAGCATCTCATCTCTCTAAGATTTGGAGAGTCCTTCTCCTCACCCAATACTTTCAGAATAGAATAATTTTTCATGATAACATTCTACATTTGACAATCTATTTTTGATAATTTTTTTGGAATTTTTTCAGACTTATCTGGATGCCAAACGGATGCCATAAGTTCCTCCTCATGCCCGCACGCATGGTGATCAGACTTTGCATGAAAGAATATGAGAACACATCCATTCATGGGAATTTTTATCTACTCATTATATGTTATAGAATCAAAATTGAATTCTCTATCCACATAAATTTTTGAGGATTTTTTAATTTGAAAAGAGATATGAAAATATCCCTTCTCTGGTCGTACGCGTAGAGCAGGGTGCTGATCGACGTATCATTGATAAGAGTCCTTCTGTTTCAAGGAACTCTTATCTCTGATAATCAGATCAGATAGGCCTCTTAGATGAGGTACATCTCTCTTTTTTGGCATCCCTCTAGTGGCTATAAATTGGCCGAGGCACTGGGTGTCCAAGGCAATTTAGAAAGAGTTTCCAATTTTGTCTCTGTTGCTCTCTTTTCTTTCTTACAACATATCTTAGTTTTAAGACAAAGCTTTGGAATTTAAGACAAAGCCTTATCTGGTCCTAATAAGGGTTGTGAGAGTCCTAAAAAAAGAGAATCAGAATTTTAGAGGAGGTTCTGAGAGGGTGGAGTCAGTTTCTTAGAGAAATCTGATCGGTATGAGGCTAGTCGAGTTCTAGTGGCTAGAACTCTTAAAGCAAGGTGAAGGAGTGCTATCCTTGGTTCAATTTTTTTGTGGATCACCATTGGAGGGCAGATACTTGGACACCTTGTAGAAATTGAGACTAGCACTACAGGTATTCTTTTTATCTTAATTTATATTTATTGTACTTTGATTATTATAGTCAAAGATTTCTGGGCATTGGGATTTTCGGTGCATCGGATGTTTTGAATAAAAATTTTAAACACCTAATCCTTCCACTGTACCACTGAAACCCAACAGTGGTATCAGAGCCTATCTTAATATATATAATTAAAGATTAGAATATTATCTTGATTGTGATCAAACATGGGATTTTTGTTTGGTTCAAGTCAGGTCAAGAGTTGAACCCGATTGAACATCCAAATCCTTGCATGTCTTAGAGATATATTTTTAAATATAAAATGCATGATGCATGTATAAAATCTTTTTTAGTAGCTTAGTACTCTAATTGGAATCATCATCAGGCTATCCGATCATAAAAGCAAGTAGGATTTAGAGACCCTCTCTTCCTATTCAATAGGGTACTCTTATGGTACGTAGGGATGCCATTGTGAGGTCCTAAGAAGAAAAACCGTGAAAAGAATATTTTGTATTCATGCACGTTATTAGAACTTCATGCATATGTGATATGCTTGAGATGCTTAGTTATAATCATATTGAATAATTATGATTTTATATCTTAGAGATATGAATAGATGCCATGATTAGTTGTTATGATTATTAAGATATAACTATAATAGTGCATCATTGTGATTGAATTAGGAGATACTTGAGACCATTAAAGCCCTCATAAAAATTATATTAAGTCATAGTATTATGAATCAGTAGCTGACCTATTTCTTGAATCAATTAATCAATTGGTGTCTAAGGAGTGTTTCAAGTGCGATGGTTATTTAATTGGTTCCGTTGCTAGCCTGACCAATTTTATTGATGTCTAAGAAAAGCAACGGGGGGACCCCCATCAATCTTAATACTTTCTTGGTCAATTGAATTAGTTCGAATCTTGAATGAAGATAGCTCATTATTTTGAATAATACATATGCCTTCTTTCATGCCTAGTCAATATCCTATCAAAAACTATAGTATGTTTGTTGTGATATCCACAAAGCTTGCTATGGGGATTGATGTGGATTTATCTTGGTACATATTATATGCTTTATGGTATATTTGGATATGTTACTTTGTTGTGATATCTACAAGGGCATCATTTTTCAAATATGGCTGTATGAAAATGAAGGGTCTGACTTAATTAAAAAATATTATAGTTTGTTGTGATATCCACAAGGCTATGAGTATTTTTAGAGACAGGTTATGTTGAGAGTTGCATGAGATATAATTGGATAGATTTTTCTACCTTTGAACTCATTGAGGTTTGTTATGATATCCACAAGACTTCATTGAGGGATTAGGATCTCAACTCCATTAAGAAACCAGATGAGGCTTTCTCATTTACTATAGGAGAGGGCTATGGTATCTGATAAAATAGTGGGAGATATAACTAGTTTAAAAGTCTTCATCTAGTTATGCATGTCAAAAATGAGTGGTTTGCTTATACTATTGTTCTTTATTTATATAAATTTAAATCTACATTATGGCTTCTTTATTTTTATTGCTTGATACCATAAATAAAAATATGTTGATCGATCCTAACTATGTGGATGGGATAAGAAACTTGCAAGTTAAGTTCATATCAGAGAAGAACTTCGATATTCTGGATATTTCTGACCTTGGGATGGTCAGTAATAATGAAAAGACAAAAGATGTCCATATGGATATTAGCTATTTATTTTGTGGTAAGTTTGGATATTGGGAGTATAATTGCAAGAATAATCTTGCAAGTTTGAAGCAAGGTGCAAGTATAGCACCAAAAGGTGTGTATATGATATAAATCTATTTTTTATTGAGTAGCTCAGACTCTGATATTTGGGTATTAGATACCATCTATGGATCGCATATTTGTAATTCGTTACAGCGACCATAGAATATCAAAGGTCTGAAAAGAGATGACCTTAAGCTCTATGGTACAAGTGGAGAATCTATTAGCGCAGAGGCTGTGGAAATTTGTATGCTTAATTTATCTTCGGACAAAATTTTAGAATTAAAAGACTATTATTACATGTCAAAGGTCATTAGAAATATTATTTCTACATCTTTGTTGTAAAAACAAGGTTATGAAATAAGGCTAATGGAAAATGAATGCTCCACTTTCTTTTCTAATGAATATTATTGTTGTCCAGCTATGCAACCCAAGAGGGGGGGTGAATTGAGTTTCTAAAAATTTTAAGCTTAACTAATGACTTATAAGAAATGTTTGACAAAGCTAAATAGATAGAGTGAGTAGAATTAATTCAAGTCTAATAGCAATAGCAAGAATGCAAGAGAATAATGAAGAGATAAAGAAGAGCAATTAGACACACACCAAACAAGAGAATTTATAGTGGTTCGGTGCCAACCTTGCACCTACATCCACTCCCCAAGCTCCTACTTGGGAATTTCAATCCACTAATCTTGTATTCAACCCGAATACAAATGTCAAAAACTCCGACTCTAGCTATCCCAAGCTAGTTCACTTGTTTTTCGAGTACAAGCCAACCCTATACACTCCGATTCAAGGTTCGGATCAACCTTCCCTTGATTTGGAACCCTTCCAAAACAAAACCAATCACTCAAACTGAGTATAACAATTTATAGCACAATTAAGCACAAAGAAAAGCTCCTTCAATGAGCGAATATAACTTTAAATACACTTTACTTAATAGAAGAAGATCCTTTTTGGATTTCCTCAAGGTGGATGGAGACTTCAAAGAGCACTTGAGGAGTTGGTGAGCTTGGATTGAAGGCTTCTTGAAAGATTTGAATGAGCACTTGCTTAGGGCTGAAACGTTGGCTTGAAATCCCTTTTTCAAAATCTCTCTCTTTGAATCCTCTCTTTTTCTTGTTTTTGTTCTTCTTTTGTTCTCCTTGTTCTTGTTGTTGATTTCTACGTTTTTGTCCCTTTTATAGCTTTAAGAAATAGTGGAAAACATTCTAGACTGAAAAAGAACCGTTAGACCACTTTAAACGAGCATTAAAAGCACTTAAAATGAGTTAAAAACTAGCCGTTGCGAAAAAATTCCATCACAGGGGTTGACTCATGGGTCGACTCATGCCTGGGGGTCGACTCATGGGTCGACCTCTGTGGAAGAACATCAGAGAATCACCAGAAAATAAGGTTCTGTGATTTTTGGCCTAAAAACTGCAGGGGTCGACTCATGGGTCGACTCATACCTTGGGGGTCGACTCATGAGTCGACTCACAGGTTGTGCCAAGCCAAAAAATCTGCGTGTCAAACAGCTCATTGTGCCATGAGTTGACTCACGGGTCGACTCATGATTTTCAAACATGCATAACTTTCAAAATACAAGTCCAAAATCAATAAAATTTTCACCATTAGATCACAAATCTTTTGTTCTATCATTTGATACTATCAAATCAGGATTTTAGTAAAATTATAATTTTGCCCCTGAAGAGCAATAAGTCTTTTTCAAGTGAAAATCATTGATACCCCTTCAACTACTTTGTAATCATCAAAATCAATCTAAGGAGCAACAATCTCCCTCTTTTTGATGATGACAAAATATTTGAACAAAAGCATTTATATGAATCAAAGAACATGAATTTCAAAGGAATGAAATGCATTTTAGGCAGTTTGAAGATAAACAGGAGATTTACTACCAACTTATAAGTGCATTTGCTTGAAAAGAAGATTGATTCTTTTGGCATGTGATACATGTGCCCATTTGCATAAATAATTTGCCTATTGCTTAGTGATTTGAAAATTTGCTCATTTGATTATGTGATTTTGGTATCAGAGTAGAAAATTTATTTTTATTTTCAGAGCAAAGCAGAATTTACCTTATGATTTGAGAATTACGTGTTTGAAAATATCTCATTTGTTCATTTGCTTGTTTTTTAAATTTCTTAGCATCTTGAAAATTTGCTTATTCTCATTTGATTATTTAGTTTTAGTATCATAGCAAGTTGCATCTTGAAAATTTGCTCATTCTCATTTGATTATTTAATTTTAGTATCAGAGCAAGTTTAACAATTAAGTGTATTATTGCATGTCTAAGAATTAATTGTAAAGTATATCAGAGCATGTCAAATTTTAAGATGTATCAGAGCATGTCTAATTTTAAAGCATATCAGAGCATGTCTAAGAAGTAATTTTAAAGGTTGCTCATTTGCTTTGCTTAGCAATTGGTATTAGAGCAATTCATTCATTTTGTTAGCAATCTTGTTAATTTCTCCCAATTCACTCATTTTATTATTAAGTTTTGTATTTATCTCTCTTTTGATACTTTTGCTTAGCAATTTACTCATTGTATTTTTAAGTCTTTTAATAATCTTGCTTTTGATCTTTTTCTTTAATTTCTCCCCCTTTTTGACATCATCAAACATTGTTAACTCCCCCTCTTTTTTTGAATACATTCTCTCTTTAGTGCTTCTTCAAACTTTTTGTGCTAATCATCAATGTTTACTCTCCCTGAATACAGCAATCATAAAATAAAATATGCCATTGAGTACCATAGATATGAATTAGCAACATTAATGATACCAAAGAGAAGATATATAATCGAGAGATGATTGATACCATTACAAAGAGTAGATATATAATTAAAAGATGATTAAAACCATAGTTGTTTCAATACATATTTCATAATATAAAAGTCAACTAGTTAACATCATTACATGGCCCAAAATGACAGATCCTTGAAAGAACAACAGACATGATTAAACAACAAGGATCTAGTAGTGCTCATGACTCTATGGATCGGAATCAGATGTATCAGAGATGGGGTGGGCAGATGATGGATCACGACCAGGAGCTCGTCCTCTACCCCGTCTGCCTCTGCCACGCGTGGAGGTACTGGCATGAGTAGGTGGGCGAGATGATCCTGGAGGCTGAGAACGTTCAGAGGTCAAAGACTGGACTGCAAGAGAGAGTCTGATGGAATCAAGAACGTTCAGAGCTCTCGAAACAGACTGAAGCAGTACAGTAAACTGTGTAGAAGCATGCTCACTAAAGCCTCTGATTTCTCTCCTCAAGAACTCATAACCACACTCCAATGCACCTCTGAGCCTGCCAGCCTCCGCAGTAAGGTCTGTGACCTCAATGGTGGACTCCTGTGGCTGAGGATGGGCCAAAGCTAAGACTTGCCCCTGCAAGTCAAGAACTCTCCCAGTCAGTCTCAAAATGCAATCCTCGAGCTGCTGAATCCGAACAGACTGATCTGAGATCAACTGAAATACAGTGGAGATATGGGGGATCAAAGTCTGATCAGATGAATCTAATGATGTGGATCCCGGTGCAAATGCAGAAGTGCTCCACTGACGAGAAAGCAAGGAAGCCACACGCTGAGAAATCTGCTCGATCTGATCATCAGCCAATCTGTACTCTGAAGGAGGTGCTCTGCTGTCTGGCTGCTAAACTGATGTGTACCTCCTGGCGGAATCTGAAGGGCCAGCCTCTGGATCTGAAACAAACTGGATATCTGGAGATGCTGCCCTGAAGTCATGGAGAGGAGATGAGGGACCTTCTTCCTCAGCTCTATCTTCTACTCTGTCCTCAGCTCTCTCCTCAGAACCCTTGATCCAACCACTATCAGTTTTAGTGAATCCCATGCGGTGCAGAGTGTGTTGGTTGATGGTGTCTGCGTGAGAAAGCTTTGCAGATGCCTCCCCCTCAAAACTGACTCCAAACCTCCTGAAAACCAGTGTGAGGGCCATACCAAAAGGCAGATGTGCCTTGGATCTGTTCAGTGTTTCTCTCATGGCCTCAATCATTAAAGCAGGGAGGTTTAAGGGGGTTTGGGTGATCACATGAAATATTATACAAATATCTCGGCCAGAAAGGAGGTCATGCCTACCACTCCTTGGAAAGAAAAGCTTTGTCACTAATTGATGTAGGATTCTCGTTTCAATTGACAAGATTTTGGCTTCTAATTTATTTAGACTTCCTGAGTAGGTTCCTCCTAAAATTACATTGATCCCCTCTTCCTTCACTGGGAGTTCCATGTAAGAATATCCCTCACAGGGCAAATGTAGAATCTCTCCCAAAATAATAGGATCTAAGCAGATATCAACTCCCTTAACTGTAGAAGTTACTGTTCCATTGCCATAATGCAGATTTAGATAAAACTCTCTAACCAAGTCTACATATGTAACTTCCTTGAGAGAACAGTAAAATCCCCAACCTTGGTTTTTGATCTTTGTCCCAAAGGAGAAACCTTCTTTTTCAAAGAATTTAAAATCTACATTCTTGCCGGTTTCTACCTTTCTGTCAGAGAGAGGGATTTTGCTAGGGCTAAGGGGAGACTGAGAGGGACCTGGAGCAGATACTGAAGCCGGAATGGAAGCAGTGGAGGTCTGAGCAGCTTGCCTTTTCCTGCGGATATTTTCTTCCAGCTCACGGACTGATTTCCTTCTTTGAGGGAGTTTCATCTTTGGGGCCATTCTCACCACAAGAGCAGGCAGGGAGACTCGGAAGATCAAATGGGTGAGGAGAAGGAGGGTCACTAGAGAATGAAAAGGAATTTTGGCGGAGAGAAAAGATGGATTTGAGAAGAACGGTGGAATCTAGGGCACGCTCCAACTGCTTCAATCAAGAGAAAAAGACGCGAGAAGCTCCTTTCCCAAGGGGTGATTTGAGGTGGAGAGGAGAAGGGAGAATGATCTTGGGCTAGATCCTTGGTTTTGGAGAGAACGAATGATGAGGACGACGAGTCTTGGAGGGAGGAAGATGAAGAAGAAGAATGAGTCGGCTCATGAACGGGCTTCAAGTTAAAAAGAAAAGAACCCATGGGAAGTTGGCAATAATTTCAAGTATGCCATTGGGTCGACCCTAGGGGGTCGACTCATGAATCATAAAAATTCAGAAAAAATATGAATAAATTCCAAAAAAATTTAAAATTTTGGGAGAAGAAATTTTGCTCAATGACAAGTTATGAGAATGATAATCTTGAGCATTTAGGTCCAAGAGAGATGATAAAAATTTAGATCAAATAAATTTTGACATTGATTTCTTAAAATTCGAGGAACATTTAGGCAAAAGGATCAAGAATTCCTAGATTTCTCCTAATTTCACAGAATCTATCCTCACTAAGGGCCTTTGTAAAGATATCAGCTAATTAATTTTCAGTGCAAACATATTCAAGAATTATATTTTTATTTTGAACATGTTCTCTTATAAAATGATGTCTTATTTCAATATGTTTAGATCTTGAATGTTGGATTGAATTTTTAGATAGATTTATGGCACTTATGTTGTCACATCTTATTGGTGTTTCATTAAGTTTGATACCAAAGTCTTCGAGTTGTTGCTTAATCCACAAGATTTGAGCACAACAACTTCCGGCTGCAATGTATTCGGCCTCAGCCGTAGACAGTGCTACCGAATTTTGTTTCTTGCTAAACCAGGAGATTAGGTTAACTTCAAAAAATTGACAAGTTCCACTAGTGCTTTTTTTGTCTAATCTACATCCAGCAAAATCAGCATCTGAATATCCTATTAAGTCAATTAGTGAGTCCTTAGAGTACCATAATCCTAGAGTTTGAGTACCATTTAAATATCTAAGGATTCTTTTAACAGTATTCAAGTGAGATTCTTTAGGATTAGATTGAAATCTAACACATAAACAAACACTAAACATGATATCAGGCCTACTTGCAGTTAAATATAATAGAGAGCCAATCATACCTCTATAGTATTTTAAGTCTACACATTTACCTTCATCATCCTTGTCAAGCTTACATGAGGGGCTCATGGGTGTGCCAATTGGTTTGGAGTTCTCCATTCCAAATCTTTTGAGTAGTTCCTTGGTGTACTTGCTTTGGATGATGGAGATTCCTTCTTTTGTTTGTTTGATTTGGAGTCCGAGGAAGAAGGTAAGTTCTCCCATCATGCTCATCTCGAACTCCCCCTGCATGAGCTTAGCAAAGTCTTGACAAAGAGATTCATTAGTAGATCCAAAAATTATGTCATCAACATAAATTTATATAACTAACATATCATTTTGATTTTTTTTAATAAAGAGAGTTGTGTCTACATTACCTCTTGAAAAACCATTATTTAGTAAGAATTTGCTTAGCCTATCATACCAAGCTCTAGGTGCTTGTTTTAATCCATATAAAGCTTTATTTAATTTAAAAATATGATTAGGAAAAGCATGATTTTCAAATTCTGGGGATTGTTCTACATAGACTTCTTCAGCAATATATCCATTCAAAAATGCACTTTTGACATCCATTTGAAATAATTTAAATTTTATAAAGCAAGCATATGCAAGTAGAAGTCAATGGCCTCTAATCTAGCAACAGGTGCAAAGGTCTCATCAAAATCAATCCCTTCTTCTTGATTATAACCTTTAGCAACCAACCTTGCTTTATTTCTTATTATATTTCTATGTTCATCTAATTTGTTCCTAAAGACCCATTTTGTGCCAATTATTGAATGATTTTTAGGTCTTGATACTAAAGTCCATACATTATTTCTTTCAAATTGATTAAGTTCCTTTTGCATTACATTAATCCAATTATAATCATTTTCAGCTTCTTCAATAGTTTTTGGTTCAAGATGAGATACAAAAGCACAATGATTAAATACATCTCTAAGTGAAGAATGAGTTTTTACCCCATGCATAGGATCACCAATAATTAGCTCCTTAGGGTGATCGTGAACATACCTCCATTCTTTGGGTAGGTCATTTGTACCTTGAGATTGTTCTTGATGTTCTTCACCTCCCTCATCTTGTTTGTCCTCATGTTCCTTATCCTCTTGAATTGTTGAATCTTTCAGAGTGATCTCCTTCATTCCTTCTATAAGAGGATCTGCATCATCAACACTTTCATTCTTCCTTGAAGGAAGATCGTTAGATTCATCAAAGACAACATGTATGGACTCCTCTACTACTAAGGTTCTTTTGTTAAAAACTCTAAAAGCTTTACTAGTGGAGGAGTAACCAAGAAAGATTGCTTCATCTTGTTTAGCATCAAATTTTCCAAGTCTTTCTTTACCATTATTTAACACAAAACATCGGCAACCAAAAATATAAAAATAAGCAATATTAGGTTTTCTTTCTTTCCAAAGCTCATAGGGGGTTTTCTTTAAAATTTTTCTAATCAAGGCACGATTTAAAATGTAACATGCTGTGTTGATTGCTTCCGTTCAAAAATATCTTGGAAGGTTGCTTTCACAAAGCATGGTACGGGCCATTTCTTCTAAGGTTCTGTTTTTCCTTTCTACTACCCCATTTTGTTGGGGTGTCCTAGGAGCAGAGAGTTATGGCCAATTCTCTTTTCATCACAAAAGTTTTCAAAGTCTTGATTTTCAAATTCAGTTCCATGATCGCTTCGAATATTTTGAATTGAAAATCCTTTCTCATTAGTGACTTTTCGGTAAAATTTAGTGAAAACATGAAAAGTTTCATCTTTGTGTGCTAAAAAGAAAACCCAAGTAAAACGAGAGTAATCATCTATAATTACAAAACCGTATCATTTTCCTCCTAGACTAGTGGTTCTAGTAGGTCCAAATAAGTCCATATGCAAAAGCTCTAAAGGTCTAGAGGTAGAAACAATATTTTTGGATTTAAACGAAACTCTTGTTTGTTTACCTAGTTGGCATGCATCACAAATTCTATGCTTTTCAAAATTCAGTTTTGGCAAACCAAGAACTAATTCTTTCTTAATTAATTTTGAAAGAGAATGCATGCTAATATGTGCAAGTCTGCGATGCCAAAGCCAACTAGTCTCATTAACTTTAGCATTCAAGGACACTAGGCATTGCATGTTTATTTTGGCTAAATCATTTAAATCTACCATATAAATATTACCATGTCTATGTCCAATAAATTTAATGTTATCATTAATAGGACTAGTTACAATGCAAACAGATGATTCAAAAACAACCTTATATCTTTTATCACAAAATTGACTAATGCTTAGTAAGTTATGCTTTAAACCATCTACTAACAAAACATTTTCAATGTATTTGGAGGGAGTGATACCAATATTACCTATACCGATGATCTTTCCTTTGCTATTGTCTCCAAAGGTGACCATCCCTCCATCCTTAGCATCAAGAGTGATGAATTGAGATTCATCACCAGTCATGTGTCTCGAGCATCCACTGTCAAGATACCATTTCCTATTTCCTTCTTGGGATGCTAACACACCTGCAAGCAAAAGTCAAGTTTTTGTTTTAGGTACCCAAGCTTTCTTGGATGCTTTTTGGTTAGTCATAATGGTTCCTTTTGGAACCCATATTTTCTTTATAGTTGAGTTTGCAGATTTGTTAGAGAAGCAAGTGTATGACTTATGTCCTACTCTACCACATTTGAAGCAAGTAATATTAGAAGACTTGTTACTTAAAAAGTTTACATAAATATTTTTCAGATATTTTTGTTTTTTCAAGGGATTATAGCCAAGTCCAGCCTTATCATACACAGCCTTTTGATTATCAAGAATCATATTAAGTTTATTTGAACTCAAAGTGAACTTTTTTACTATTGATTTTAGCTTGGCAATTTCATTCTTTAAGCTTTGATTTTCTTGAAGTAGGGTGAATTTCTCAATTGAAATGTTTTCAGTTTGTTTCAATAAAGATTGATTTTTCAATTTTAGCTCTTTGTTCTTCGTTCCTAGTTTCTTTAATTCATCAACTAAATCATAGAAAGCTTTATGTAATTCTTTAAATGTAAAGTCACTAGGAGTTTCAGAAATTACCTCATTTTCGTGTGCCATAAGGCACAGGTTGGCTTGTTCGGTTGAGTTTTCTTCATCGGAGCTTGAGTCATCACTCACACTCCAAGTGGCCATCATGGCCTTCTTCTTGTACTTCTTGGGACCTTTCTTCAGCTGAGGGCATTCAGATTTGAAGTGTCCCGGCTTCTTGCATTCGTAGCAGATAATGGGTTGGTCTTTCTCTTTTTCTTTGCTCTGTTCTCCTTTTGTGAATGGCCTCTTCCTCATCCCCTGTTTCTTTTTCCTCAAAAATTTCTTGAATCTTCGGGTAATGAGTGCCATCTCTTCATCCTGTTCTTCGTCTTCAGTGTCATCAGTTTCTTCATCTAGTGGAGCTGTGGATTTGAGGGCAATGATTCTTTTCTTTTTGACTTCTTCCTCTTGATGTTGCTTCATGCTTAGCTCATGAGTCATCAATGATCCTAGAAGCTCTTCCAAGGGTAGAATGTTCAAGTCCTTAGCTTCTTGAATGGCAGTCACTTTGGCTTCCCAAGTTCTTGGTAAGGACCTGAGAATCTTTCTTACAAGCTCACTGTTAGTATAGGACTTGCCAAGACTCTTTAAACCATTAATAATATCAGTAAAGCGAGTAAACATGCCAGTTATGGACTCATCATGCTCCATTTTAAACAATTCATATTTATGCACAAGCATATTGATTTTAGACTCCTTTACTTGATTGGTTCCCTCATTGGTTACTTCTAACCTATCCTATATTTCTTTAGCAGATGAGCAGGTAGAAATGCGATTAAATTCGTTAGCATCAAGAGCACAATAAAGAACATTCATTGCTTTAGCATTTAATTGGGCCATCTTCTTATCAATCTCATCCCATTCTTTCTCGGGTTTGGTTGATTCCTCACCATCTATAATTTTAATGGGTGTGTGAGGACCGTTCACTATGATACTCCACATATCATAGTCGAGTGCTTGAATGAATATTTTCATCCGAGCTTTCCAATAGGTGTAATTAGACCCATTGAAAAGTGGAGATCGGTTGGTGGATTGCCTCTCAACTAGAGATGTGCTGACATGGGTTGCCATAGATCTTTGGCTCTTTGATTGTTTAGATCAAAGAAGGGCTAGAGCACCGGGCTCTGATACCACTTGTTGCCCAGCTATGCAACCCAAGAGGGGGGGTGAATTGGGTTTCTAAAAATTTTAAGCTTAACTAATGACTTATGAGAAATGTTTGACAAAGCTAAATAGATAGAGTGAGTAGAATTAATTCAAGTCTAATAGCAATAGCAAGAATGCAAGAGAATAATGAAGAGATAAAGAAGAGCAATTAGACACACACCAAACAAGAGAATTTATAGTGGTTCGGTGCCAACCTTGCACCTACATCCACTCCCCAAGCTCCTACTTGGGAATTCCAATCCACTAATCTTGTATTCAACCCGAATACAAACGTCGAAAACTCCGACTCTAGCTATCCCAAGCTAGTTCACTTATTTTTCGGGTACAAGCCAACCTTATACACTCCGATTCAAGGTTCGGATCAATCTTCCCTTATTTTGGAACCCTTCCAAAACAAAACCAATCACTCAAATTGAGTATAACAATTTATAGCACAATTAAGCACAAAGAAAAGCTCCTTCATTGAGCGAATATAACTTTAAATACACTTTACTTAAAAGAAGAAGACCCTTTTTGGATTTTCTCAAGGTGGATGGAGACTTCAAAGAGAACTTGAGGAGTTGGTGAGCTTGGATTGAAGGCTTCTTGAAAGATTTGAATGAGCACTTGCTTAGGGCTGAAACGTTGGCTTGAAATTCCTTTTTCAAAATCTCTCTCTTTGAATCTTCTCTTTTTCTTCTTTTTGTTCTTCTTTTGTTCTCCTTGTTCTTGTTGTTGATTTCCATATTTTTGTCCCTTTTATAGCTTTAAAAAATAGTGAAAAATATTCTAGACTGAAAAAGAGCCGTTAGACCACTTTAAACGAGCATTAAAAGCACTTAAAATGGGTTAAAAACTAGCCGTTGCGGAAAAATCCCGTCACAGGGGTCGACTCATGGGTCGACTCATGCCTGGGGGTCGACTCATGGGTCGACCTCTATGGAAGAACATCAGAGAATCACCAGAAAACAAGGTTCTGTGATTTTTGGCCTAAAAACTGTAGGGGTCGACTCATGGGTTGACTCATGCCTTGGGGGTCGACTCATGAGTCGACTCACAGGTTGTGCCAAGCCAAAAAATCTGCGTGCCAAACAGCTCATTGTGCCATGAGTTGACTCACGGGTCGACTCATTATTTTCAAACATGCATAACTTTCAAAATACAAGTCCAAAATCAATAAAATTTTCACCATTGGATCACAAATCTTTTGTTCTATCATTTGATACTATCAAATCAGAGTTTTGGTAAAATTATAATTTTGCCCCTGAAGAGCAATAAGTCTTTTTCAAGTGAAAATCATTGGTACCCCTTCAACTGCTTTGTAATCATCAAAATCAATCTAAGGAGCAACAATTATAGTAGTAGTTATATTGATTACAATCTTTTAATTCGTGCACTCAATAAAAATATTTTTCATATTAAAAAAAATATGAAAAGAAAGAGAGAAGATGTAAATATCACATATCTCTGACATTATCATCTTGATCATATTAGTGAGTCAAGGATTAACAAGTTATACAAAGAAAAATTTTTTGACCCATATGATTATGAATCATTGGGAACTTATAAATCTTATCTCATGGGTAAGATGATCAAGACTCTATTTTCTGGATATGGAGAGAGGGTGAATGAGTTGTTAGCCCTAGTACATATAGATGTATGTGGATCATTGATAACTCAAGCCAGAGCAGGATACTCCAATTTTATCACCTTTACGGAAGATTTATCAAAGTTCGAATATGTGTGTCTTATGAAACATAAATTTAAAATTTTTGATAAGTTTAAAAAGTATCAATGTATGATCGAGAAACAAACTAAAAAAGGTATCGAGGTTCTTTGATCTGATCGAGGAGGAGAATACTTATCTAGTAAATTTCTTGATCATCTTAAAAGTAAAGGTATTCTCTCTAAATGGATCCCTCCTTATACACCCCAGTTAAATGGTGTAGCAGAAAAGAAGAATCATACTTTGATGGATATGATGCAGTCCATAATGGGCTTCACTGATCTTTCAATATCTTTCTAGAGATAATGCCCCAGAGACTGCCACATACATATTAAACAGGGTGCCTTCAAAGTCTGTTGCAAGCACACCATATGAGATATGGAAGGGAAGGAAGCCTAATCTTAAACATCTTAAGACTTGGGTCTATCCTGCTTATGTCAAAAATATTTTTGGACATAAGCTTAGTGCTAGATCAGATAAGTATAGATTTGTAGGGTATCCTAAGAAAACTAATAGATACTACTTCTACCACCTACTGAACAAAAGATGTTTGGTTGTAGGCACGCTACTTTCTTGAAAAATGAACTCATCCAAGAAAGAGGCAGTAGGAGAAATATTGAACTTACTGAAGTTCATGATCCACAAATCGATCCAGAAATATCAGTGATTGGATCACAAGAAGATCTTCAATCAGAAGTACCAAAAGATGAGGTACATCTACAATACACACTTCTCTGAAGATCAGATAGAGTGCATCATGTACCTTTAAGATTTGATGACAATATGATCAACATCACTTAGAATAATGATTCACTGACCTATTCGAAAGTTGTCATGAGTAAAGACTCAGACAAATGACTGAAAGCCATGAAATCTGAGAGGGACTCGATGTATATCAACCAAGTGCAAACCTTGGTTGATGCACCTAAGGGTGTGATCCCAATAGGGTGCAAGTGGATCTTCAAGAAGAAAATCAGAGCAGATGGCCAAGTAAAAAACCTACAAAGCTAGGTTGGTGGTGAAGGATTTCAGTCAAAGCTAAAGAATTGACTATGATGAAACCTTCTCACCAGTGGTTATGCTCATATCCATCCGGATTTTGCTTGCTATACAGCATACTATGACTATGAGATCTGATAGATGGATGTCAAGACAGTATTCCTTAATGGTAATCTAGAGAAAAAAGTCTATATGACTTAGCCAGAGGGATTTATCTCAAGTGGAAGGATAAATTAAGTATGCAAGCTAATGAGATCCATCTATGGATTGAAGCAGACTTTGAGGAGTTGGAACATCCAATTTGATATAATAGTCAAAGAGTTTGACTTTAACAAAAATAAGGATGAACCATATATGTATAAGAAGACAAGTGGAAGTGCTGTTGTCTTCTTGATTTTGTATATCGATGACATATATTGCTTATTGAGAATGATATCCCAATGATGCAATCAGTCAAGACTTGTCTATCGAATAAGTTTTCTATAAAAACTTGGGTGAAGCATCCTATATATTGGATATAAAGATCTATAGAGATAGATCTAAAAGAATGTTAGGCTTATCCCAGTCACGGTACATAGATCTCATATTAAAGAAGTTTAATATGGAGGCTAGTAAGAGAGGTTACTTGACTGCAAGTTATGGTATACGTCTCTCTAAAAAATATATCCTAAGACATTAAAGGAGAGAAAGAGGATGAATGAAATCCCTTATGCTTTGGCTATGGGATCAATTATATATGCCATGCTATGTACCAGGCCTGATGTAGCTTATGCTTTGGGCATAGCTATCAGATTTTAAGTTGATCCAAGGGAGGATCATTGGAAAGCCGATGATAGCAAGTTGATATCAGGGTATGTGTTTATCCTAAATGATGGCGCAGTAAGTTGGAAGAGCTCCAAGCAGTAGATAGTATCTGGCTCAATTACTGAGGCAGAGTACATCGCTACTAGTGAAACCATTAAGGAAGCTATCTGGATGAAAAAATTCATCATAGATTTAGGAGTCATTCTTAAGAATGAAGGATCAGTGTCACTCTATTGTGATAACACTTGGGCCATTATTCAAGCAAAGAACCTAGGTTTCATTATAGATCTAAGCACATCCTCAGACGCTTCCATCTTGTTAGAGATAAGATATTATCCTTGAATGAGTAGACAGAAAGAATTATATAATAGACCCATTCATTAAGGCCATACCAAAGCAGCTATATAATCGCCATCTTATGAGATATCAAGGCAATTGGCTTTAGTACAAATGAGAGATTGAAAGAAGAGTGCCCTATAAGCCAATCGCAATTGTGTAGCGATGAAATTTTTCTTTATAATTTTTTAACTCATAAAATTATATTTATTATTTGGGTATTGATTCATCATATTAGCTGCATCTTATTATGTCTAAGATTATGATGAACTCCAAAAATTAGGACAATAATTTCAGGAGACATGAATGGGTCATGCTAGTAAGATCTAAAATCCTAATCTTAAACATTCCTAATCGTAGGAGCATTGAGTCGGAGATCAATATTCCGGATAGACTGGTACATCCTATATATGCTCGATGAAGAGGATGGCAGATCTCACTAGCCACTTGTGTAAAATACTTATACATGTGGGTGCTCATTTAGAAAATGAATCCACTGAATTGACTCGATGAAAGAGAACATCTTATGGAAGCCTTACTTGCATGTCAAAAATGGTTCTCTAAGTTGGAGTTGTACAAGTGATCCTTAGATCGGAGACCACCATAGAATCTTGTGCACATGAACCCTTATTTTGGTTCATACCCAGGCATGGTATTAAGACATTCATGGTGTGTTCTGGATATGGTGAAGTATATATGGAGGTTGTGAGTAGGTCAACATAGAATCGATCACTCCTAGTAAGAGGAGATCGCATCCTGTGTATTCTCAATCCAAAATAACTTGGAAAAAGTCTTTTGGCCAAAAGCAAAAAGGAGATTAGAAAAAGTTTCTAATACTTAAAAAGTAAAATGTCATCATTTGTTAATTGAGAATCGATATGAATATGTGTTTGAGTTTGACATGATTCCATACTTATGAACATATTCAGGGTGTAGGGATGATTGAAGGATTGAATGTATGGTAACTTGCCACTGAAGGATATATTTAGTATTTTTATCAAAATTCTATATTTTTTGGATAGTTATGATATGTTGCTAGATGTCAATTTTGACTTGTAAGTTTTTGATCGAATTAAAGAGTTTAATTCGATCGCCAATTAGAAAGGATTATAATTGTTGAACTCGGGTTAGCTCGATTGGACCTTAATTGATTAGATTGAAATCTAATCAAATTTGATCAACTTGTACTTGAATCTACTGTCGACTAGATGTGGAACCCAATGGGTCACACACGTATAGAAATTGGTCAAGGACCCTTTTGAAAAAGGTTGATTGGAATTTTGGATTCAATCAGGGCTTCGGTAAGCATGCTAGCACGTGTGGAACCCTTGCTCCTTTGGAGATCAATTTGGTCTCATCCCTCGCTAATTAGCTAGCCCAATTTAGTAAATATTTGGATTAGGTCATGCCAACTGGAAGTAGCCCAAATTAGGGTGCCACATTCTATTTTAATGCCAATTATGAAGAGTTCAAGTTGTGAAGGACTCTTGGCACAAAACAGGTTCTACGTACAAGTGTTGGCATGGGTAGAAGAAAAAAATCCTTCTGGTATGGGATTAAGATATGTGTGGTAGCCCATATCACCCTCCATCCTTTGGTGCACATCTAAAATATGAGATATATTTTTTCTAAAATTTTTGGGGTGGAGAAAAATTAGAAAAAGCAATGAAGTCTCACACACATGCATAAGCATCGTATCTCTTTGAGATTTGGAGTCCTTCTCTTCACCAAATGCTTTCAAAATGGAACAATTTTTGGTGATAATGTTTCACATTTGACAAGATATTTTTGGTAATTTTTTTGGAATTTTTTCAGATTTATCTGGATGCCAAACAGATGCCATAAGTTTCTCCTCATGCCTACACATGCGGTGATCAGACTTCGTGTGAAAAGATGTGAGAACACATCCATTTGTGGAAATTTTTATCTACTCATTATATATTTTGAAATTAAGATTGAATTCTTTATCCACATAAATTTTTGAGGATTTTTTTGATTTGAAAAGGTACATGAAAACATCTCTTCTCTAGTCGTGCATATAGAGCAGGGTGCTGATCGACCAATCATTGATAAGAGTCCTTCTGTTTGAAGGAACTCTTATCTCTGATAATCAGATCAGATAGGCCTCTTGGATGAGATGCATCCCTCTTTTTTGACATCTCTCTAGTGGCTATAAATTGATCGGGGCACTGGGTGTCTGAGGCAATTCAGAAGGAGTTTCAATTTTGTCTCTATTGCTCTCTTTTTTTCTTACAACCTATCTTAGTTTTAAGACAAGGCTTTGGGATTTAAGACAAAGTTTATCTAGTCCTAATAAGGGTTGTGAGGTTTTAAAGAAGGAGGATCAGAAGTTCAGAGGAGGTTTTGAGAGAGTGGAGTCAGTTTCTTGGAGAAATCTGACCGGTATGAGACTAGTCGAGTTCTAGTGGTTAGAACTCTTGAAGCAACGTGAAGAAGGAGCACTGTCCTTGGTTCAATTTTGTGTGGATCACTATTAGAGGGTGGACACTTGGTGCCTTATGAAAATTAAGATTAGTGCTACAGGTATTCTTCTTATCCTAATTTATATTTATTGTACTTTGATTATTATAGTCAAGGGTTTCTGGGCATTGGGTTTCTAATGCATCGGATATTTTGAATGAAAATTTTAAACACCTAATCCTTTCACTATACCACTGGAACCCATCATAATGGATACCCTCTAAATGATTGAAGAGTTGAATAAGCCTTGGAGGAGTGGTTGAGCTTGAATTCAATGCTTCTTTTGACTTGAAAGTTGAAAATCATTTGAACACAATTCACTCTTGATAAGTGTTTATTTTTTTCTCCTTGGAATGTTTTATATCCTCAATCAATGTTGGAGATGATTTATTAGCCATTTAGAGTCATTGGAGACAATTTAGAAAGCATTTAATGCACCAAAATTGGACTGCAAACTAGTTGTTGTAGATTTTTTGTTATAGGGGGCACCCTTTAGGTCGACCTCTGGAAAAGAGTTGCCCCATGAGTTGTTCCTTTTCATTCAAAATACTTCTATGCTCTATTTTGGCCTGCAAAACAGTAGGGATGACCTAGGGGTCATCCCTTTTCATAGAAGACGACCCAGGGATGCCCCTTTTTGCATGCCGAGCCAAAAAAGTGTGTGCTGGCTGCCTTTTCAAAAAGGGTCAACCTAGAGGACACCCCTTTTTGGCCAAACTAGTTTTTCTTCATTTTTAAGCTTCCAAAAAAATCTAAAATTACCTTCAAAAGATTTGATATCATCTTGAATGATCTTGAGGCTTCTAAAAAACTTCAACTTCACCTCCAACCCAAAGAATTTGCTACTTTGACCAACTTCAAACATTTCTTTCAATTCAAAATTTCTTGTATCTCTTGAAATAAATTTTTAAAACATCTCCAAAGATAAAATTTATTAGTACCCCTCTCAAATATTTTATACTCATCAAAATCAATCTTTGGGGCAATAATCTCCTCCTTTTTGATGATGACAAAATATTTGAGTATAAGGAAAATGAAGTAAATTTAATATTAGAGAAAGGTAGTGTCATTTAAAATGAAAGAGCTAGAGTTCAAGATATATGTATATATGATCAATTCAATGCATCTTGTAAAGGCATTCACTTTTATTTGACAATTTTCTTTTTAGAGGAGCTAAGGGGCCATGTATGCAAGTGTATATTTGTACTTATACTATGTTGTACCAAACCACTCCCCTTTTTCAACATCATCAATGTAGAAAAATAAATTTATATTTTTGGTTAAAACATTACTCCTAAAATATTTAAATTGGTAGAACCTGCTACATAAATGACACAAAGCATACTATATAGGGCTAATAAAAGTCACATTATTTCTAAAAATTTTACTTTTTGAAAATGTTGCTTATACCAAACAATATACGTACTCCCCTTTTTGGCATCATCAATTAACAACTATTTCTCCTTTTTGATTATATAAAATGAATTCACTATATAAATAACAAAGGTACCAAAAAAGATACACAAGATAGTGCCAACAGGAGTTGTATTTTTTATTTATTTCAAAATGTATGCCAAAAAGCCACATGACTTCATATAAATAAAAGATATATAAGTCTAGTACATCAACCTTGATTATATATTGTTAGTCCAGAAAAAAAATCAATAACTATAGTTCCAACCAATAAAATAGAATATTAAAATATATATCAAGATAGTACAAAATATAGCATCCATATCCAAATCTAAAAATATACAATAAGGATCATATAACCATATCCATAATAACTAAACTAATGTGTTTCAATTAATTTGCCAACATGAATCATGAAGTGACAAAGTAAACACATATGAATAGATACTTCATGAAAATTTTAATTTATCTAAATTTAAAGTTTGGACATTTGATACTAAATTTCATACATATACATATGTTCTTTTCTTATCATCATTTCAAGCATATACATGAGCGTGTCAATCAAATTAAAAGCATTGTAGGCATATACTTATCATATATACTCTTTCTCCTTTTGACAACAACAAAATCAAATAAAGACTCAAATCTATAGATATTCAATTTTTAGAATTTGATTTGAGTTCTCTCCCTTTCAGATTAAACTTGAGTTTAACTTTCAAATTCAAAATAAGACTTCTAAAGAATCAAAGATTGAGATTGAAGAAAATGAAACTTCTTTCCTTATTAAATTTAAATCAAACTTGGCAAGTTTTAGAAAATATATTTTATTTTATATAATATTAAATTTTATGCAAACTTGATAACACTATGCTCCTTTGTCAAAAGTATAGATTCAAAAATACTTCTCAAATTCAATTAAAAAAAATACTTTGAGCTTTAAAAAAAAATTCAAGAAAGATAGAGCTTATTCAAAACTCAAGATTTTGGAGTATCAAAAATCAGGCATAAGATATGTTTTATGTTTTCTAAAGATATCTCTTTCTTTTCTTTAAGAGGTATCATTCCATTAAATTTAGAAAAATTATGAAGTTTTCAAATTTGTCTCAAATAGTATCATATCAAGAATGTATCAATATAAAATATATTTGAGACTAAAATATTTTTTCTTTTTTCCAAAGTAAAAGCAATATAATGTAAGGCAAGACTGAGTTATTTGATACCAAGTATAAATTTTTTTTAAGAAGAATCTTCTTGACACCGATTATGAAAATAATCATCCTCGTACCAATAGTTTTGAGAATCAACTCAAACAATAATTTATTTAAAAATTTTTTTTGATACCACTTAAAGATTTAAGAAAAGCAAGTTTTAAATTTATTTTTAAAAAAATTAATCATAGCAAAATACAAATCCATATTGCAAATTTGGCCTGATACTAATAAATTGCCAAAAATGATGATATGATCAAATCATGCAAACTATGAATAAATAAGTCCAATGATCAAAAAAATACATGATTACTCAAATCAAAGTACAAATGTTTATCAAAATGTTCTCTTTTAAGTATAATAATAATTTTTTAAAAATAAATTAAATGAATAGAATAACCAAAGTATACAAATAGATCATAACAAATAATCATCGATAATTTCTATTTTTATTAAGTTTCAAAATAATTTCTCTTATTTAGTTCCAAGGAAGATTTATCTTTTAATATTTCCAATAATATATTCTCCCTTTATTTTTCATAATAAATATTAAAAAAATAATTTTTCTTGATCCTCTTCATTTTTCTTTCAAATTATGCATAATTAATTGATTTTAAGAGAATGAGCATTACATTTTTCTCCTCCTTAGATTTATAAATAGAGCATACAATACATCAAGCAAATAAATATAACTATTGAACAACTAACAATCATTAAGCACATTTTATTTTCAAAAAGAAGTCACATTTTTATTGATTTTCAAAAAATGATTATAAGAAGTGAATACATCAATATATCCAAAAAAATTGAAAGAAAAATCTAGTGAGATCAAAGAGATAGCACTAAGCGTAAGGATCCAAAATTTTAGTTCTCTTCTAATTTTATAAAATTTATTTTTACTTAATAATTTTATAAAAAAATTAGCTAATTATTTTTTAGAATAAATAAATTTAAGCATCATATCATTGTTTTGAATATGTTCTCTAATAAAATGATGTCTAATTTCTATATGTTTAGATCTTGAACATTGTATAGAATTTTTGGTTAGATTAATTGCACTAGTATTATCACATCTTATGAGAATATTATTAAATTTCACACCAAAATCTTGGAGTTGTTACTTAATTTATAAGATTTAAGTATAACAACTTCCAACTATAATGTATTCAGCTTCGACCGTAGATAATACCAATCAAATTTTATTTTTTGCTAAACCATGAGATTAAGTTTATTTCTAAAAATTGATAAATTCTATTAGTACTTTTTTAAAAGAGTTAATACCCTACAAGCCAATCTTATGGCATATGTAAAGGGATTAATCTACTTTATCTTTCATACTCATATAATTGACATATTTTATTATGAATAAAATTGAGATATTTTTTTTCATCATATGCTGTGCATCGACTAAAAATTATGATGAATCCCATAGATTAAGGCAATGGTCTTAGGGTGATGATAAATCATGCCAGTAAAATCTAAAATTTTAAAATTTTAATCTAAAATCTTTTCAATCATAGGATCATTGAGTCAAAGCTCAATGATACCAAATAGACTGGCACATCCTATGTATGCTCGATGGAGAGGGTGATTGATCTTACAATCACTTGTATAAGAATACTAATACAAGGATGTGGATACTCATAAGAGGATGATTTTACTGAAGTGATCCGTCATGAGAATTACATCTTATGAAAGTTTTACTTACATATCAAAAGATGGTTCTCTAGTGGGAGCAGTGTATACGGTCCTTTGACTTGAGAGGCTACCATAGTACCTTATATATATGGATTTATATTTTAGTTCATTTTCTATCATGAGTTTCTAAGATATATATGAAGTGTTCTAGATATGGTGATATATGTACGGAGATAGTGAGTAAGTCAACAAGGAATCAATCACTCTCAGTAAGGGGAGATGTTATCCTAGGTAATCTCATCAGTCAATGACTCAGAAAGTCTTTAATAAAGCAAGATGAAAATTAAAAAAATAATTTTTAATATTTTATAAGTCGAGTCATCATTAATGAATAAAGATTCATTTGAATAAGTATTAGGGTTTGACATTTTTGCATACCCATTACTTATTCGGGATGAAAGATGATCGAAGGATTAAATCACATGGTACTTGCCACTGAAGGATATTTTTGTTATTTCTATCAGAATATTTCATATCTTTTAGATAGACATGATATATTACTAGACATCAATCATGTCTTATAGATTTTCATAAATTAAAGATATTAATTCATGAATCAATTAGAAAAGGTTCTAATTTGACAACTCGGGTCTAGATGGGTTTGACCTAAATCGATAAGATGGAGTCTAATCAAATCAGGTCAACATGTATCCAGACCTATTGCTTGCTAGGTATGGAGCCCAATGGGTCATACATATTAAAAAATTAGTTAAAAAATTTATTTGAATCAATTTATGAGTCATTGGATCTTAATTGGGTGGCTAATTAACAATCTAGCACTTGTTGGCAAACCCTAGTTCCTATTTTGGTCAATATCAGATCGAATCTGATTTGGATTGTGAACCAAATTAATTGAAAATTAATTTGGGTTCACCATTGATGTGGAAAATCATCAAATGGCACCACTTGGCCCAAGGAGATGTCAAAATAAATAGAGTCCAAAGAGGTTTGGACTCTTACCTAACTTGGCGCAGAAATTTTGGTTCGATGATTTCTTTTTGACATGGACGAATGTGGAGAGTCCTTATTTGAGTTTAAGATCATGTGGTACTAAATCAACCCCTTTATCAGCCTAGCATAGGTTTTAAAGGATTTGGTGGCTTGATATGGTGTGGAAGGGGAAAGAAGTGAAGACACGTGCATGCAATCTTCCGAAGCGATGCCAATGGTTTTCTATTTCAAACAGAAAAATAAGAAATCTTTCAAGAGATTTCTTTCAGTGATTTAAATCAAAAAGGATTCTCTTGCCATGTGGCAAAATATGAGAATTTTTTGATTTAAATCAAGATGCCATATGGATCTTTACATGAGAGTGCACGTGGGAGGAAAAAGTGGACCAATATTTTATCTCCAAGAGACTTATCTGATAAGTTGTTTTTCGTATTGATAAGCCTTTTCTTCAGGCAGTCAAAATGTTAAAGATATCTAGCTAGGATACCATTTTTTCAGGATCTTTTTGATACCATGCATCACAGCAGAAAGAAAGAAGAAACAAAACAGAAATACAATCAAATATGTGGATCAGCCAAAAGGCTCGCCTCCATGGGGCATGCAAACTTTGTTAGATGTGTGCCCTAGATGCCAGATTGGCTGACACATTCCTGTACAAATGTAAGGATAAATTTATAATTTTGATTATAAATAAATAAAAAGATTATTCTACTATCACATTGTGTACATTATGTCTATGATACATCCTTTGAGTTAGTAAGAATGTTAATTCATATTTTCAAGAGTTAAAAATTTAAGGCATGAATTTACATAACTAACTCATAAAATGCTCCTGACCATAGGATCATCACGAGGATGGTGATCGATCCGGAAGGTTGGTATATGATCACTTTCTTAGGGTAGATGTGTCTTGAGTCTACGGTGTGGAGACACTAGAGCGAGAGTATAGATATTCGCTAAGAATGAGAGTACTGAGCGTGACCACCTCGAGCAGTCATAAGGAAGTCTACCTTCTCATCGATGACTAGCTTGATGCTGCAGCTGTGTGTCTAGTTCTTTGACCTGAGGTGCATCGATAGTTCACCTTGAGTGTGTTATAGTTTGACTACACCATAACTCGATCTCCTAGCCATTCAAAATCCTGAGGTGTATGTTGGCTGTAGCATATTCATTGTAGGAACCAGATTGCATCAAGATGGGATCTATCAACCTCGGTAGATGAGAGGAGTAGTCCTATGATGATCGAAAGATCAAGTTCTTAAGTCCATGGCCATGGCAGAGTGAAATAATGGAAAAGAGTTTTCCATTAAGATTTTACATCAGACTTGGATCGATCGATTGATTCATATGACTGATGTTGGGTTTGACGAGTTCACCTTAACCCTAATTCAGTCGGGACTCATGATAGAGGAACTCAATCACACAAGTAGCTGCACCGAGAGGTTCGTCTTCATTTCTGATGGATTGCCACCATATACTATTAGATGTCACTGGAAAATTTTGAGAGCAATTAGAATGATCTTGATGATCGATCATTCTAATTGTCTGAATCAGAAGAGTTCTGATCCATCGAAAGGAGTTTCGATGATGTCGATGATGAGATCATGACATGTCTCATTACCATACGGAAATGAACCTAACTGGGTCACACAAACAAGAGTTAGGGTTTGAATATCATCAATTGAGCTAGCCCAGTTTGATTGATTTGGATTAGATCCAATTAAGTTCAAGAAAATTGTGCTAGCACATGATTGAGCCTAACTTTCTCCTCGTGTAATCTTTTCTATCTCGATTGAGCCAAATATGATTTGACTCACCCAGAGAATCTTGAGAAGGTTTCTCTCAATCTGATTGGAGCTAGTCCAGCTTAGAAAAGTCTTATCTTAATTCATGAGATGAATTTAAGACAATACCTGCTAATTCTTGTCACCTGTCATTTTCGTTTTAGGACATCGGTCAAACATTGACCCATGGACCTTGGACTGAAGGCCACTTGGCAAGAGGTCATTGGAGAGTTTTTGTAGAGTGTCCACCTGTAAATTTTACCCTCAAAGTGGGTGCCATAATCAGATATGGCATGCGCCCCAAGTGGATAAGGATAGAGTCCCATGAGATGAGGACTCTATGCCTTGATCGACTCAAACTATTAGGCACCAATCTCACTATGTTTATCCAATGTTGGTGCCAACAGTAGGAGGGTTTGGTGGGATTCTTATCTGATATGATCAGATGACATCACTCCACCATCAATTTTTTTTCAAAATTAATTGAAATTTTTTGATTGGTCGAATGATGTGGCACTGCATGGCACAGCAAGGTCTATTTAAACCCTGTCTGCACCTAGGATTTAGAGAATCTGCTCAATACCCAGCAAAAATATGAAACCCCTCCACTTCTCTATGCCCCCCTACTCCACTCCCTCCCCTCTTCATGTCTAAGAGGTCGGGCATCCATCTGGTGCTTGTCCAAGGTGTGGTGGCTCCCTGATCAGAAGGCTGCAGAGATTTATCGAGAAGCTGCTGCTCCAGCTTCAGAAGATCTTTTGAAGATCTTGCAGATCAGATCTAGATCTAAATTTTAGAATAAAGATTCATGAGGAGAAGATGATCTAAATCTTGCTTTAGTGGATACCGGTAGAGGCCAGATGACTGCGTGGCTATTTTAGAACCTCGGGCGTTGCTGCGATCATCTACAGGGTAATCTAGTTATCCTAGAGGTATTTCTCTAATTCTCAAATTTTAGATTTAATTTTAGATTAAATATAAGATAATAAGAATTAAATTTAATAACCTTAGATCTAAAATAAAGTAAGATAATTTTTTTTAAATATTCCACCCCAGATCCATTAGATTTGGAAGATCCTACAAGGAAAAAGATAGTTTTTCCTTCAACTGGTATCAGAGCTAGGTTGATGGCTCTATTTCAGATCTAATTTAGATCTAATTTTTATTTTAATTATTTGATATTAATAAATTTTAAATATCACATCAGATATGATAGGATCTGAAATCAAAAAATTTAAAATTAAATCTAAGTAGATCTAACATGTATGAGATGCATGACTAGACTAGGAATTGTTTAAACTATGAATAGTCTTAAAGTTTTATATTTTAATATGATTAAAATATAAATTAGATTTAATTTATTCTCTAATTTTTTAATGTTATAAATATTATATTTAAATCAAAAAATAAAAAATAAAATTTAATTAATTCATAAGATTGATCTGCTGCATGCCTAGACTAGTTGTAGAATTATTCTAGTAACTGTCTAGAATAGATTTTATATTGAATAGTTCAATTTAAATCTTATTTTTTAGATATTACATGTAATGTATCAGATATGAAAGCATGCTAATTAGATCAGATTTTAATATATGAGATGTATGAAAAGTATGTATAAGTTAGATCTAAAATTATATATGTGATATGTAACTTAGATCTAACTAGTTTTGTAGTTAAATCAATATTTCTGATTAAGGTGTTCCTCATGGCCGTCCGGTCATAAGAATAAAGTAGGGTTTAAGATCCTCTCCTCCCATTCAATAGGGTGTTCTTATGGCGTGTAGGGGTACTATGCATTCATCCTTAATCAGAAATCAAACTTACTTTTCTGCAAAATCTTAGATCCTGAAATCCTAGAATTTATTTTACATATTTTATTTATGAACCCAAGACTTAATTAATGAATTAAGCCTATGAAATCAAATTAGATCTAAAATTGAGAATTTCAGATCTAAGCCATTTTCATAAAATTGGGTTCGAGCTTGGGTAGCTCAATTAGGTCTAGCGGTTGATCAAACCAAATCAAAAGTTGGTTAGGTGGGATCATGAAAGCTAATAATTGACCAGCCTAATAGGATTAAGTCTAGGTCAAGATCGAATCACATTTTGATGTGACTTGATCAAGTTAAGACCTAATTTGGCTCAGTGGTTAGAGCCTGGATTATAGGCTAATCCAATTGGTTCTGGTTGACAATTTGGTGTCTAAGATAAGTTGGACAGATGTGATCGAATAATTTTTAATTAGGAGCTACTCGACTCGAATGCGTTCTTGTCGAGTTAATGACATATCCCTTCCATCGGTCTCACTTACCTGGCCATATGTGTCGACCCAATTCTGATTTGAGATGACTAACAATTCGAGCTAACCTATGCCACTAGGTTAGTCATAATTGTTATGACTATGTCAAGTCAAGTTTAATGAGACATAAATTAAATCTTCCTAAGAAATATTAAGTCTAAGGTCTTCCACCATTGTGGATGTGCGGGCCCTTTTCGGGGTTGATTATTCTCGACTGGTTACAGTGGCTCAGTTGCATCGAAAAGACACAACCATGTCCATTAGGAATTGGATGCTACGGATTAGAGGATGGGTTGTGCTCAATATTCTGGATACGGTGAGGGACTCAATCAGGAATCTAGTACGGTGAGGACTCAATCAGGAATCTAGTTCATGCAAATGGTGGGTCTGACTTAACTAAGGATTGGAGTAATATTTCGGACATGGTGAGCTCCATGAATTAGAGACCAAGTTTTGGGTGCACCATGATTAGAGAATCATTGAACAAGAGTTGTCCACTCATCGGTTGACCCATCACCAATAACTGTTAGGTGACGTGATGAGCCAGTCGGTGAGACCACACCACCCACTAAAATTTACTAATCACGAAGATTTTCACATCTCTACCTAGGGAGGTCAGGATCTAAGAAAATAGTGAGAGCCTAATTTATTTAAAAATGAAATCTCTAAATAAATTGGTTAAGTTTGATTACAAAATCTAACTAGAAACTTTTGACTCTCTACAGGAAATATGTCTGCGTCCAACCTCCTGACCAAAATACTAGACACCCATAGATTGACTGGACCTAATTTCAAGGATTGGTTGAGGAACTACAGAAATATTCTGGGTTCTGAGAAACTGACTCAGTCTTGGACCAAGACCCACCTGCCATGCCAGCACGTCCAACTGCTGAATAGAGAGCATCTCTGAAAAAGTGGATGGATGAAGATAACAAAGTCAGGTACTACATGTTGGGTGCAATGTCTGATGACTTGTAGTGCCAGCATGAGAATATTATGACTATCCGCCAAATGTTGGCTCACCTACAAGAGTTGTTTGGTGAACAAAGTCGCGCAGCCAAGTATCAAGTCTGTCAAAGACTTTTTAAGGCTAAAATGCATGATGGGCAGTCAGTCCAAGATCATTGTTTGACAATGATCAAGGACCTTGAGGAGCTTGAGAAGCTCGGTGTCATCTTAGACAAAGATTTTCAGATTGATGTGATCTTTCAGTCCTTGTCCGATGCATATGGTCAGTTCATCATAAACTTTCATATGCATAAGATGCAGTGTACCTTGGCTGAGTTAATGAACATGTTGGTTACGGCTGAACTTTCTTTGAAGAGTTCAAAAGGCTCAGTCCTTACTGTGGAGCAGACTTCTTTCAAGAGAAAGTCTTTTGGAAAGAAGAAAAAGTCTGCGAAGAAGCAGTAGGTGGATGGGAAAAGGAAGAAGACAGAACCGAAGAAGAAGACTGCTGAAAAGGAAAAATATTTTCACTGTAATTCAGACGGCCATTGAAAATAAAACTGTCGTCAGTACCTGGCCACCCTGAAGAACAAGAAGGATGGTCCTTCTGGAGGTATGCTCATTATAGAATCTAATCTTACGGTTTCCTCTACATCCAGTTGGGTACTTGACTCTGGTTCTAGTGCTCATTTGTGCACTTCTATGTAGGGTCTTGAGGAAAGCAGGAGGCTGAGGAATGGGGATATGATCCTACGCATTGGGAACGGAGCAAGAGTTGCTGCTGTGGCTGTGGAAACCTATCCTCTGAGATTAGCGTTAGGATTAGATTTAGTTCTTAGAGACTGTTATTATATGCCTGCAGCAAGCAGAAATTTGATTTCTATTTCATGTTTAGCACAAGAAGGCTATGTGATTAGCTTTCATAAGGACCATTGTAACATATTTTATGAAAATAATAAAGTTGCAAATGATTTTCTTCTTAATGGTTTCTATCAGCTACATATTGATGTATCTGTATTTCATATCGAGCAAAATATGAATGCTATGAGAATTAAAAGGCCTAGAGATAGTCTAAATGATAGGTATCTGTGGCACCTAAGGCTAGGTCATATAGCGGAAGACAGGGTTAACAAATTGAAGAAATTCGGACTATTGAGTCCATTGACTTCTGAGTCATATCCAGTTTGTGAATCATGCCTTCAAGGCAAAATGACCAAGCTCCCTTTTGTGAGACATTGGGAAAGGGCCACAGACCTACTTGCTCTAGTACATACGGATGTGTGCGGCCCATGTGATGTGCCGGCTAGAGGCAACTATGTCTACTTTATTATCTTTATCGATGATATATCTAGGTACAGGTATGTATTTCTAATGAAACGCAAGTCTGAAGCCTTTGCAAAGTTCAAAGAATTCAGACATGAGGTAGAAAAATAAACAGGAAAGCCCATTAAGTTTCTTCGATCAGATCGAAGAGGTGAATACCTTAGTCGGGAGTTCCTAGACCATCTTAAGGACAATGGCATAGTCTCTCAATGGACTCCACCTGGAACACCACAACTCGACAAGGTTTCAGAATGGAGAAATCGGATCCTATTAGATATAGTCTGTTTATGATGAGCTTCACAGAGCTCCCTGAGTTTCTTTGGAGACATTATCTCATGACAGCAATATATATATTGAATAGGGTTTCCTCTAAAATCATTCCTACCACACCGTATGAGATACGGCAAGGTAAGAAATCAAGTCTGAGTCATCTCAGAATTTGGGATTGTCCGGCTCATATCAAGAGACAACAGGCGGACAAGTTAGAGTTCAGATCTTTAAGAGCTCGGTTCATTGAATATCCTAAAGAGTCATTAGGATACTATTTTTATATTTCGAAAGATCACAATGTGATTGTGAATCGACATGCTATTTTTTTTGAAAAATAGTTTATTCAAGATAGTGGCATCGGAAGAATAATTAAGCTCAAAGAGAATGTCTCTTAAGAGCAACAAGCTAAAGAACCTGAGGAACCCAATCAATTAGAACCTGTCCTAACACAACCTCTTCCACCTCATAAATTGACTAGGATTTTCTGTCCTCTTGAAAGGTACTTAGGTACCATATAAGAGAATGTAGAGAAAATATTTCTCATGGAAAATGGGGCTCATGGTGATGATCCCAAGACCTATGACGAGGCGATATTAGATATCGACTTCGAGAAATGGTCAGAGATAATGAGATCAGAAATTGACTCGATGCACTCAAACCAAGTCTGGACCTTGGTAGATCCACCTGAAGGTATTGTACCTATTAGGTGTAAATAGATCTTCAAGAGAAAGATAGGTGCAGATGGGAATGTGAGACATTCAAGGCTAGACTCATAGCTAAAGGTTATAGTCAGCGCGAAGGCATTGACTATCAGGATACCTTCTCGTCCGTAGCCATGCTAAAATCCATCTGCACATTGCTTGCTGTTGCAGCCTATTTCGATTATGAAATATGGCAGATGGACGTGAAAACGGCATTCTTAAATGGATATCTTGAGAAGATATCTATATGGAACGTCACTTGGTTTCACATCCAGTGATGATGATTACAAGGTTTGCAAGTTGCAAGGTCCATTTATGGACTTAAGCAAGCATCTCAGAGCTGGAATACTCGTTTCAATGATGTGATCAAAATATTTAGTTTCATCAAGAATGAGGAGGAACCATGTGTATTTAAGATGGTCAGTGGGAGCACAGTTGTCTTCCTCATACTATATATAGATGACATCCTCCTAATTAGAAATGATATTTCCATGTTGACCTCAGTCAAAATATAGTTGTCTAAGGAGTTCTCTATGAAAGATCTAGGAGAGGCATCCTTTATACTGGGTATTAAGGTCTATAGAGATAGACCAAATAGGATGCTGGGACTCTCACAGAAGATGTACATAGAGGAGGTGCTAAAAAGGTTTAGTATGAAAAACTCCAAAAGAGGTTTAGTACCTTTTAGATATGGCATTCATCTCTTCAAAAAGATGTGCCCTAGCACACCTGAGGAAATTGAACGCATGAGCAAGATCCCTTATGCTTCGATAATAGGGAGCCTCATGTATGCCATACTATGTACACGACCTGATATAGCCCATGCTGTGAGTGTCACAAGTAGATATCAGTCGAATCCAGACGAAGAGCACTAGACTTCTGTGAAATGTATCCTTAAGTACTTGAGAAGGACTAAGGATATGTTTCTAGTCTTTGAAAATGGAGAACTCAGGTTCAGGATTTACAGACTCAGACTTTATGTCTGATATAGATGATCGAAAGTCGACATCTGGGAGTCTGTTCATTTATAATAGTGGTGCAGTCAGTTGGAAGAGTTTCAAGCAGACGGTAATTGCTGATTCCACCATGGAGGCATAGTATATTGCTACATCGGAAGCTGCGAAGGAGGCATTCTGGTACAAGAAGTTTGCTGCAGAGCTTGGAGTGATGTCATCGGATGCCATCCCTCTTTACTGCGATAATAATGGCACCATAGCCCTAGCTAAAGAGCCAAGGTCTCACCAGAAGTCCAAGCATATCGAGCGGCGATTCCATCTGATCTGTGATTACCTCGAAAAGGGTTATGTCGAGGTTAAGAGAGTCGACTTCATAGACAATGTGACAGATCCACTGACAAGTCATTAGGCCAGCAGAAGATCGAAGCCCACCTTGAGAAGATGGGACTTAGATATGTAGCCAATTGGTATTAGGTCAAGTGGGAGTTTGTTAGATGTGTGCCCTAGATGCCAGATTGGCTGACACATTCCTATACAAATGTAAGGGCAAATTTATAATTTTAACTATAAATAATAAAAAGGTTATTCTACTATCACATTGTATACACTATGTCTGTGATACATCCTTTGAGTTACTAGGAATGTTAATTCATATTTTCAAGAGTTGAAAATTTAAGGCATGAATTTACATAACTAACTCATAAATAGCTCTTGACCATAGGATCATCACGAGGATGGTGATCGATCCGGAAGGTTGGTGGACGATCGCTTTCTTAGGATAGATGTGTCTTGAGTCTATGGTGTGGAGATATCAGAGTGAGAGTACAGGTATTCATTGAGAATGAGAGTACTGAGCGTGACCACCTCGAGCAGTCATAAGGAAGTCTACCTTCTCATCGATGACTAGCTCGATGCTGCAGCTGCATGTCTAATTCTTTGATCTGAGGTGCATCGACAGTTCACCTTGAGTGTGTTATAGTTTGAATACACCATAACTCGGTCTCCTAGCCATTCAGAACCCTGAGGTGTATGTTGGCTGTAGCATATTCATTGTAGGAACCAGATTGCACCAAGATGGGATCTATTAACCTCGGTAGATGAGAGTAGTCCTATGATGATCGAAAGATCAAGTCCTTAAGCCCATGGCCATGGCAAAGTAAAATAATGGAAAAGAGTTTTCTATTAAGGTTTCACATTGGACTTGGATCGATCGATTGATTCATATGACTGATGTTGGGTTTGATGAGTTCACTTTAACCCTAATTCAGTCGGGACTCATGATAGAGGAACTCAATCACACAGGTAGCTGCACCGAGAGGTTCATCTTCATTTCTGATAGATTGCCATCATATATTGTTAGGTGTCACTAGTAGATTTTGAGAGCAATTATAATGATCTTGATGATCGATCATTCTAATTATCTGAATCAGAAGAGTTCTGGTCCATCGAAAGGAGTTTCGATGATGTCGATGATGAGATCATGACATGTCTCATTACCATATGGAAATGAACCTAACTGGGTCACACAAACAAGAGTTAGGATCTGAATATCATCAATTGAGCTAGCCCAGTTCGATTGATTTAGATTAGATCCAATTAGGTTCAAGAAAATCGTGCTAGCACACGATTGAGCCTAACTTTCTCCTCGTGTAATCTTTTCTACCTTGACTGAACCAAATATGATTTGACTCACCCAGAGAACCTTGAGAAGATTTCTCTCAGTTTGACTAGAGCCAGTTCAGCTTAGAAAAGTCTTGTCTTAATTCATGAGATAAATTTAAGACAACACCTGCTAATTCCTGTCACCTGCCATTTTCATTTTAGGACATCGGTCAAACATTGACCCATGGACCTTGGACTGAAGGCCACTTGGCAAGAGGTCATTGGAGAGTTTTTGTGGAGTGTCCACCTACTAAATTAAGCCTCAAAGTGGGTGCCAAGATCAAATTGGGCATGCACCCCAAGTGGATAAGGATAGAGTCCCATGAGATGAGGACTCTATGCCTTGATCGACTCAAACTATTGGGCGCTAATCTCACTATGTTTATCCAGTGTTGGTGCCAATAGTAGGAAGGTTTGGTGGGGTTTTTATCTGATATTATTAGATGACATCACTCCATCAATCAAATTTTTTCAGAATTAATTAAAATTTTCTGATTGGTCGAATGATGTAGCACTGCATGGCGTAGCAGGGTCTATTTAAACCCTGTCTGCGCCTAGGGTTTAGAGAATCTGCTCAATACCCAGCAAAAATATGAAACCCCTCCACTTCTCCATGCCCCCTCTGCTCTCTCCCTCCCCTTTTCACATCTAAGAGGTTGGGCATCCATCTGGTGCTTGTCGAAGGTGTGGTGGCTCCCTGATCAGAGGGCTATAGAGATTTGTCGAGAAGCTGTTGCTCCAGCTTCAGAAGATCTTTTGAAGATCTTGCAGATTAGATCTAGATCTAAATTTTAGAATAAAGATTTGTTAGGAGAAGACGATCCAGATCTTGCTTGACTGGATACCGGTAGAGACCAGATGACTGCGTGGCTATTTTGGAACCTCGGGCGTTGCTGCGATCATCTACAGGGTAATCTAGTTACCCTAGAGGTATTTCTCTAATCCTCAAGTTTTAGATTTAATTTTAGATTAAATATCAAATAATAAGAATTAGATCTAATAGACCTTAGATCTGAAATAAAGTAGGATAATTTTTTTTTAAATATTCCACCCCAGATCTCATTAGATCTGGAAGATCCTACAAGGAAAAAGGTGATTTTTTCTTCAAACTTTACTATAAGAAAAAAAAAATTACAAGAGGAGATCGCACTCTTAACTCTCGTACACCCAATCTATCCCTTACAAGAAGCTCTCCCTCATAAAAGCTCTCTCTCTAAGAAGATCCCCTAAACTCCCTAAAATGACCGTTGTTTGTTGTCTGACAGTCTATCTGAAGCACCCCTACCTCTGTTCTCTGACGGCTTCTCTCAATCTATTGCTCTAGGTCATCGACTGAACATACCATGCCACTCTTAGTTTCCTATGGCTTTATTCAATAGTACCCTAGCATCCATATTTAAAGGGCCCAAAACTGCATGAAGATAGCTTTGAAAATGGGGCTCAATTCGGGTGAAAAATGGTCTTCGAATCTTGATAAAATCCAACTCGTAACACCCTTAGGAAACCTCCTTACTGGATCCACATGCTGTCCAAACCCGCATCTGCATGCCCGCCATTGTTGCCTCAACATCAGAATACTATTCATATGAATAGTGTTCTCTGTGAGCCGTGACTATTCCCTATGGACCCTTAAGGGTCCATACACCTGCCATGGTCCATGATAATAGAAGCTGGTCCACAATGGATCGGAGAGGAAAAAATGCCCTAGACTGCCTTCTACTATGCGTTCGCTCTGCCGCGGCCTCTATCAGCCCACCTTCGGCCTCCACCATCTCGTAGGCCATGCCACCTGCTCCAGACTTCTCTTGAGCATATTTTCTCCATCTAGCCTCCATTTGGGCTAATCTTGGGCTTGTTGAACTTTGTTCATGGTTTCAGACCTTACAGAGGGTTCAATATGGATCAAATCTCGAGACATCAAATCCTAACAATCTCCATCTTGTGTCGACATTCAGCCTCCTTCTAACTCTGAGAGCTTCTGGATCTCCTCGCCCCCATGCCTTGAGGCAGTCACCTATTGATCATAGATGGGCAAACATGGGAGTCGAGCCAGATCGCTCGATCCCATCTTCATCATATACTATGCTCCTCCTGATCTGAGACCTACTTTGGGTATCCTTCTGCAGCAATAGGAATCTCATCCTGTGATATCACCTCTCATCCTTTCAAGTCTCGCATCTTGTGTTTGATCCACCTCCCCTTGGAGCTCCATCTTATTTTAGGCTCCTTCTGGCTCCTAAAGCTCCACTTCACATTGGACTTCCCACTAGGTAGTAATGCTCTCTCATCCTCTTCTTTTTCTTTAGAATAATCTTATCACCATACAACACCTTCAGGATTCCTCCACCAGCTCTCCACCTGTAGTTGGTCGAATTCAGTCTGCTCAGTGAGAAAAGATTCCATCCGAAATTGGATATGTATCGGACCTCCCCTAATCTCTTCACTATACCATCACGTGTCCTTCAACTGATCATTCTGATGCCTCTGATCGCACAGCTCGACCATCTAGTAAATAAATAGTACCCTCATTATTCTCCAGATAGTCAAACTACTTCTCTCTATAATATACATGATAGGTGCATGCAGAATCTAAAATTTACTACTGAAAAGAGTAGATACCTTGTCAGATATCTCAAGATATCATCCACTGACTCGCTACTAGCCATTGCTGTAGTAGCCCTCGTTCGATCCCTGAGGTGAGAGCAACTTTGGCTAGATGCCCCAACTCATTACACTGGTAACATCTGTCTTGCTCAAGTCTCTTATCCTGGACTTGAACCACCCTCATCGTGTTCTCCTATCGCTCCATTTGCCACCTCCTGCTCTTTCAGAAATTATCAAAGCTGAGCTGATGCCTGAGCTCGAAGCTAGATTCTCTCTCTTGAGAACCTCATTCTGAAGAATCACCATGGTGACTTCGTCCATCTTGATGGTACTCTTCTTCACTAGAAGAGCAGTCACCAAAAACTCATATGAAGAGAAAAATGATGCTAGCAAGATCAGTGTCCTGGTCTTCTCCTTAACTTTCTCACCAATGCTGATGAGGTCAGTAAGAATATTTTAGAAGTGGCTGAGATGCTCCTACATGCTCTGTCCCTTAATCATCCACAGCTGGTAGAACTACCTCCAGAGGAAGAGAGTGTTGGTGAGAGACTTTATCATGTATAACTCTTTGAGCTTCGACCACAGTACCATCAGAGATATCTCACCAAGCACATGGATCACCACCTCATTCGCTAGGTATAAATAGATTGTACTCACCACCTGCATTTGGAGCCACTTTCAATCCTGCACCCCCATGGTAGTCGGTTGCTCCTCGCACAAGAGAGCATCGATCAACCCTTGTTGGATGAGTACGTCCTTCACACTTACTTGCCACAAGAAGAAATTACTCTTTCCATCAAACTTATTGATCTCCACCTTGATTGAGCCTGCCTTCTCCATCTTCAATCTTGATCACTACCACTGCAACCTGTGCTTTCGTACCATCTCGCTCTGATATCATTTGTTGGGGATGTCTAGCCAGGACACTACTTCCACAAGATCTTTTCGATACCACACATCACAGCAGAAAGAAAGAAAAAATAAAATAGAAATACAATCAAATATGTAGATCAGTCAAAAGACTTGCCTCCATGGGGCATGCAAGCTTCACTATGAGAAAAAAAATTACAAAAGAAGATCACACCCTCAACCCTCGTACACCCAATCTCTCTCTCACAAGAAGCTCTCCCTCAGAAAAATTTTCTCTCTAGGAAAAGCCCTTAACCCTTTGAAGTGATCGCTATCTATTGTCTGACAATCTGCCTGAAGCACCCCTGCCTTTGTTCTCTGATGGCTTCTCTCGGTCTACTGCTCTGAGTCCTCAACTGAACATACCACACCACTCTTCATTTCCTACTGTTGGGAAATGTGTCCCAAAAAGCCAATCGTCAAGCTGTTGACGGTTGAGCAACCAAGTATTGTAATTGATTTGTTAATAAATAAAATATATTTGGCATTTTCATCATAAACTTTCATCTTCTAATGAACTCCGTTGTTATGATGAAGTCCTTAGGACTATTTAGATTCGATAAAGAGAGGATTTATCGATTAGTCCTTAAAACAGTTCACGACCAAATGATAGGCTGTTAATAAGGACAACAGCTTCTATCGAGCATAGGTCGCTGTAGGCCATATGGGTTGGTTGTCCTCTTAACCAAGGAGTGTGGAGACACTGGTATGGCATACAGGTGAGATGTAAGGGTACATCATCATTGAACGTGACCAACTCCAGAGTATTCTACTGTCGAGAATATCTCTGATGGGATATAGGTATAAGTGTCCCTTAGACCTGAGATCGCCTCAGTGACTTGCAAGCAACTCACTGTGCTTTGGTACTGGACTAACTGAATTTCTAATTCAGGGATGGAAGGCTTCTGGGCACAGTCAAGTACTTACGAAGTCAGAGTGTGATCGAGATGGGATTGATCACTCTAAGAGTTGGAGAAGAATGAGTCGCTGTATTTCAATTTAGCAAAATCTTGGCCAGGGTAATCCATCAGATGGATTTGATATTTTGAAATATAATGTGGACAACCTGATTAGAGTTGACAGTTGAGCTCTGGGGTGTCCTATGATCATTTTGGTCAAGGGGATGAATTATATGAAAACTATATCCGCATGGGTTCTAAGGATGTTGTTCTACACATTCGACCTATCCGGTCGTCAGGTACCATTGCTAGATGGTCACTTCGATTGGTATAGAAATTTATTCCTATGCTACCGGCTTAGGTTCGGACCTATGAGGTCACACACATTAGAGTTCATGATCCGATCAGATGGTTGATCAATGATTAAGAATCATTCTAGGATTAAATGATCAATACGATTGACATTTAACCCAGTGCAAGTGTTGCAGGAGGATCGATTAGCAATTCGATTGCTAATTGGCTTAATTTGATTAAGCCAATGGACTGAGATTAAGTCTAATTAAATATAATTTAATTAGATTTCATTTGGGCTTGATTGGACCAAGTCCAATTGGTTTATTGGATAAGCCAAGTGCAAGAAAAAACTAGTCCTAGTTCAACTAGGACTTGGATCAATCTAATTTCTAATTTGATTAGAAAATTAAATCAGATTTAAATATAATTTAATCTAATTAAATTAAGTTTTTAATTAGGTTAAGACCTATTTTAATTGGGTTGATCTAATTTTGATTTGACTTGGTTTGGAAAACCAAATTAAAACAAGTTATGAGACAGAATCCTAGTAGGACTAGGATTCCACCTTGCGCCACATAAACCTTCTCCACGCCCTCTCTCTTATTCAACACCAATCTCCACTTATTTTGTGTGACAAAAGCCCTCTCCCAGATCTCTCCCACGTTCACAAAAGGTCTCTTCTTTTCTTTCTTACATGGAAGGTGGTTTGGATCAAATCTAAAAGGAATAAGTTTGGATTTCGAATTCTATGAGATAGAGTTTTAGAAATCCAAAACTCTTTCAATTTTGCACCGAATTTATCCAAAATTTTTTTGGAATTTTTGTGGATTTTAGGGTTTATATTGTACACCCTTTGCTGGTGATCTATGTATGAAAATATGGAGGAGGTGCTCAAGAGTTGGGCATCCCTTAACTTGCCATGTTTGGATAAGCCTTGACTAGGTGTTTGATCTAGACAAAGACTCTATCATATCTCTCTATATAAGACGAATTTATTTGTACAATTTTAGAGAGAGATAGATATTTGAGAGACCTTTCTGTCAACCAAAAATCAGAGAGAAATACCTTTGGATCTTGGAGATATAAAAGATGCAAGTTTGGGTGTCTAGAGAGAAAAATGTGAAGAAGAAGAGGGTCTTCTTCTTGAGTTTTTGTTTTCATATCTTTCCTCCCTCCATCTTGTGTTTCCTGAGAGTGTCTCAGATCTGAAACTCCTCCTTCTACTTTTCATCTTTGGAAGAGTCCAAATCTAGAAGAAGGAGGCACCTGATCAACCATCAAAGAAGGATCAGCGCAGTACTAGCATACTGTGCTGATTTCCTGAAGCAGGACTTCTGATCGAGATTCGTGGGCTCGTGTGGACGACTCCTAGAGGCCGGACGCATGTGTGGCTTACAACATCATCCTCAAGTTCAGATCAACAAGGTTAGAACATCTAACTTGCAAGGTAATAGATCTGATCTATTGTTTAATACATACATTAGATGTAGCTAGTATAGAAACATGTTGATATGATCAACATGTAGTTAATGCCATATTTATATATTTTAATTTCTGATTTAATGCCATGTAATAATCATGTAATAGGATCTTAGATCTAGGGATTCTCTGGTTTTAGAAAATAAATTTTGATTTATTTTAGTCTTCCGCTGTATGATCTTGAAAAAGTTTCAAGATCTAACCCTGAAACCCTAGTTTGGTTCCTACAATTGGTATCAAAGCCCAGGTTCTTTATTACATGATTATTTATACATGCTTAGATTATTTTTTAGATTAGATCTAATTTATAATCTGATTATTAAATCTGAAATTAAAATTTTAGATCAATCACAAACTGCAAGGTTGTCCTGCTGTAAGGTTTACCCCTTACGGTGCAAATGTTGTCCTAGTTTGTGTAGATCTATCTTTAATCATAAATTTGTTAGATATGATCTAGATTAAATTTATGATTTATTAGATTTAAAAGATGTTTAAATCTAAAATAAAATTTCTTTGTTAATAATTTTTATGCAAAGAAATTATTTAAAGTTGAAATTGTTTCAATTACATGAACCTGTTTAGATTAGATCTAAAGTAGTTTCATGTTTATTTCAATTGCATCTTGATTATGAATCAAACATGCAATATGATTGGTTGAATCATATTGTAAAATTATTTTACAAATATGAAAATTATTTTTTTTGAAAAGCCAAACCCAACCCTCAGCCCAAAACTTAATTAAGAATTAAGAAGTTGTTTGATTAGGTTCTAGGATTATGAATTGAAGAACCTAAGACACAAATCATAACACATTGGGTTAATGGGTTAGTGGAAATTAAGTCCATTAATTGGGTTAGACCTATGGTTAGATTAAAGATGGACTTAATTAGAGAATTGACTAAATCTAATCAATTGTTGTCTTAGATTAGGTCAAGGATTCTCTAGATCAATTACAATAGTTGTAGTTGGTCAAGTCCATGTCTTTAACGAGAACCAAATGGACTTGATTCTTGGCTAAGCGGTCTAGCACAAACTGTTAGTTTGATCTAATCGAAACTAATTAAACCAGTTGGTGTCTAAGGTAAACCAGACCGGTGGTTTTTAATTGGGAGCCCGCTTACCTGGCCATTTCTGATGGTGTCTAAGGCAAGCTTTGGCAGACCCTCCCACTGATCGAACTTATCTGGCCTCTTGGTGAAATTATGTTTTGATCGGATCACTTGACTATTCGAGCTGACCCATGTCAACTAGGTAAATCAGTGTGACTGATTTAGGTGCTCCTAGACAAGCCCTTTTAATGGTCTCCCTTAAGCTGACTTGGTGAAGCCAGTGGGAGGATCATGATAAGCTGGTTCATCTGATCTCATCCTCTATATTATTTAAATCCTCTAAAATTATTAGATCCTTAAAATGATAAAGTTATGGAGATAACTAGTCATAGCCTCCCATTAAGGTGTTTGATAATGAGTCCATTAACTCAATAATCATTGCAGACCCAAAGGCCTGGTGCTTGTTGACTAATGAAATTATCACTCATCATATAACGACTTGGAAGTATCTCTCTAATGGTGGTTAGGTGAGCCAACCAAAGTTGGGCTTAATCATTCGTTGGTTAGATACACCATGTATGATCATGTTAATGGTTGGACCTAACTGGATCCTTACAGTGGAGGCCAAAGCCTACTGATTAGGTTTCTGGGGCAAAATTAAAATTACTAGAAATTGTTTAGAGAAACAATTGGTTATGAACCTACCCTTAGATGTACATGGGTTGGCCAACTAAAGTTGGGCTTGTGTGCAGTCTAAGTGGATTCTAGTACCCACTAAGAAATTAGGGTAATTCCTCGAATTGGAGGTAGAGGCTACCAATTCGAATAAAATAGTGGGAGAAACCTTTTGATTAAAGTCCAAATCTTTAGGTTTAATGAATCAATTACTAATTAGGTTATGGTTCTCCTTTGTGCAAATATGGCCACTTCCCTATCGCTTCAATCATTGTTGGACAATGATAAGTTGGTGGGACCCAACTTCGGTAGCTGGTATCGAAAGTTGAAGATAGTCCTGGAGTATGAATGGATCCTATATGTGATAATGGATCCTGCACCTGAGGAGCCAGCTGTCAATGCACGTGGAACAGTCAGAGACACTTATCAGAAGTGGCTCAGTGACCGGACCACAGTGCGCTATATCATGCTGGCTGCTATGAGCGACGAGTTCAGTCGCAGATTCGAGACGGCTCAGCCAAAGGACATGCTTCAAGTGTTGGAGGATGCCTTTGGCACACCCGATGACGTAGAGAGGCACAAGACTAGTTGTGCCATCTTCAATGCCAAAATACGGGATGGTGCCTCTATCACTGATCATGTATTGTACATGATCGAGCTGATGGAATGATTGAGCAAGCTCGACTTTCTCTTGCATGAGCAACTTGGGAAAGATACAATACTGAACTCGCTGCCCAAGTCTTATCTCCCATTCCTCACTCATTATAGAATGACAAAGTCTGAAGTAAACTACCACGGGTTACTGGGGTTGCTTCAGAACTTTGAGAAGGATCACCAACTCCTCAAGGAGTCGGTGAATTTAGTGGGAGGTTCGTCTTCTGGTTCTCGACCTTTTGAGAAAGAAAAGAAGAACAAGAAGAAGAAAGTAAAGAAGGTGCAAGTTCAGGCTAGGACATCAGTACAAAGCCAGACCAAAAAGGTCAAGCCTGATAAGAGTCTATTCTACTGGCAAGCACCCTAGATTAGATAGTGTGTCAGATATCTACTTATGGCACTGTAGGCTAGGTCATATAAACAAGAACAGAATAAACAGGTTGACTCAAGAGGGAATCCTCGAAGTTAGTGATTGTGAATCACTTCCAACCTGTGAGTCCTGTCTTCTTGGTAAAATGATCAAGTCACCTTTTACTAGAAAAGGTGAGAGAGCTATTGAGCTCTTGAGCCTAGTACATACTGATGTATGTGGGCCCATGAGCACCAGTGCTAGAGATGGATATTTCTACTTCATAACTTTCACGGATGACCTATCCCGATATGGATATGTATATCTGATGAAACATAAGTCGGATTCATTTGAAATGTTCAAACGATTCTGAAGTGAAGTAGAAAAATAAACTGGGAAGAGTATTAAAACTCTTCGATCTGATCGAGGAGGAGAATACCTTTCTAGTGAGTTTCTCACATATCTAGGAGAGAATGGGATTCTCTCCCAATGGACTCCTCCAGGAACACCACAGCATAATGATGTGTTTGAAAGGAGGAATCGAACTTTGTTAGACATGGTCCGATCCATGATGGGTTTTTGCTAGCTTGCTGATATCCTTCTAGGGATATGCACTCGAATCGACCTGTTATATGTTAAATAAGATTCCAAGTAAGTCTGTAATTAAGACTCTATTGAGATATGGATGGGACGTAAGCACTTTCACATCTTAGGGTCTGGGGGTGCCCGGCCTATGTCAAACGATTAGTCACAGACAAACTTGGACCTAGGTCTGACAAATGCTCATTAATAGGGTACCCCAAAGAGACAAAAGGATATTTTTTCTACCATGCTGATGAACAAAAGGTGTTCGTCAGCCTTAAGGCAATCTTTTTAGAAAAGGAGTTCCTTGGTAAAGGAACCGTTGCCTCTAAGATTGAACTTGATGAAGTTCAACAGGTAGAAGGACCGACACCAATAGCTGAACCTGAGTCTGATATGATTAGATCATATCTAGAGCCCAATGTACCTGCACCATTAAGGCGATCTGGTAGAGTACCGCGTCAACCGGACAGATACTATAGTTTCTTGGTCCGGGATGGAGATCCCATCGAACTTGATGAGAATAATGAGGATCCGATCACCTATATGGATGCAATGCAGAGACCTGATTCCGAGAAATGGCTTGAAGCCATGAAATCCAAAATGGAGTCCATGAAGGTCAACGATGTATGGACATTGGTTGACCCACCTGAAGGGGTTAAACCCATTGGGTGTAAATGGATCTTCAAAAGGAAGAGGGGCGCAGACGGAAAGGTGGAGACCTATAAAGCCCGTCTGGTTGCCAAGGGGTATCGTCAACGTTATGGTATTGACTATGACGAGACATTTTCCCCTGTGGCAATGCTCAAATCCATTCGGATAATGCTTGCAATAGCTGCCCATCTGGATTATGAGATCTGGCAGATGGATATAAAGACAGCTTTCCTGAATGGAGAGCTGACCGAAGAGGTGTATATGATACAACCTGAGGGATTTACATCCACAGATGAGTCCAAGGTGTGCAAGCTTCAGAGATCCATTTATGGATTGAAGCAAGCTTCTCGGAGTTGGAACATGCATTTTGATAAGGTGATCAAAACGTATGGCTTCATTAAGAATGGAGAAGAGCCCTGCATCTATAAATGGGCAAATGGTCCAGTTGTGGTATTCCTTGTCTTGTACGTGGATGACATTCTCTTAATCGAAAATGACATCCCCGCACTACAGGGAATAAAAGTTTGGTTGTCATTACAGTTCTCCATGAAGGACTTAGGTGAAGCATCCTACATCCTAGGGATGAAGATCTATAGGGATAGATCTAAAAGAATGCTTGGGTTATCCCAGTCCATGTACATAGACACTGTGCTGAAGAGGTTCAGCATGGAGAATTCCAAGAAGGGCTATCTACCGATAGGCCATGGAATTTCTCTCTCTAAGAAGGATTGTCCGACAACTCCTGAAGAGAGAGAGCGTATGAGTAGAGTCCCATATGCTTCAGCCGTGGGATCTATCATGTATGCCATGACATGTACAAGACCAGATGTGGCATACTCACTAGGAGTAGTGAGTAGATACCAATCTGATCCTGGAGAAAACCACTGGAAAGTGGTTAAAGCCATCCTTAAGTATTTGAGAAATACTAAGGACTAATGGTTGGTTTATGGCGAGTCAGATCTGAAACTTGTGGGGTTCACAGACTCCAGCTTCCAATCTGACCATGATGACAGCAGGAGTGTGTCGGGTTATATCTTTACTCTGAATGGTGGAGCCATCTGCTGGAAAAATTCCAAGCAGCATACTGTGGCAGACTCTGTTTGTGAAGTGGAGTATATCGCAGCATCAGATGCCGCGAAGGAAGCTGTGTGGCTGAGGAAATTCATCAACGAGCTCGGAGTAGCACCCTCCCTCGATGGTCCAGTCTTGCTCTACTGTGACAGTACTGGTGCCATAGCTCAGGTGAAGGAACCCAAAGCACATCAGCGGATGAAGCACATCTTGCACCGCTTCCACCTGGTCCGAGAGATCGTGGATCGAGGTGATGTCGACCTTCAGAAGATCGACGGAAAGGAGAACCTAGCCGACCCCTTCACTAAAGCCCTGGCAAAAAGGAGTTCGACAACCACAAGTCGAAGATGGGTATTAGATACTGTGCCGAGTGGCTTTAGGACAAGTGGGAGTTGTTGGGAAATGTGTCCCAAAAAGCCAATCGTCAAGCTGTTGACGGTTGAGCAACCAAGTATTGTAATTGATTTGTTAATAAATAAAATATATTTGGCATTTTCATCATAAGCTTTCATCTTCTAATGAACTCCGTTGTTATGATGAAGTCCTTAGGACTATTTAGATTCGATAAACAGAGGATTTATCGATTAGTCCTTAAAACAGTTCACGACCAAATGATAGGCTGTTAATAAGGATAATAGCTTCTATCGAGCATAGATCGCTGTAGGCCATATGGGTTGGTTATCCTCTTAACCAAGGAGTGTGGAGACACTGGTATGGCATACAGGTGAGATATAAGGGTACATCATCATTGAACGTGACCAACTCCAGAGTATTCTACTGTCGAGAATATCTCTGATGGGATATAGGTATAAGTGTCCCTTAGACCTGAGATCGCCTCAGTGACTTGCAAGCAACTCACTGTGCTTTGGTACTGGACTAACTGAATTTCTAATTCAGGGACGGAAGGCTTCTGGGCACAGTCAAGTACTTGCGAAGTCAGAGTGTGATCGAGATGGGATTGACCACTCCAAGAGTTGGAGAAGAATGAGTCGCTGTATTTCAATTTAGCAAAACCTTGGCCAGGGTAATCCATCAGATGGATTTGATATTTTGAAATACAATGTGGACAACCTGATCAGAGTTGACAGTTGAGCTCTGGGGTGTCCTATGATCATTTTGGTCAAGGGGATGAATTATATGAAAACTATATCCGCATGGGTTCTAAGGATGTTGTTCTACACATTCGACCTATCCGGTCGTCGGGTACCATTACTAGATGGTCACTTCGATTGGTATAAAAATTTGTTTCTATGCTATCGGCTTAGGTTCGGACCTATGAGTTCACACACATTAGAGTTCATGATCCGATCAGATGGTTGATCAACGATTAAGAATCATTCTAGGATTAAATGATCAATACAATTGATATTTAACCCAGTGCAAGTGTTGCAGGAGGATCGATTAGCAATTCGATTGCTAATTGGCTTAATTTGATTAAGCCAATGGGCTGAGATTAAGTCTAATTAAATATAATTTAATTAGATTTGGTTTGGGCTTGATTGGATCAAGTCCAATTGGTTAATTAGATAAGCCAAGTGCAAGGAAAAACTAGTCCTAGTTCAACTAGGACTGGGTCAATCTAATTTCTAATTTGATTAGAAAATTAAATCAGATTTAAATATAATTTAATCTGATTAAATTAGGTTCTTAATTGGGTTAAGACCTATTTTAATTGGGTTGATCTAATTTTGATTTGATTTGGTTTGGGAAACCAAATTAAAACAAGTTATGAGACAGAATCCTAGTAGGACTAGGATTCCACCTTGCGCCACATAAACCTTCTCCACGCCCTCTCTCTTATTCAACGCCAATCTCCACTTATTTTATGCGACAAAAGCTCTCTCCCAGATCTCTCCCACATTCACAAAAGGTCTCTTCTCTTCTTTCTTACATGGAAGGTGGTTTGGATCAAATCTAAAAGGAATAAGTTTGGATTTCGAATTCTATGAGATAGAGTTTTAGAAATCCAAAACTCTTTCAATTTTGCACCGAATTTATCCAAATTTTTTTTGGAATTTTTATGGCTTTTAGGGTTTACATTGTATTTCCTTTGCTGGTGATCCATGCATGGAAATATGGAGGAGGTGCTCAAGAGTTGGGCATCCCTTAACTTGCCATGTTTGGATAAGCCTTGACTAGGTGTTTGACCTAGACAAGGATTCTATCATATCTCTCTATATAAGGTGAGTTTTTTTGTGAAATTTTAGGGAGAGATAGATATTTGAGAGATCTTTCTACCATCCAAAAATTAGAGAGAAATACATTTGGGTCATGGAGATATAAAAGACACAAGTTTGGGTATCTAGAGAGAAAAACGTGAAGAAGAAGAGGGTCTTCTTCTTGGGTTTTTGTTTTCATATCTTTCCTCCCTCCATCTTGAGTTTCCTGAGAGTGTCTCAGATTTGAAACTCCTCCTTCTACTTTCCATCTTTGGAAGAGTCCAAATCTAGAAGAAGGAGGCACCTGATCAACCATCAAAGAAGGATCAGTGCAGTACTAGCATACTGTGCTGATTTCCTGAAGCAGGACTTCTGATCGAGATTCGTGGGCTCGTGTGGATGACTCCTAGAGGCTGGACGTGTGTGCGGCTTGCAACATCATCCTCAAGCCCAGATCAGCAAGGTTAGAACGTCTAACTTGCAAGGTAATAGATCTGATCTATTGTTTAATACATACATTAGATGTAGCTAGTATAGAAACATGTTGATATGATCAACATGTAGTTAATGCCATATTTATATATTTTAATTTCTGATTTAATGCCATGTAATAATCATGTAATAGAATCTTAGATCTAGGGATTCTCTGATTTTAGAAAATAAATTTTGATTTATTTTAGTCTTCCGCTGTATGATCTTGAAAAAGTTTCAAGATCTAACCCTGAAACCCTAGATCTGGTTCCTACACCTACCGCTCTATTCAATAGTACCCCAGTATCCCTATTTAAAGGGTCCAAAACTATGTGAAGATAGCATTGAAAATGGAGCTCAATTCGAATGAAAAATGATCTCTGAATCCTAATAAAACCCAACTCCCAATGCCCTTAGGAAACCTCCTTACTAGATTGGCCTGCCTCCCAAACCTGCATCCATATGCCCACCACTGTAGCCTCAGCATCAAAATACTATTCATATGAACAGTGTTCTCTATGAGCTGCGATTTTTCCCTATGGACCCTTAAGGGTCCATAGTCTTGCCATGGTCCATGATAATGGGAGCTGGTCCACCATTGATTGGAAGAGGAAAAAAATGGCCTAGGCTGCCTTCTGCCATGCACACTCACTCTACCGCGACCTCCGTCAACCCACCTCAACCTTTGCCGCCTCATGGGCCATGCCATCTACTCCAGACTTCTCTCGAGCATATTTTTTCCATCTAAATTTTATTTGGACAGATCTTGGGCTCGTTGAACTCCATTCGTCATCCTCGATCTTGCAGAGGATTCAGTGTGAATCGAATCTCAAGACATCAAATTCTAACATGAAAATCACTAGGGGATGCTTCTCACACCCTCTCAACAATTATAAATAGGGGGCAGCATCGAGAGGAGATCATTCAATTCCTACATCCCATCTTTTCTTGCTTAAGACAAGAATCCTCTCCTCCTCTCTCTCTCTTGCACCCTTAGTTCTCTTAGGACAAGCCCTTCTAGCCTTATCTAAGCCAAATAGGTATAGGACAAGGCTCTAGAGGGTCTTAAGAGATCTAGTCATGTTGTCAAGAAGTCAAGAAGTGGTCCAAGTCGGGTTCGTGAAGTAGTTCGATCAAGCTGATCAAGTCAGGGTCAACTCGGATCCAACGATTGGGTTCAAAAGGAGCATCTTTTTGAGCCAATTCCTGTGTGGATCATCATTAGAGGGTATACACTTACATACCTTATGGAGATATTGAAAATAGTGATTGAGGTATTTATAAAATTATATGCTTCATTTTATCATAGTTTAATAATTTGGTTGAATGCATCAAAGAAGATCCTAGGGTTTAGGGTTTTAGGTATTGTAGGATTTCATAAATATTTTTGAAATCCAACATTCCACTGCTTGACTAAACCCTAACAGTGGTATCAGAGCATCCTTTGGTTGGTTCGATCAAATTATATTATTGGCTCTATGATCTAGGGTTTAATATATATTCATATGTTATGCAAATTAAACCCTGAATTTAAAATTCTATGCCAAATATTATGTTTCATATGTTCAATTGCAATATCAATTATGATATGCTTAATATGCAATACTTCATATGATGATTATAGTATAGATGCTATATGTTAGAATGTGCATGAGACCAGTAAAGCCCTTATAAAAATTATATTAAGCGGTAGTGACAGCAACTATGGGTTAACCAATTCTTGATCAATTGGTGTCTAAAAAAGTACTAAAGGTGATTCTTTAATTGGTTCTGTTGACTGATCTGACCAATTTATTGGTGTCTAAGAAAAGGAACAGGGGGACCTCCATCTATTTACTTGGCCAATTTGGTTAAGTAGTCTAAAAATTGAAAAATCTTAATGTTGAAAACACTACTTAGGACTTCCTTCATACTAGGTCAATGTTGTGTCAAGAACCATAGTAGGCTTGTTGTGCAACCACAAGGCTTGTTATAGGGACAAATGTAATGTAGTCTTGATGCACAGAAGATGCTTATGATATTTTTGGATGTACTGCTTTGTTGTGCAACCACAAGGACAGTATTATTCAAATTTGACTTTATATAAATGAAGGGTCAAACTTAACTAGACACTATAATTTGTTATGCAACCACAAGGTTATGAGCGTGCTAGAGGCCAGTGTTATATTGAGAATTGCATGGATGCAATTGGAAAGGGTGTTTCCTACTCTTGAACTTATGAATGTTTATTGTGTAACCATAAGGCATTTATGAGGAATAGGGATCTCAACCCCACTAAAGAGACCAAATTAGGATTTTCTCATCTATCATATATGAGGGATATGGTAGATGTGATAAAATAGTAGGAGACAATTAGATTTAAGTCCTCTTCTATTTATGAATGTCATCATGAGTGTTTGCTTATACATTGTTCTTATTTAATGTAGAATACTTCTGCATAAATGACATCTTTATTATCACTGCGTAGTATATTAAACACAAATAAATTGATCGGTCCTAACTTTATGGACTAATTGAGGAATTTGAGGATTGTGGCTTACTCAAGAGAAAGTCTCCTATATCCTTGACACTCCTGATCCAGGACCGATTGGAGAAGGTGCTACAGAGGAGGAAAAGACCACATACAAGATGTGGTAGAATGATAGTACAACTGATAAATATATTATGTTGGCCTCGATGAGCAATGAACTGTAGAGGTAACATGATGGCATAGACCTTCAGTCCATACTTCTCAACTTAAAAGAGTTGTATGAAAAGAAGGTAGAACTTCTCGATATAAAATATCAAAGCAATTGTTCCATGTAAGAGTCAGTGAAGGCTCGTCTGTATAAGCCCATGTTTTGATGATGATTTACTTAATCACATGATTAGGTCAATTAGGATTTGTTATGGATGGTGAACTCTCTTAGAACTTGATCCTACAATCACTCTCCGAATCCTTCTCATAGTTTGTTATCAATTATCATATGAACAAATTAAATACCACATTGCCAGAGCTATTAAACATGTCAAAAATAGCTGAGTCACTTCAAGAGTGACAAAGCTAATCTTCTTCTAGTGGATAAAAAAAAGATGGCAAAGGGTAACGGTTCAAAGAAAAATAAAAAACTGAACCCTAAAGGTAGCAACTTCAAGAGGAAGAAGGCGAAGAAGAACTTCAAAGATAGTACCTACTTTCACTGTGGCAAACAGGGACACTGGAAGAAAGATTGCAAGAGCTATCTTGCAAGTCTAAAGCCAGATGCTGGTGGAGCATCTAAAGATTTGTACATGATACAAATTACTTTTTCATCAAGTGCTTCAAATTCTAATTCATAGATATTAGATACTACTTGTGGGTCTCATATATGCAAGTCATTGCAGGGCCTACAAGAAATTAGGAGTTTGAAGGAAGGTGACTTCATGCTGCATGGAGCTAATGGAGAATCCATTCAAGCAGAAGCAGTTGACACCTATTATTTGTCTATATCTATGGGCAAGACTATTATATTAAAAGATTGTTATTATATGTCCAGTGTAATTAGAAATATTATTTTTGTACCAATGTTATTGAGACATGGTAATGAAATAAAAGTAAAGTGCAATAATTACTCTATTTTTCTATCTAACGAGTTTATTGGAAAGGCATATGTGGATAATGAAGGAGGAAAACCGCTTTTCCTCGTAGGATCTTCCAGATTTCACCAAATCTGAGGCAGAATAAATTTTAATTTTTTTATCCTACATGTATTTTAGATCTAAATCTCTAGATCTAATTTTATTATCTTATATTTCAAATTTAAAATTAAATCTAAAACTATGATGAAAGAAGAAATACCTCAAGGGTAATTGAATATCCTGTAGGTGATCTCTGCACAGTCCGAGGTTCTGATGTAGCCACACAAGCGCTTGACCTCTACCGATATCCACTCAAGAAGACCTATAATGCCTTCTCCACATGAATCTATGCTCCAAAAATTAGATCTAAATCTGATTAGAAAGATCTTCAAAAGTCTTCCTGAAGTTGGAGCAGCAGCCTGTCGAAGAAGTCCTGCAGCCTTCTGTTCTAGGCATCACCATGCCTTGGATCTTTGCCAGATAGACGTCCAACTCTTTGAACGTGAAGAGGGGAGGAAGAGATCAGAGAGGATATAGAGAAGAGGGGAGGGGGTGGCAGCTATTGGATTTTGAGCATAAAACAACTTCTACCTCGAAATCCTAGGCGCAGCAGGGTTTATATAGACCCTGTATGCTGCGCAGTGCCACATCATTCAACCAATCAAAAAATTTCAATAAATTCTAAAAAAATTTTGATTGGTGGTGTGATATCATCTAATCACATCAGATAAAAACCCCACCCTCTCTCCTAAGTTGGTGCCAACATTGGATAAGCTCAAGCAAGGTGGCGCCAAAGAGTCCATGTTTATCAGGACTCTTTGGTTCTTATCCATTTGGGGCACCCACTTTAATCCAATTGGGCTCATGCCATAATATGATTATGGCATCCAATTCAATTATGTTTTGGCATGGGGACACTCCACAAAAATTTTCAATAAGCTCTCTTCAGTTTAAGACCATATGTCAACATTTGACAGATGTCCTAAAATAAAATTGGCAGGTGCTAAAATTAGCAGTGTTGTCTTAAATTCATCTCATGAATTAAGACAAGCCTTTTCTGAGCTGGACAAGCTTCATTTAGATTGAGAGAAACCTTTCTAAGATTCTCTGGATGAGTCAAATCATATTTGGCTCAGTAGAGACAGAAAAGATTGTACGAGGAGAAAGTTAGGCTCAATTGTGTGCTAGCATGATTTCCTTGAACCTAATTGGATCTTATCCAAATCAATTGGGTTAGCCCAATTGATAACATTCATATCCTAACCCTTATTTGTGTGATCCAGTTAGGTTCAATTCTGTATGGTAATGAGACATGTCGTGATCTCATCATCGACATTATCGAAACTCTTTTCGATGGACCAGAACTCTTTTGATTCAGACAATTAGAATGATCGATCATCAATATAATTCTAATTGCTCTCAAAATCTACCAGTGATACCTAGTAGTATATGGTGGCAACCCATCAGAACTGAAGATGAACCTCTCAGTGCAGCTACCTGTATGATTGAGTTCCTCTATCATGAGTCCCAACTGAATTAGGGTTAAGGTGAACTCGTCAAACCCAACATTAGTCATATGAGTTAATCGATCGATCCAAATCCGATGTGAAACCTTAATGAAAAACTTTTTTCATTATTTACTCTGCCATGGCCATGGGCTTAAGGACTCGATCTTTCAATTATCATAAGACTACTCTTCTCATCTATCGAGGTTGATAGATCCCATCTTGGTGCGACCTAGTTCCTACAATGAATATGCTACAGCCAACATACACCTCAGGATTTCGAATGGCTAGGAGATCGAGTTATGGTATAGTCAAACTATAACACACTCAAAGTGAACTGTCGATGCACCTCAGGTCAAAGAACTAGACACACAACTGCAGCATCGAGCTAGTTATTGATGAGAAGGTAGACTCAAGACACATCTACCCTAAGAAAGCGATCGTACACCAACCTTCCAGATCGATCACCATCCTCATGATGATCCTATGGTCAGAAGCTGTTTATGAGTTAGTTATGTAAATTCATGCCTTAAATTTTCAACTCTTGAAAATATGAATTGACATTCCTACTAACTCAAAGGATGTATCACAGACACAATGTACACAATGTGATAGAAGAATAACCCATTTATTGATTTATAGTTAAAATTATAAATTTGCCCTTAGATTTATACAGAAATGTGTCAGCCAATCTGGCATCTAGGGCACACATCTAACAAACTTCACTTGACCTAATGTCAATTGGCTACATATCTAAGTCCCATCTTCTCAAGGTGGGCTTCGATCTTTGCTAGCCTAATGGCTTTGTCAGCAGGTCTACCACATTGTCTGTGAAGTCGACTCTCTTGACCTCGACATAACCTTTTTGAGTAATCATGGATCAAATGGAATCGCCGCTCGATGTGCTTGGACTTCTGGTGAGACCTTGGCTCCTTAGCTAGGGCTATGGTGTCATTATTGTTGCAGTCAAGAGGTATGGCATCTGATGACATCACTCCAAGCTCTGCAGCAAACTTTTTGTACCAGAATGCCTCCTTCGTAGCTTCCGATGCAGCAATGTACTCTGCCTCTATGGTGGAATCAGCAATCACCGTCTGCTTCAAACTCTTCCAGCTGACTGCACCACCATTGCAAATGAACAAACTTTCAGATGTCGACTTTGATCATCTATATCAGACATAAAGTCTGAGTCTGTATATCCCTGAATCTGGAGTTCTCCATTCCCAAAGACTAGAAACATATCCTTAGTCCTTCTCAAGTACTTAAGGATACATTTCACAAAAGTCCAGTATTATTCACCTGGATTTGACTGATATCTGCTTGTGACACTCACAGCATGGGCTATATCAGATCGTGTACATAGCATGGCATACATGAGGCTCCCTATTGCCAAAGCATAAGGGATCTTGCTCATGCGTTCAATCTCCTCGGGTGTGCTAGGGTACATCTTCTTGGAGAGATGAATGCCATGTCTAAAAGGTATCAAACCTCTTTTGAAGTTTTCCATGCTAAATCTTTTTAGCATCTCCTCTATGTACATCTTCTGTGAAAGACCGAGCATCCTATTTGGTCTATCTCTATAGAACTTAATACCCAGTATAAAGGATGCTCTCCTAGATCTTTCATAGAAAACTCCTTAGACAATCATACTTTGACTGAGGTCAACATGGGAATGTCATTCCCAATTAGGAGGATGTCATCTACGTACAATATGAGAAAGACAACTGTGCTCCCACTGATCTTTTTGAACACACATGGTTCCTCCTCGTTCTTGATGAAACTAAACATTTTGATCACATCATTGAAATGAGTATTCCAACTCTGAGATGCTTGCTTAAGTCCACAAATGGACCTTTACAGCTTGCAGATCCTGTGATCATCATCACTGGATGTGAAATCAAGCGACTGTTCAATATAGATATCTTCTCAAGATATCCATTTAAGAATGCCATTTTCACGTCCATCTGCCATATTTCATAATCAAAGTAGGCTGCAACAGCATGAATGTGCGGATGGATTTTAGCATGGCCACGGGTGAGAAGGTATCCTGATAGTCAATACCTTTGCGCTGGCCATAACTTTTGCTACGAGCCTAGCCTTGAATATCTCCACATTCCATCTGCACCTATTTTCTCTTGAAGATCCATTTACACCTAATAGGTACAATACCTTCAGGTGGATCTACCAAGGTCCAGACATGGTTTGAGTGCATCGAGTCAATTTTTGATCTCATTGTCTCTAACCATTTTCGAAGTCGATATTTGATATCGCCTCGTCATAGGTCTTGGGATCATCACCAAGAACCCCATTTCCGTGAGAATATTTTCTCTACATCCTCTAGTATGGTACCTAAGTACCTTTTAGGAGGACGGAAAATTTAGTCGATCTACAAGGTGGAAGAGGTTGTGTTAAGACTGGTTTTGATTGATTAGGTTCCTCAGGTTCTTTAGCTCGTTGCTCTTGGGAGACATTCTCCTTGAGCTTTATTATTCTTGTGATGCCACCATCTTGAATAAACTATTTTTCAAGAAAAATAGTATTTCGACTCACAATCACATTGTGATCTTTCAAATATAGAAATAGTATCCTAATGACTCTTAAGGATATCCTATGAACCGAGCTCTAAAAGATCTGAACTCTAACTTGTCCACCTGCTGTCTCTTGACATGAGCCGGACAACCCCAAATTCTGAGATGATTCAGACTTGGCTTCTTATCATGCTATATCTCATATGGTGTGGTAGGAACGATTTTAGAGGAAACCCTATTCCATACATAAATTACTGTCATGAGACAATATCCCCAAAGAAATTCAGGGAGGTCCGTGAAGCTCATCATAGAACAGACCATATCTAATAGATCCGATTTCTCCATTCTAAAACCTCATTGGGTTGAGACGTTCCAAGTAGAGTCTATTGAGAGACTATACCATTATCCTTAAGATAGTCTAGGAACTTCCGACTAAGGTATTCACCTCCTCTATTGATCGAAGAATCTTAATGGGCTTTTCTGTTTATTTTTCTACCTCATGTCTGAATTCTTTGAATCTTTCAAAAGCTTCAGACTTATGTTTCATTAGAAATACATACCCGTACCTAAACATATCATCGGTAAAGATAATGAAGTAGATGTAGTTGCCTCTAGCCGACACATCAAATGGGCCACACATTCGTATGTACTAGGGCAAGTAGGTCTGTGGCCCTTTCCCCATGTCCCACAAAAGGAAGTTTGGTCATTTTGCCTTGAAGGCATAATTCACAAACTGGATATGACTCGAAAGTCAACGGACTCAATAGTCCGAATTTCTCCAATTTGTTAACCCTATCTTTCGCTATATGACCTAGCCTTAGGTGCCATAGATACCTATCATTTAGACTATCTCTAGGCCTTTTAATTCATATGACATTCACATTTTGCTCAATATTAAATATAGATACATCAATATGTAGCTGATAGAGACGTTAAAAAGAAAACCATCTGAACTTATTATTTTCATAAAAAATATTACAATGATCCTTATGAAAGCTAATCACATAGCCTTCTTGTGCTAAACATGAAACAGAAATCAAATTTCTACTTGCTGTAAGTACATAATAATAATCTCTAAGAAATAAATCTAATCCTAATGGTAATCGCAGAGGATAGGTTCCACGGCCACGGTAGCAACTCTTGCTCCATTTCTGATGCGTAGGATCATCTCCCCATCCCTCAGCCTCCTGCTCTCCTCAAGATCCTGCATAGAAGTGCACAAATGAGCACTAGAACCAGAGTCAAGCATCCAACTGAATGTAGAAGAAATCGTAAGATTAGACTCTAAAATGAGCATACCTCCAAAAGGACCATCCTTATTGTTCTTCAGGGTGGTCAGGTACTGAGGATAGTTTCACATCCAATGGCCGTCTGATAGACAGTGGAAATATTTTCTCTTATCAGCAGCCTTCTTCTTCGTTCTATCTTTTTCTTCTTGCCATCCACCTTCTGCTTCTTCGCAAACTTCTTTTTCTTTCCAAAAGACTTTCCTTTGGAAGAAGTCCGCTCCACAGTAAGAACTGAGCCTTTTGAACCCTTCATAGAAAGCTCAGTCGTAACCAGCATGTTCATTAACTCGGTCAAGGTATACTGCATCTTATGCATATGGAAGTTCATGATGAACTGACCATATAATCGGACAAGGACTGAAGAATCACATCAATTTGAAAATCCTTGTCTAAATGATACCGAGCTTCTCAAGCTCCTCAAGATCCTTGATCATTGTCAAACAATGATCTTGGACTGATTGCCCATCACACATCTTGGCCTTAAAAAGTCTTTGACAGACTTGATACTTGACCGCGCGACTCTGTTCACCAAACAACTCTTGCGGTGAGCCAACATTTAGTGGGTAGTCAAAATATTCTCATGTTGATGCTGCAAGTCATCAGACATTGCATCCAAATGTAGTACCTTACTTTGTTATCATCATCCATCCACTTTTTCAGAGACGCTCTCTGTTCAGCAGTCGGACGTGCTGGCATGGCAGGTGGGTCCTGATCCAAGACATGAGTCAATTTTTTGAAACCCAAAATAATTCTGTAGTTTCTCAACCAGTCTTTGAAATTGGGTCCAGTCAATCTGTGGGTGTCTAGTATTTTGATCAAGGGTTTGGAGGTAGACATGTTTCCTATAGAGAGTCGAAAGTTTCTAGTTAGATTTTATAATCGACTTAACCAATTTGTTTAGGGGTTTCATTTTTAAACAAATTAGCTTCCACTATTTTCTCAGATCCCTACACTCCCTTGGTAGAGATGTGAAAATCTCCGTGATCAGTGATTTTTAGTGGGTGGTGCGATCTCACCGACTGGCTCACCACCTCACCTAATAGTTATTGGTGATGGGTCAACCGATAAGTGGACAACTCTTGTCCAATGATTCTCTAATCATGGTGCACCCAAAACTTGGTCTCTAATTATGAAGCTCACCGTAGCTGGGATATTGCTCCAATCTTAGTTAAGTCAGACCCACCATTTGCACAAACTAGATTCCTGATTGGGTCCCTCACCGTATCCAGAATATTGAGCCCAACCCATCCTCTAATTCATAGCATCCAATGCCTAATGGACATGGTTGCATCTTTCTGGTACAACTGAGCCACTGTAACCAATCGAGAACAATCAACCCCGGGAAGGACCCACACATCCACAATGGTGGAAGACCTAGACTTAATATTTTTTAAGGAGATTTGATTTAGGTCTCATTAAACTTGACTTGACATAGTCATAACAATTATGACTAACCTAGTGGCATGGGTTAGCTCAAATTGTTAGCCACCTCTAATCAAAACTGAGTCGACACATATGGCCAGGTAAGTGAGACCGATGGAAGGGATATGCCATTAACTCGACAAGAATGTATTCGAGTCGAGTAGCTCCCAATTAAAAATCAGTCGGTCGCATCTGCCCAACTTACCTTAGACACCAAATTGTCGAACCAGAACTAATTGGGTTAGCCTACAATCCAGGCTCTAACCACTGAGCCAAATTAGGTCTTAACTTGATCGAATCATATCTAAATATGATTCGACCTTGACCCAGACTTAATCCTATTAGGCTGATCAATTATTAGCTTTCATGATCCACCTAACCAACTCTTGATTCGGTTTGATCAACCGCTAGATCTAATTGAGCTACCCAAGTCCGAACCCAATTTTATGAAAATATTTTAGATCTGAAATTCTCAATTTTAGACCTAACTTAATTTTATAAGCTTAATTCATTAATTAAGTTTGAGTTCATAAATAAAGCATGTAAAATAAATCCTAGGATTTCAGGATCTAGGGTTTTGCAGAAAAGTAAGTTTTGATTTTTGATTAAGGATGAACGCGCGGCACCCCTACACGTCATATGAACACCCCATTGAATGAAAAGAGAGGATCTTAAAATTCTACTTTATTTTTATGATGGACGGCCATGAGGAACACCTTAATCAAAAATATAAATTTAACTACAAAACTAGTTAGATCTAAATTAACATATCACATATACAATTTAAGATCTAACTAATACATACTTTGCATACATCCATATATCAAAAATCAATCTAATTAACATGCTTTCAGATCTGATACATCACATGTAATATCTGAAAAATAAGATTTAAATTAAACTATTCAAAATTAAATCTATTCTAGATAAGTTACTAGAACAATTCTACAACTAGTCTAGGCATGCAGCAGATCAATTTTATGAAAAGACTAAAATTTTATTTTTTATTTTTTGATCTAATTATAACACTTATAACATCAAAAAAATATAAAATAAATTATATTTAATTCATATTTTAATCTCATTAAAATATAATACTTAAGACTATTCATGGATTCAACTAATCCTAGTCTAGTCATGCATCTTATGCATGTTAGATCTTCTTAGATTTAATTTTTAAATATTTTAATTTTAGATCCTATCACATCTGATATGACATCTAAAATTTTTAATATCAGATAAATAAAAAATAAAATTAGATCTTAAATAGAGCCAACAACCTGGCTCTGATACCAGTTGAAGGAGGAAAATCGTTTTTCCTCGTAGGATCTTCCAGATTTCACCAAATCTGGGGCAGAATAAATTTAAATTTTTTTATCTTATATATATTTTAGATCTAAATCTATAAATTTAATCTTATTATCTAATATTTTAAATCTAAAATTAAATCTAAAACTATGATGAAAGAAAAAATACCTCAAGGGTAATTTGATTACCCTATAGATGATCTCTGCACAGCCCGAGGTTCTGATGCAGCCACACAAGTATCTGGCCTCTACCCTTTATCTACTTGAGCAGACCTAGAACATCTTCTTCTCATGAATCTATGCTCCAAAAATCAGATCTAAATTTGATTAGGAAGATCTTCAAAAGTCTTCCTGAAGTTGGAGCAGCAGCCTGTCGAAGAAGTCCTGCAGCCTTCTGTTCCAGGCATCACCACGCCTTGGATCTTTGCCAGATAGATGTACAACTCTTTGAACGTGAAGAGGAGAGGAAGGAGAGCAGGGAGGATATAGAGAAGAGGGGAGGGGGTGGCAGATATTAGGTTTTGTGCATAAAACAACTTCTACCTTGAAACTCTAGGTGCAGCAGGGTTTATATAGACCCTGTATGCTGTGCAGTGCCACATCATTCAACCAATCAAAAAATTCTAATAAATTCTAAAAAAATTTTGATTGGTAGAGTGATATCATTTGATCACATCAGATAAGAACTTCACCCTCTCTCCTAAGTTGGTGCCAACATTGGATAAGCTCAAGCAAGGTGGCGCCAAAGAGTCCATGTTTATCAAGACTCTTTGGTTCTTATCCATTTGGGGTGCCCACTTTAATCCAATTGGGCTCACATCATAATCTAATTATGGCACCCAATTCAATTGGATTTTGGCATGTGGACACTTCACAAAAATCCTCCAATGAGCTCTCTTCAGTTTAAGATCCATATGTCAATATTTGACAGATATCCTAAAATAAAATTGGCAGATGCTAGGAATTAGCAGGTATTATCTTAAATTCATCTTATGAATTAAGATAAGCCTTTTCTGAATTGGACAAGCTTCATTTAGACTGAGAGAAATCTTCTTAAGATTCTCTGGATGAGTTAAATCACATTTGGCTCAGTAGAGACAGAAAAGATTACACGAGGAGGAAGTTAGGCTCAATCGTGTGCTAGCACGATTTCTTTGAACCTAATTGGATCTTATCCAAATCAATTGGGTTAGCCCAATTGATGACATCCAGATCCTAACCTTATTTGTGTGACCCAGTTAGGTTCAATTCTGTATGGTAATTAGATATGTCGTGATCTCATCATCGACATCATCAAAACTCTTTTCGATGGACCAGAACTCTTCTGATTTAGACAATTAGAATGATCGATCATCAATATCATTCTAATTGCTCCCAAAATCCATCAGTGACACCTAGCAGTATATGGTGGCAATCCATCAGAACTGAAGATGAACCTCTCGGTGTAGCTACCTGTGTGATTGAATTTCTCTATCATGAGTCTCAACTGAATTAGGATTAAGGTGAACTCGTCAAACCCAACATCAGTCATATGAGTTAATTGATCGATCTAAGTCTGATGTGAAACCTTAATGGAAAATTCTTTTTCATTATTTCACTCTGCCATGGCCATGGGCTTAAGGACTCAATCTTTCAATTATCATAGGACTACTCCTCTCATCTACCTAGGTTGATAGATCCCAACTTGGTGCGACCTAGTTCCTACAATGAATATGCTACAGCCAACATACACCTCAGAGTTTTGAATGGCTAGGAGATCGAGTTATGGTGTAGTCAAACTATAACACACTCAAGGTGAACTGTCGATGCACCTCAGGTCAAAGAACTAGACACACAATTACAGCATCGAGCTAGTCATTGATGAGAAGGTAGACTTCCTTATGACTGCTCGAAGTGGTCACGCTCAGTACTCTCATTCTCAATAAATATCTGTACTCTCACTCTGGTGTCTCCACACCGTAGACTCAAGACACATCTATCCTAAAAAAGTGATCGTATACCAAACTTCCGGATCGATCACCATCCTCGTGATGATCCTATGGTCAGGAGCTGTTTATGAGTTAGTTATGTAAATTCATACCTTAAATTTTCAACTCTTAAAAATATGAATTGACATTCCTACTAACTCAAAGGATGTATCACAGACACAATGTACACAATGTGATAGAAGAATAACCCATTTATTGATTTATAGTCAAAATTATAAATTTATCCTTAGATTTGTACAGAAATGTGTCAGCCAATCTAGCATCTAGGGCACACATCTAATAGATAATGGTCTCTTTATACTTTCACTTAATGATAATATTTTTTTGATGGATAAAATTAGGAAAAGAAAGAGAGAAAATGATAATATGACATATCTCTGACATTGTCGACTTCGTCACATAAACGAGTCAAGGTTTAACAAGTTAATCAAAGATGAATTCTTTGACTCTAATGATTTTCAATCATTAAAAACTTGTAAATCATGCTTCATAGGAAAGATGACCAAATCTCCATTTATGAGATATGGAGAAAGGGCTGGCAAATTGTTAGGCCTAATACATTTAGATATTTGTGGGCCTGTGACAACTCATGCTAGAGGTGGATACTCTTATTTCATCATATTTATTGATGAACGATTAAGGTTCGGATATGTGTATCTTATGAAACATAAATTCGAAGCCTTTGAAAAATTTAAACAGTATCAAAAGATGGTTGAGAAATAAACTGAAAAAAGTATCAAAATCCATAGATCTGATCGAGGAGGAGAATACTTATCCAGTGAGTTTTTTGATTATCTAAAGAAAAATAATATTCTCTCTGAATAGACCCTCTTTACACACTATAGTTAAATAGTGTAGTAGAAAGGAGGAATCGCACCTTATTAGATATGGTGGGATCCATGATGTGCTTTACGGACCTTCCTGTTTCATTTTGGGGATATACCCTAAAAATAACTGCCTATATTTTGAACAAAGTACCTTCTAAGTCTGTCACTAGTACTCTATATGAAATATAAAAAAGTAAAAGATCTATTCTTAAACATCTTAAGATTTGGAGTTGCCTAGTTTATGTCAAAAATACTTTTGGATATAAGTTAAGTGCTAGGATAGAAAAATGTAGGTTTATAGGGTATCCTTTAGAAAGTCTTGGATACTATTTCTATCAGTCTACTAAACAAAAGGTTTTTGTCAGTAGACATGCTACTTTCTTGAAAAAAAATTCATCCAAAAAAAAGGTAGTGGGAGGATAGTTGAACTTGGAGAAGTTCAGGACCTACACACAATTTCTCAAAAACTTATGGATAGTCCACAACTTAAACCTCAACCTAATGAACCCAATGATAATATACATCTACATAACACACCTCCTCTCTGAAGGTTAGAGAGAGTGTGAAATGCATCTCTAAGATATGGTTTCGTCATCAAAAATGACAATAAAACCTAGATTATATAGGATGATGATCCTCTGACTTATTCGAAAGCTATCATGAGTAAGGACTCTGATAGATGGATTGAAGCTATGAAATCTGAAATGGACTCCATGTACTCAAATCAAATATGGACTTTGGTTGATGCACCTGAGCGTATAATCTGATAGGGTACAAATAGATCTTCAAAAGAAAGATTAGAGCTGATGGCCAAGTTGAAACCTACAATACTAGATTAGTGGTAAAAGATTTTAGACAAAGACAAGAAATTGACTATAATGAAATCTTCTCACCTGTGGCTATGCTCTAGTCTATTCAGATAATACTTACCATAATTATATATTATGATTATGAAATCTGACAAATGGATGTAAAAACTACCTTCCTTAATGGCAATCTTGAGGAAAGGTTTATATGTCACAATCAGAAGGATTTGTCTCAAGTGGGAGACCAAACCAAGTATGCAAGCTAAAAAAATTTATTTATAGATTAAAATAAGTATCGAGGAGCTAAAATATCCATTTTGATAGAACAATCAAAGAGTTTGGCTTCATCAAAAATGTAGATGAACCATGTGTGTAGAAGAAGACTAGTGAGAGTGTCATTATCTTCTTGATCCTGTATATTGATGACATTCTTATCATGGGGAATAATATTCTATTGTTACAATCGATCAAATCTTGGCTATCTAAAAAGTTTTTCATAAAAGACTTAGAAGAGGCATATTATATACTTGGTATAAAGATCTACAAAGATAGATCTAAAAGGATGTTAGGCTTATCCTAGTCTAAGTACATTGATCTAGTGTTGAAAAGATTCAACATGGAGGAAAGTAAAAGAGGTTACTTATCCATAGATCAAGGCATATATATCTCTAAGAAGATATCTCCAAAGACACCTGAAAAGATAAATAGAATGAGTTCTATACCTTATGCTTCAGAAGTAGGGTCTACTATATATGCCATGTTATGTACCAGACCTGATGTGGCTTATGCTTTAGGTATAACCGATAGATTTTAGGCTAATCCAGAAGAGGAATATTAGAAAATAGTGAAAAATATTTTTAAGTACCTGAGAAGGATTAAAGATATTTCTTTTATATATGGAGGGTCTAATTTAAAACTAAAAAGATATACTGATTCTAATTTTCAATCTGATACTGATGATAGCAAGTTCATCTCAGGATATGTATTTACCTTATGTGGAGGAGTAGTGAGTTAGAAGAGTTTCAAGTAGTAGACTGTAGTTGACTTAGTTACTACGGTAGAATACATAACTATTAGTAAAGTTGCCAAGGAAGTAGTCTGGATGAAGAAGTTCATCACCAAATTAGGTGTAGTTTCTGATATTGAACATCTCACGCCACTTTATTGTGATAACACTAGGGCTGTAGCTCAAACTAAGGAATCAAGGTCTCATCAGAAATCCAAGCACATTCTAAGACGCTTCTACCTTGTTGAAAAAATTATCAAAAAGAAAGATATTATTTTAGAACGAGTGGATACAAAAAATAACATAGCAGACCCATTCACTAAAATCCTATCACAGCAAATATTAGATCGTCATCTTGATTGTATGGGAATTAAATACAAGGATGATTGGCTTTAGTATAAGTAGAAGATTGAACGAGTTAATGTCCTGTAAGCTAATCTTATGGCATATGTAAAGGAATTAATCTGCTTTATCTTTCATACTCATACAATTGACATGTTTTATTATGAATAAAATTGAGGCATTTTATTTCATCATATGCTGTGCATTGATTAAAACTTATGATGAACCCTATAGGTTAAGGCAATGGTTTTAGGATGATGATTAAATCATGCCAGTGAGATCAAAAATCCCAATCTAAAATCTTTTCAATCATAGGATCATTGAGTCGGAGCTCAATGATACCAAATAGACTGGCACATCCTATGTATGCTCGATGGAGAGGATGATTAATCTCACAATCACTTATGTAGGGATACTAATATAAGAATGTAGGTGCTTATAAGAGGATGAGTTCATTGAAGTGATCCATCATAAGAATTACATTTTATGAAAGTCTTACTTACATGTCAAAAGATGGTTCTCTAGTGAGAGTAGTGCATGTGATCCTTTGATCTAAGACTACCACAGTACCTTATATATATGGATCTATATTTTGGTTCATTTCTTATCATGACTTTCTAAGATATGTATGGAGTATTTTAGATATGATGATATATGTATATAGGTGGTGAGTAAGTCAATAAGAAATCGATCACTCCAGGTAAGGGAAGATATCATCTTAAGTAATCTTGTCAGTCGATAACTCAAAAAGTCTTTGATCAAAGTAAGATGAAAATTAAAAAAATAGTTTCTAATATTTTATAAGTCGATTCATCACTAATGAATAGAGATTCATTCGAATAAGTGTTATGGTTAGATATTTTTTCATACCCATTACTTATTCGGGATGAAAGATGATCAAAAGATTGAATTACATGGTACTTACCACTGAAGGATATTTTTGATATTTTTATCAAAATATTTTATATCTTCTGAATAGACATGATACATTGCTAGACATCAGTCATGTCTTGTAGATTTTTATAAATTAAAGAGACTAATTCATGAGTCAGTAACTCAGGTCTACATAGATTTAACCTAAATCGATTAGATGGAGTCTAATCAAATCAGGTCAACATATATACAAATCTACTGTTGGCTAGGTGTGGAGCCCAATGGGTCACACACATTAAAGAATTGATCAAAAATTTTATTTGCATCAATTTATGGGTCATTGGATCCTAATTAGGCGGCTAATTGACAAGCTAGCACTTGTTGGCTAAATCTAGCTCCTATTTTGGTCAATATCGGTTCGAACCTGATTCAGATTATGAACCAAATTAATTAAAAATTAATTTGGATTCACCATAAATGTGGAAAACCATCAGATGGTGCCACTTGGCCCAAGGAGACATCAAAATAAATAGAGTCCAAAGAGGTTTGGACTTTTACCTAACTTGGTGTAGAAATTTTGGTTCAGTGATTTCATTTTGGCATGGAAGAATGTGAAGAGTCCTTATTTGGGTTTAAGATCCAGGTGGCACTACATCAAGCTCTTTATTAGCCTAGCATAGGTTTTAAAGGATTTGGTTGCCGGATATGGCGTGGAAGGGGAAAGAAGTGAAGACACATGCATGCAGTCTTCTAAAGCGATGCCAGTAGTTTTCAATTTTAAATGGAGAAATAAGAAATCTTTTAAGGGGTTTCTTTTAGAGATTTAAATCAGAAAGAGTCTCTTCCCACATGGCAAAATATGAAAATTTTCTGATTTAAATCAGGATGCCATATGCATCCTTCTGTGAGAGCATACATGCGAGGAAAAAATGGACTGGTGTTTTATCTCCAAGAGACTTATATAATAAGTTGTTTTGGGTATCGATAAGCCTTTACTTTGGTGATTAGAAATCACTGAGGGATGCTTCTCATGCCCTTTAGCAATTATAAATATGGGGGTGGCATCGAGAGGAGATCATTCAATTCCTACATCCCATCTTGTCTTGCTTAAGACAAGAATCCTCTCCTCCTCTCTCTCTTACACCCTTAGTTCTCTTAGGACAAGTCCTTCTAGCCTGATCTAAGCTCAAATAGATTTAGGACAAGGCTTTAGAGGGTCTTAAGAGGTCTAGCCAAGTTGCCAAGAAGCCAAGAAGTGGTCCAAGTTGGGTTCATGAAGTGGTTCGATTAAGCCGATCAAGTCAGGATCAATTTGGGTCCAACAATTGGGTTCAAAAGGAGCATCTCTTTGAGCCAATTCCTGTGTAGATCATCATTGGAGGGTATACACTTGTATATCTTATAAAGATATTGAAAATAGTGATTGAGGTATTTATAAAACTATATGCTTCATTTTATCATAGTTTAATAATTTGGTTTAATGCATCAAAGGGGATCCTTGGGTTTAGGGTTTCGAGTATTGTAGGATTTCATAAATATTTTTGAAATCCAACCTTTCGTTGCTTGATTGGAACTCAATATCTTTTATATAACCTACATCCAGCAAAGTCAGCATCTGAATATCCTATTAGGTCTATTGATGAATGTTTAGAAAATCATAAGCCTAAAGTTTAAGTTCTTTTTAAATATCTCAAGATTCTTTTAACAGCATTTAAGTGTGATTCCTTATGATTGAATTGAAATCTAGCACACAAACAAACATGAAACATGATATTCGGTCTAGTAGTAGTAAGATATAGCAAAGATCCTATCATACCTCTATGAAACTTTAAATCAACACTCTTACCATTTTCATCCTTATCTAGTTTGCATGAAGGGTTCATGGGTGTGCCAATGCTCTTGAAGATCTCCATCTCAAATCTTTTTAATAGCTCTCTTATGTACTTGCTTTGGCAAATGGAGATCCCTTCTTTTGGTTGAGTTTCTTTATTCCTTCTTCAATTTAATCTGTATCATCAACATCTTCTTTCTTCCTTGATGGAAGGTCATTAGTCTCATCAAAAATAATATGCACCGATTCTTCTACAGCCAGGGTTCTTTTGTTAAAAATTCTAAATGCTTTACTAAAAGTAGAATAATCAAGAAAAATAGCTTCATCAGATTTAGCATTAAATTTTTTTAACTTATCTTTATCATTATTTAAAACAAAACATCGATAATCAAAAACATAAAAATATGTAATGTTAAATTTTCTTCCTTTTCAAAGTTCATAAGATATCTTTTTTAAAATTACTCTAATTAAAGTATGATTTAAAATGTAACATATTGTGTTAATTGCCTCCACCTAAAAATACTTTGGAAGGTTGCTTTCACATAGCATGGTATGTGTCATTTCTTTAAGAGTTCTATTCTTTCTTTCTATTATCCTATTTTATTGGGATATCCTAGGTGCAGAAAAGTTATGATCAATATCTTTTTCATCATAAATTTTTTTAAAATCTTAATTTTCAAGCTCGATGCCATGATTACTATGAATTTTAAGAATTGAAAGATTTTTTCATTTGAAACTTCTCGATAAAACTTGGTAAAAGCTGAAAAAGAGTCATCCTTATGCACCAAAAACAAAATCCATGTAAATCAAAAAAAATTATCAATAATAACAAAATCATATCTTTTTTTACCTAAGCTTGTAGTTCTAGTGGGTCCAAACAAATCCATATGTAATAATTTCAATGGCCTAAAAGTTGAAACAATATTTTTAAATTTAAATGAAACTCTAGTTTATTTACCTAGTTGACAAGTATCATCAATTTTATCTTTTTCAAAATTTAGTTTAGGTAAATCAACAACCAAATCCTTTTTGATGAGCTCAGAAAGAGAATGTATGCTTATGTGTGCAAGCCTACAATGCCAAAGTCAACTAGTTTCATTAATTTTGGCATTCATGGCTACTAGATATTGCATATTTTGTAAGGATAAATCATCCAAATTTACCATGTAAATATTACCATGCTTATATCCAATGAATCTAATGCCATCATCATTAGAGCTAGTTACAATGCACATAGTGGATTCAAAAATAACTTTAAAATCCTTATCATAAAGTTAACTAATGCTTAAAAGATTATACTTGAGACCATCTACCAATAAAATATGGTCAATAAATATCAAGGGAGTGATACCAATATTATCTAATCCAATGATCTTTTCTATGCCATTATCTCCGAAGATGACCATCCCTCCGTCTTTTGCTTCAAGAGTGATGAATTGAGATTCATCATCGGTCATGTGTCTTGAACATCCACTATCAAGATACCATCTTCTCTTTGATCTTTGGGATGCAAGATACACCTATATAGAAAATTAAGTTTTAACTTTAGCTACCCAAGCTTTCTTAGGTCTTTTTTGGTTAGTCACAATGGTTTCTTTTGAAACCCATATTATCTTTACATGAGAGCTATCAAATTTGTTAGAAAAGTATGTATATAATTTATAATCCATTTTACCACAGCTGAAATATGAGATTTTGGATGATCTATCTTGTGAAGAATTGATAAATATATTTTTCAAAAATTTCTATTTCTTTAGGGGGTTATAACCAGGACCGACTTTGTTACACACTGCCTTTTGATTTTTAAGAATCATTTAAAGTTTATCTAAATTTAAAGTAAACTTATCTACAATTGATTTTAGTTTATTCACTTCAGCTTTTAAGTTTTGATTCTCTTTGGTTAAATTTCTATTTTCAACTAAAATAGCTTCTTTTTCTTTGAGTAAACACTGATTTTGTATTTTCAATTCTTTGTTCTTTAATCCTAATTTCTTTAGATCATCTAATAGGTCATAGAAAGCCTCTTGTAATTCATCAAAAATAAATTCATTGGAAGGTTTAGAAGTTACCTTAATTTTGTTGGGTTCTGATGATGTGGTGAAATATAAATTTTAAAAATTTTTACATACATTTAACTATTACAAATAAGTTTAACGATTAAACTAGACTACTAAAATCCAAAACCCTAGGAACACCCTGATGATATCAATCAAATAATATAAGCATGTAAAACAAGCAGAGATCAAATATCATATACCAACATGAAGATGATGATCTGGTAATTTTGAAATCTCCACAAGACTCTAAAGTTGAAGTCCCCTAATGGTGATCCACACAGGACTGATCAGGGTCCTTCCCAACTCATCGTAGTACTGCAGCCTTCTTCATAAGTTTGCTGTCGATCGTCCTTCACAAGAACGGATTGCACCATCATTTGTATACCTTTGAGACCTCTACTAAGATCACTTTAGGGATCTTTTCTAAAATAATTTCATCACATAAAAATCAAATTTGATGTTCAACACATGAACAATCTGATTTTAGGACAAGCATCACATGCTTTCCTTTTCCTTCTCCCTTCCTTTCTATTTTTCTTTCTCCCTTTTTCTTGCCTTTATCTCAGATTTTTTCTTATTTTTTCCTCCTTATTATCATGCCAAAATCATCAGAGAATTATCTATATGGGGCATCCCTTATATAAAGAATGAAGGGGTGCCACAAAATTCCTAAGGGGTACCAACTCTTGGCATCCCTTATCCCTTACACGCAATGAAATAATTTTTACATGGAAACCAATGGATTAAGTCATGGAATAAGAGGTCTTTAACAAGCATAAGGACTCTTCCTCTGTGTAGAAAAATTAAGACACTATCTTATGACATGTGGGATAAGGAGAATGGCATGAAACTAAGAGTCCATAACATTAAGGACTCTACCAATTCAACGCAAATAATAAAGGGGCATCCCAATTATTTTGTGGCATGGAGTTCCTCTCTAGAGAAGGACTCTTCCTTCTCTTCTACACTCATAATTCCCAAGAGTCATCACATGACATGAGGAGAAAAGAAATGCATGGAAATAAGGAAGAAAATTTAAGAGGAGTAAAAGAAGACTCCTCTTCCTTAATGCCAAAATTAAATGGGGCATGGATTTAATTTTATGCGTGTGATGTTGGTGTGGAAGAGGTTGATCTAATATGAAATACTTTCATAGAAATCAGATAAACTACCTATTTAATTATAGGTTCAAATTCAATCACATTAGGTCAAGGCAACAAGTTAAGGGTTAGCACAAACACCTTTGCACTGAACGCAATTGAAAACTTGGGTTAATTCATGTACTAGAAATTTAATTAACCCATTAGATTTATAATAAATCCAAATAGATTGGATTAAGATCAAATCTTTATTGTGTGACCCATTGGGTTTCAAATCTAGCAAGCAGTGGATGCAGACTCATGACATAACCCTAATCCAATTAGATTAGGTCAGCTCAAGAGTCCCAATCAACTAAGACTCTTCCTAATTAATTTTTGAATTAAACTCTTTTAATTCTGATGAGTCAACAAGTCAAGATTGACATCTAACAATGTGTCATGACTATCTAAAAGATTTAGAATTTGATAAAAATATCAAAATTATCCTTCCATGATGAGTTATCATGCAATTCAACCTTTCGATCACACAACATTCCAGACAGGCCATGGGCATGAAAATATGTCAAGCTCAAATACCTATCTATATATATCTCAATCTGATGATGATAACTCAGTTGATGAATCAGTAAAAGTATTTTCTACTGTTTATCTTTCCTCTGGCCAAAGACTCTCAGAGTCATCATCCTACGAGATCACATAGGATGTTTTCTCCTCCTATAAGGAGTGACCGATTCTTTGTTGACCACTCACAACCTCCATGCATACTTCACTATACCCAGAATATCCCACACACATCTCAAAGTAGCATGCTAGAAAATAAACCAAAGTAAGGATCTATGAACACAAGGTACCATGATGATCTCAGGTCAAAGGATCACATGCACCACTCCCACTGGAGAACCATCTGTCGACATGCTGTAAGGCTCCATCAAATTTTTTTTTGTAGGTCAATTCAGTGAACTCATTCTCTAATGAGCACCTATATTCTTGTATTAGTATCACCACATAAGTGATTGTGAGATCAACCACCCTCTTCATCGAGCATACATAGGATGTACCAGTCTTACCGACATCATCGATCTCCGACTCGATGATCTAATGATTGAAAATATTTTAGATTGGGGCTATCAAGATTTTAGGTCTCACTGGCATGATCTCATCATGACCCTAAAATCATTACTCTAATCTATGGGGTTTATCAAATCATAAAAAATATGATGCAGTAAATGATAAAACATAATACCTCATGAATAAAAATAACTAATGTCATGCAAATAAGTAGGAAGATATCACAAAAAAATCTCTTCGCATCACCATGCGATTGGCTTGTAGAGCACTATTCTTTCAATCTCCCACTTGCACTAAAGCCAATCATCCCGTACCTGATGCCTATGCAATCAGGGTGGCAAACACACTGCTGCTGTGTAAAGACTTAGTGAACTAGTCCATTATACTGTTATTAGTATGAAACTCATTTTATGATCTAATCATGAATGAGGTGAAAGGGTCATAGGATGTGCGCGGGTTCCTAGTGAGACCACACCCAACTCAGTGATGAACCCTTTATCAGGCAACTTTCCTTAGCAATCTTTACTCACAGCAATTAATTGAGTCAAATTCAGTTTGCTGTTTGAAACTCTTCCAATTCACTGCTTCTCTAGTACTTCTCAAGTACTTTGAGAATACTTTTCACAGTTTTCAAAAGATCCTTTCATAGATCTACCTAAAATCAATGACTATCCACAAGGCATAAATTACATCAGGCTTGGTACATTGAATATATGGATAAGTAAACTCTTTTACACCCATTCATATTGAACTCCTTCAACATAAAATTCATATACCTAGACTGGGACAAGCCTAATATCCACTTACATCTATCCCTATAGAGCCAATTATATTGGATGCTATACCAAAGTCCATTTTTATGAAAATTTTTATGATAAGCATGTTATTGATCGAGTGCAATATTGGGACTACCTTCCCAATATGCTGTATGTCATTCACATACAAATACTAAGAAGTTAGTGAGACTCCCACTGGTCTTCTTGCACACATACAGTTCATTTATATTTTGATAAAATCAAATATTTTGACTATCTCATCAAAAATAGAAGTACCGACTCCTCAATACCTGCTATAATTCATAAATGAATTTTGCCCTTCCACTACAAATAAACTCTCTAGATGGTGTGTGGCAATAGCAAGCAAAAATTTGGATTGACATTCTTGTTAGCAACCTATTGGGTCATACCCATAGGTGCTTCAACCATAGTCCATACTTGGTTGATGTACAGAAAGTTCAACTCGGATATCATGGTTCTGTCAGAGTCTCTACTCATGACTATTTTTGAATAGGTCAAGAAAATATCATTCACAATGATGTATGGTGTACAGTCATTCACAATGACAAAATCATATTTTGAGTGGTACATTACACACTCGGATTGATCTTCAGTAAGGAGGTATGTGTCATGGTTGTGCCTCATCAATGGACATATTTGGTCGAAGATCAACTTGTGGACACTCCATAAATTATGATAAGATAGTTCATAGGTCTTGAACTTCTCAAGTTCAATTATCCTCTTACTGTCCCCTTCTTAGAAATTTTTTTTTTCAAAAGGTGGCATACCTACTAACAAAATATTTTTTGTCTAGTAGGATGATAGAAATAGTATCACATACTAATCTTAGGATAATCTATAAATTTATATAAACCTATTCTAGTACAAAACTTATGTACATCAACTCTTTTCATATAAGCTGGACAACCTACCTCTTTCCATATCTCATATGAAGTGCTAGTAACAGATTTAGATGGTATCTTATTCAAAACACATGCAGCAATTTCTAAAGCATATCCCCAGAATGAGATTTGTGAAGTAAATTAGAGAACACACTATATCTCATATGTAGTGTCTATCTCTGGGTCAAGATATTATGAGTCTTCGAACATCCATATGTTCAAGACCTAATACCTTGCTCATCTTTTTCCATGTTCAATAAATAAGATCTTAGTCATTTTACTCATGAGACAAAATTTACAAGTTATATATAATTCAAAATCATATAGACAAAGAACTTTTCTTTGTATTACTTGTTTATCTTTGACTCACAAAAATAGCTAAGTTGGCAATGCCAGAGATATGTGATCATCACATATTCTTTTCTTATTCTCATCAATATGAAGAACAATATCATTGAGTGATAGAAATATAAGACTATTATCATAAATTCATAGCCATAAAATTTATCAGAAGAAGAGTAACTTTTACTCTTAATATTAATTTCAAATTCATCCTACAATAGCAAAGGAATTGAAATAATATTTTTGATAAATTTAAGCATTTAACAATAGTCTATTAGTTTCTAAACCTTGTTAGAAGGTTAAATAGGTTCCTACAGCCTTAGCATAAATAGACTATCCATTAGTGCCAAAAGTATATAGTCATCTCTCTTCAGCTTTATACGTCCAGCAATACTTTGCATAAGTAAGACCTATATAAGGTATCACATATCCAAAATTTTAAAGTTGAAGTACTCAATGATAAACTAGTTTATATCATATACAAACCATTAGCAGATACAACTTTCGCATCCTGCTACTGCTTCACACTTGTAAGATAATTCTTGCAATTTATCTCCAATGCTTATCATTACTGTAAAGAAAATTGATACCCATGATGAAGATATTCTTCACCTTTCTTCTCTTGAGAGATGCTAAAGAAGGAACTTGGGAGAGTTAGCAGGATCGAATCCTGAATTATCTCACCATCCATCATAAAGACTTAATCACATGATTAAGTTAATCAGGTTATATTTGACAGTCATACTGTCACCCCCCGTCATATCTTATATATGATTTTTCTTTCTTTATAGTATCATCTCTGATCAAATCATAATCAGGAGAATAGGAGACTATCTCCTATGTGAGATCTATTCTCAGATTTCTCAACCATTTCATGAAGTTCGATTAATTTAAAGATAACAAATATACTATGCAGTGATAGTGAAGATGCATATTAATATATAAGAATATAAAAGGACTACACATGATAACATGCACAATTTAGATGAGATTTTTATCTAAATGTGTCTCCCACTATCTTAGCGAATTTTATAGCCCTCAAGTATGAAAATGAAGAAATATATTATCTAGTTTATTAGTGGGGTTGAGATCTCAATTTCTCATAAAAAATCTTATGGATAGCACAATATGCTCCTATGAGTTCAAGGGTAGGTAACTCTTTACCGATTGCATCTCATGCAACTCTCAACATAATTTTTGCCTCTAAAATACTTATAGCCTTGTGGATAGTACAACAAACTATAGTATTTTAGTTAAATCATACCCTTCAATCTTATATGGTCATATCTGAATAATACTATCTTTGTAGATAGCACAATAAGGCAACACTATCAGAATATGCCATAAGCATCACTTAGTCAATATCATATCAATCTATATAGCAAGCCTTGTGGATAGCACAATAAACTCACTATAATTTTTGACATACTCTATTAACTTAGTATGAGCTAAGTACCATTAGCTTCATTATGTACCAAGACAGTATCAAATCAGTCTCCACAGTAAGTCTTGTGGATAGCACAATAAGCCTACTATGGTTCTTGACATAATACTGGCTTAACATGAAGAAAGACATGGGTAGTGTTCTTAACACTTCGTCATTATGACTTAATCTAATTTAAATGAGGGACTTAGATCTCATGCACATCCAAAATATATACATTTAAATTCTAACTACCAGCATATAAGAGTATATATAAGAAAATCTAATGGTTATGGACTTCTAAAAAATCATCCGAGCCATAGGATGATTTATGGGTCTAACCCTAGGTGCATCATAGATCGAACCATCTCATGATCAATCTTAATGCACCTCCACTCTCTAAATTACTGATAATACAGTCTTCATCTCTATGAAAATTTTTATGAATGCTCGATCTTTATCTGAAAATAGAAAGAAATAATTTCTATCTATTCTCAAATAATTTTTTTTTAATTTTACATCAATATGTAAAAGTTTCAATCAACAGTTAGGAACATACAAAAAAAAATATAGCTGATTATACAATGTATCAGGAACACCCAGTCCCTATTGCAACTCTTACAGATGCATTTATATAATCAGCTAATAGGGAAGCATTCATGCATACATCCATCACATGGATATACCATAGTCCATAACCACTCAACATATATTTTATAACTATTATAAAATATGATAATAAACTACTCATGTTATTTAAATTATGATATCATTTATAAACATGTCAATGGAGATGTTTAAATATATGGGCATAGGATCCACCTAGGATTTTTTATTTGGGTTCAATACTTACCCAATTTATAATTTTAAATCAATTATTTGTCATCCTTTTTGAGTTGGGTTGACTAATTCATAGGTTAACCTAAGTCAATTAGGTTAGCATAGATTCGATCAACCTTGATTCAAATCCTAATCAAATTAGGTAAATGACAATTTGATCAACCTAAATTAAACATGACTTCTAATCAAATTAAAACTATAAATTTGATTTAATCTATAATCATTAATTCTAATCATATTAGATCAAATGAACTATAGTTAAACAAATCCATCGATAAAAACCCTAATCCATATCTAATGCATTCTTTTCATGATCAAATTTTTTCGACTCCACCCATACCCTGGACAATAACCAAAATGGAAAACCCACAATGGTGAGTACCCAATAACTTGGTGGTTGGCCCTTGGATCTTACATAAATGCATCGTATGCAAAAACTCTAAGTCTTGACAATGTACATCCAATGTATCATTCCAAGGCTCCACGCATTACATGTACTGGATTACAATTTCATCAAAATTAGATCATAGGATCTAACTTAAACTTATCTCACAAGTCTAAAAATCATGAAAACTCATATCCAAGTTTGATCATGGATTGATAATATTTTATCATTAACAAAAATGCATCAAGAACATCAACTAAACATCAATCAAAAAAAATATGATTTTGACATAGTTTGAACTAGATCTAATCCATATCACAATAATAACATGAATTTGATTGAATCAATCAAGGATGGCTCTGATACCACTGTTGGATTTTGGTGATGCGGTGAAATATAAATTTCAAAAATTTTTACATGCATTCAATTATTGAAAACAAATTTAATGATTAAACTAGACTATCAGAATATAAAATCCTAGGAACACCTTGATGATATCAATCAAATAATATAAGCATGTAAAACAAGCAGAGATTAGATGTCATATACCAACATGAAGATGATGATCTGATAATTTTGAGATCTCCACAAGACTCCAAAGTAGAAACCCTCCAATAGTGATCCACACAGGACTGATCAGGGCCCTTCCCAATTCGTCGTAGTGTTGCAGCCTTCTTCGCAAGTTCGCTGCCGATCGTCCTTCGTAAGAACAGGCTACACCATTGCATGTATACCTTCAAGACCTCTACTACAATCATTTTAGAAATCTTTTCTCAAATGATCTCATCACAAAAAAATCAGATTTGATGTTCAACACATGAATAATCTGATTTTAGGATAAGCATCACATGCTTTTCTTTTTCCTTCTCCCTTCCTTTCTATTTTTCTTTCTCCCTTTTTCTTATCTTTATCCCAGATTTTTTCTTGTCTTTTCCTCCTCATTCTCACACCAAAATCATCAGGGAATTATCCATATGGGGCACCCCTTATATAAGGAATGAAGGGGCACCACAAAATTCCTAAGGGGCACCAACTCTTGGCTCCCTTATCCCTTACATGCAATGAAATAATTTTTGCATGGAAACCAATGGGTTAAGGCATGGAATAAGAGGTTTTTAACAAGTAGAAGGACTCTTCCTCTACATAAAAAAATTAAGATGCTATCTTATGGTGCGTGGGATAAGGAGAATGGCGTGAAACTAAGAGTCCATAACATTAAGGACTCTACCAATTCAACGCAAACAATAAAGGGGCATCCCAATTATTTTATGGCATGGAATTCCTTTCCAGAGAAGGACTCTTCCTTCTCTTCTGCACCCATAATTCTCAAGAGTTATCACATGACAAGAGGAGAAAAGAAACATCTGGAAATAAGGAAGGAAAGTTAAGTGGAGTAAAAGAGAGGGACTCCTCTTCCTTAATGCCAAAATTAAATGGGGTGTGGATTTAATTTTATGCGTGTGATGTTGGTGTGGAGGAGGTTGATCTGATATGAAACACTTTCATAAAAATCAGATAAGCCATCTATTTAATTATAGATTCAAACTCAATCATATTAGGTCAAGGCAACAAGTTAAGGGTTAGCACAAACACCTTTGCACTGAACCCAATTGAAAATTTGGATTAATTCATGTTCTAGTAATTTAATTAACCCATTAAAATTATAATAAATATAAATAAATTAGATCAATATCAAATCTCTATTGTGTGTAATCTATTGGGTTCCAAATCTAGTTAGCAGTGGATTCAGACTCATGACATAACTCTAATCTGATTAGATTAGGTCAACTCAAGAGTTTCAACCAACTAGAACTCTTTCTAATTAATTTTTAAATTAAACTTTTTTAATTCTAATAAGTTTACAAGTTAAGATTGATGTCTAGCAATATGTCATGACTATCCAAAAGATTTAAAATTTGATAGAAATATCAAAATTTTCTTTTCATGGTGAGTTTCTATGCAATTCAATCCTTCGATCACACAATATCCCAAACAGGCCATGGGCATGAAAATATGTCAAGCCCAAATAGCTATCCATATATATCTTGATCTGATGATAATGACTCGATTAATAAATCAGTAGAAATCTTTTCTACTATTCATCCCTGCTCTGGACAAAGACTCTCAGAGTCATCATCTAATGAGATCACATAGGATATTCTCTCCTTTTACAAGGAGTGATCGATTCTTTGTTGACCACTCACAACCTCCATGCATACTTCACCATACCTAAAATATCCCACACATATCTCAAAGTGACATGCTAGAAAATAAATCAAAGTAAGGATCCATACACATAAGGTACCATGATGATCTCAAATCAAAGAATCACATGCACTACTCCCACTAAAGAACATCTGTTGACATACTGTAAGGCTCTATCAGATGTTCTTTTATGGATCAGTTCAGTGAACTCATTCTCTAATGAGCACCTACATCTTTGTATTAGTATCACCACACAAGTGATTATGAGATCAACCATCCTCTCCATCGAGCATACATAGGATATACCAGTCTTACCGATATCATCGATCTCCGACTCGACGATCTAATGATTGAAAATATTTTAGATTAGACCTATCAAAATTTTAGATCTCACTGACATGATCTCATCATGGCCTTAAAATTATTACCCTAATCTATGGGGTTTATCATAATCATAAAAAATATGATACAACAAATGATAAAACACAATACCTCACGAATAAAAATAACTAATGTTATGTAAATAAGTAAGAAGATATCACATAAAAGTCTCTTCACATTACCATGTGATTGGCTTGTAGAGCACTATTTTTTTAAATTTTTATGTGCCATGAGATAAAGATTTACTTCTGAAGGAAAAATGGGTAGTTCAAAGCATATATTTTTAAAATTTTACAGCAGAATAATAAAAGATTAAATATTTTAATCTTCTAAATATGCCTTAGATTAAATCTAAACTATCATTAAGGATCTATGACATAAAAAATTTACATATAAAATCTGATATAAAATAGAAAACTGCATCGATCACCTCGATGCCCGGAATCTGATCTAACTTTTAGATTATGTCGATAGAGTTCAGAACTCATCATTTTTTCACAGATCGATGATCTCCACTACTGGTAAGTATGGTACAAAGCTCTCACTGATGTCGAGCAGCCACACAGGTCATCCAACCTCTACAGATCGTCCACTCAAGCTCTGATCGGATCTTCCTTCGGGAGTGCTATCTCGCATCGAAGGCTGTGGATGGCTGATCCAAGCTCCTTTCTTCAGATCTCCTAGACTCTTCTAGATCAGAAGATGAACCTTTACGAGGAGGTGGTGGTGTGAAAGATTGGACAAGACTCACTCTTGTATTTTTCTTCTCACAAAATCTAGAGATGAAACTCTAGAACCACAGCTCACGCCAAGAGGAAGAACACTTCCTCTGTTTCTCACACACGGAAGCCCAACCCACTCAACTTTTTACATCTCCTCTCTCAGATTTTTCATGCCAAAAATCACTTCTAATCTCACACAAAATTGATCCCTTTTAAGATTGGTGTCTTATGGAAATAAGGATAAGAATAAGGTAGTTTCGATTCAAATTCAAGTGTTGGTTGATCTTATCACCAATTCAAATAAATTTGAATTAAATTTTGAACCAAACTTTATTCTTATCTAATAAACTCAGAAGAGGTGACCAACATCAGAATGGTGTAAAAAATCTCATGCAAAAATACTTTATGCATGGAGAAATGTGATGGCATGAAGAGGAGAGTCCAACTCAATTTGGACTCTAGATTTTCATTCAAATTCAAACCAATTTGAACTCAAATTTAAACCAACCAATTTCTAATTCAAAAAACTGAGATGAGATGTAGGAAAGCTTCTAAATATGATAAAAAAGCACATAAAATATTTTCACATAAAGAATAAGAGGGCACAGATAAAGGAGGTGCAAGGGATTCAAATTCGAATTGTTTTTCTCATCCAATTAGATTTTTAACCCAACCAAATTAGATTAAACCTAATTAGACATTAAGCCTAATCTAATTAGGTAGCAAATAGCTTTGATCAAATTTTAATCAAATCAAAAATTAATCAAGCTCAAGTCCTGATCATATCAGGAATCGAACACCCTTAGGATTAGGTCATCTCATAACCTAATCGGATCAAACCAAATTGAATCCAATTCAATTAGATTCGATCCAAACCTCAATGTTCAATCAAATTAAATTAATTAATAATTAATTACTAATCAATCCTTCATAATTCATCAATAATTAGTAATTATTTATTTAACTTTTGCATAGGGTTAATCATCAATCGAATTGACTGTTTTATCCTAGAATAATTCTTAATCGTTGATCAGCCATATGATCAGTCAAAACTTCTTTTAAGTGTGACCCCATAGGTTCGAACCTAAGTGATAGTATGGAAAATCTTTCTATACCAATCAAAGTGACCATCTAGCAATGATACCCGATGTCCGGATAGGTCGAAAGATTGCAAAGCATCATTCAAGAATCTATTGGCATATAGTTACCGTATAATTCATCCCTTTGACCAAATGCTTAAGGTGACCTAAAGTTTAACTGCCAACCCTGATATGGTCATCCACATTGTATTTTAATTTTCAAAATTATCACATGGATTATCCTAGCCAAGATTTTACTGAATTGAAACACACTGATACATTAACTCCTACTTATTCGGAGGGGTCAATTCCATCTTGACTCACACACCGACTTCAAGTACTTGACTATGCCAAAAACTTTCATCACTGAATTAGAAATTCAATAGTCTGACACCAAACATAGTGAGTTGCTTGCAAGTCATTGGTGATCTCAGGTGGAGGGACACTTATACCCATATCCTTCGCGAGCTACACTTGACAGCAGAGTGCTCAGAATTGATCACGTTCAGTGAGATGTACTCCTACGTCTCACTTGCATGCCATGCCAGTTCTCCACACTCTTTGGTTAAGAGGACAACCAACGTATATGATACACAATGACCTATACTTGATATAGCTATCATCCTAATAATAGTATATCATTTGGTCATGAACTTAAGATTTAAGGACTAAATGATATATCCTCCTATATCGAATCAAATAGTCCTAAGACTTCATCACATAACAGGAGTTCAAAATGAGATGTACACAGTGATGAAAAAATAAATAATATTTATTAATTTAATAATTTATATATAATTACAATGATAAGCACAATCGTCAACAGGCTGACGATTGACTTTGGGACATAATTTCAACAACTCCACTTGGACTAAAGCCAATCGATACAGTATCGTATACCCATCTTTGATTTGTAGTCTTTGAACTCCTTGACATCGAGGGCTTTAGTAAATGGTCGTCAGATTCTCCTTTCCATCGATCTTCTGAAGCTCGACGTCATCTCGATCCACGATCTCTCGGACCAGTGGTAGCGGCGCAGAATGTGCTTGTCCGCTGATGTGACTTCGTTCCTTCGCTTGAGCAATGGCACCAGTACTGTCGTAGTACAACAAGATGGGGCCATCAAGGAGGGTGCCACTCCGAGCTCGTTGATGAACTTTCATAGCCACACAGCTTTCTTCACAGCATCGGATGCCGATATATTCCCTCACAAGTAGAGTCGGCCACAGTGTGCTGCTTGAAATTTTTCAGCAGATTGCTCCACCATTCAGGGTATAAATATATCCGACATGCTCTTACTGTCATCATGATCTGACTGAAAATTAGAGTCTGTAAACTCCAAAGTTTTAAGTCAGATTCTCCATAGATAAGCCACTGATCCTTAGTATTTCTCAAATACTTAAGGATGGTCTTTACGACCTTCCAGTGATTCTCACCTGGATCGGACTGTATCTGCTCACTACTCCTAATGAGTATGCCACATCGATCGCATACATATCATGGCATACATAATAGATCCACTATCGAAGCATATAGAATTCTACTCATAGCTCTCTCTCTTGAGGAGTTGTCGGACAATCACTCTTCGAGAGAGAAATTCTTGGCCTATCGAAGATAGCTTTCTTGAAATTCTCCATGCTGAACCTTTTCAGCACAGTATCAATGTACGTCGACTGGATAATCAAGCAACTTTTAGATCTATCTCTATAGATCTTCATCCCAAGGATGAAGGATGCTTCTCCCAAGTCTTTCATGGAGAACTGTGATGACAACCAAACTTTTATTCTCTGTAATGCAGGATGTCATTCTCGATTAAGAGAATATCATCGACATACAAAATAAAAATACTACCACAGAGTTATTAACCCATTTGTATATGCAGGGTTCTCTCCATTCTTAATGAAGCCATACATTCTGATCACTTTATCAAAATCATATTCCAACTCGAGATGCCTGCTTAAGTCCATAGATGGACCTTTGAAGCTTGCACACCTTAGACTCATCTGTGGATATGAAACCTTCAGTTGTATCATATACACCTCTTCTTCTAGCTCTCTATTTAGGAAGGCTGTTTTCACATCCATTTGTCAGATTTCATAGTCCAGATGTGCTGCTATCGCAAGCATAATCGAATAGACTTGAGCATTGCCACAGAAAAAATATCTCATCATAGTCAATACCATAATGCTGACGGTAACCCTTGACAACCAGATGGCTTTATAGGTCTCCACCTTTCCGTCTTGCCCCTCTTCTTTTTGAAGATCCACTTACACCCTATGGATTTTATCCCTTCAGGTGGGTCAACCAATGTCCATACATTGTTGATTTTTATGGACTCATTTCGATTTCATGACTTCAGCCACTTATCGGAGTCAGACCTCTGCATCGCATCCATATAGGTGATCGGATCCTCATTGTTCTCATCGAGTTCAACTGGATCTCCATCCTGACTAAGAAATATAGTATCTATCGGTTGATGCGGTACTCTATCGATCTCCTTAAAGATATTTCTACAATAGGTTTTGATTTGATCTAATCAAGTCTGACTCTATGGTTTACTAGATTGTGTCGGTTCTTCTACCGATCAACTTCATCAAGTTCAATCTTTGAGGCATTAGTTCCTTCACCAAGAACTCTTTTTCTAAAAAGACTACCCTATTGCTGACGAACACCTTCTGTTCTCAGCAAGTAGAAGTAATATCCTTGATCTCTTTTGGGTACCCTACAAATAGATATTTGTCAGACCTAGTCCAAGCTTGTCAGTTTTCAAAATTTGACATAAGCGGACATCTCCAAACCTAAGGTGAGAGAGTCTGGCTTACGTCCTGTCCACATCTCATGTGGTTTTTACTTACAGACTTACTCAAACTTTATTTAAAATATAACAAGCGACTCAAGTGCGTATCCCAAAAAAAATCGACAGACTTGCAAAGCCCATCATGGACCGAACCATGTCTAACAGGTTCGATTCCTCCTTTTCGATACACCATTATGCTGTGGTTTCCAGGAGGGTCCATTGTGAGAGAATCTCATTCTCTTCTAAGTATGTCAAAACTCACTGAGAGGTATTCTCCTCCTCGATCGATCGAAGAGTTTTAATACTCTTTCAGTTTTTTCTCTACTTCATTACGAATCGTTTGAACATTTCAAATGATTCTGACTTATGTGTCATTAAGTAGACTGCCCATACCTCGATAGATCATTGTAAATATAATGAAATAATAATATCCATCTCTGGCACTAGTGTTCATTGATCTACATACATCAGTATGTATCAGACCTAGAACTTCACTGGCTCGCTCACCTTTTTCAGTAAAAGTGATTTGATCATTTTTTCAAGAAGACAGGACTCACAGTTGGGAGTGATTCACAATCACTGACTTCGAAGATTTCTCTTGTGTCAACCTGTTTATTCTTTCTTGTTAATATGACCTAACCTACAATGCCAAAGGTAGATATCGGAGACATCACTAATTCTAGGATTTGTTGGATGTGTACATTACACTAACAGATTGTGACAATATGTAAATACATTGTTCAGCTGTCCATTCATCACATTAACACCATTCATAATGATATTAAAATTATTTTTTTTATTAAAATTTTATAACGTACATGGCCAAAAGGCCTACAGAAATAATATTCAATAAAAAGAAAGGACAAAAGTGACATTCACTTAGAACAATTATATTAGACTTGAATACAAGCTTAATAGTCCCTAACGCTAGAACTGAAACTGATCTTCCATCTCCAACATTAAGGAACCTTTCCCTTCTTCAAATCTCCTACTGACCTGCAGACCCTGCAACGAATTACAAATATTAAAAGACTTTCGGTATCTAATACCCAGTAGTAGAATCAAAATTGAGAAATTACAAGGTGTTATCATATAATTACCTTGTCCAGCAACAACTTGCTTCTTTCTGATCTGTTCGGATCCAGGAGGCAATGTATTGAGGATAATTCTTTTTCAGTGCCCCTGCTTCTTGCAGTAGAAGCATTCGCCTGACTCTGATCGGACTTGGATTTCTTGTCTGACTGGCTTGGGTGCCCAGCACTTTGCACCCTTTTCTTGTTCTTCTTTTCTTCTTTCTTTCTTAAAGGTCGACGTCCAGAAGAAGACCCTCCCACAACATTCACCGACTCCTTTTGGAGCTGTGATCCTTCTCAAAGTTTTACAGCAACCCCAGCAAATCATGTAGTTAACTGCAGGCTTTGTCATTCAAAATGAGTAAGAAAAGGAGGTAGGACTTGGGCAGAGAGTTCAGAATAGCATCTTTCTCCAACTGCTCATGCAGAAAAAGTCGAGCTTGCTTAGGCTCAATCATCTCGATCATGTACAATACATGATCAGTGACTGATGCTCCTTCCCTCATTCGAGCATTGAAGATGGCACAACTAGTCTTGTGCCTCTCAACATCGTCGGTGTGCCAAAAGACTCGTTCAACATTTGCAACATGTCCTGTGGCTGAGCATTCTCAAATGATGGCTAAACTCATCATTCATCACCACCAGCATAATACAACGAACGTAGTCGATCATTGAGCCACTTCTGATAAGTGTCTCTGATCGAGCTACGTGCTTTGGAGCTGGCTCCTCGGTGCGGATCAGTTAACACATACAAGATCCATTCGTGCTCCAGATAATTTTGAGCTTTCGATACCAGCTATCAAAATTTGTCCCATCAATTTATCACTATCTAATAGTGATCGGAGCGACAAGGTGGTGGCCATAACTGCAAAAAAAAATCAAACCTAATTAGTATATGAATTGATTAAGCCTAAAGACATGAATTTTAGTCTAAAGTTCTTCACTATTTTATTCGAATTGATAGCCTCTACCTTCAATTCGAAAATTACACTAATTTTTAGTGGGTACTAGAATCCACATGGACTGCACATGGGCCGAGTGTGGCTCGACCAACCCTTGTGTACCCATGGATAGTTCTTAACCAATTATTTCATCAAATAATTTTTAGTATTCAATTTTGCCCAGACACCTCTTCAGCAGGCGTGTGGCACCTCCACTGAAAGTTCTGGTTAGGTCCAACCATTAACATGCCAAATTTAGTGTATCTAACAAATGAGTGATCAGGCCTGAGTGTGGCTCGACCAACCTGACCATCATCAGAAAGACAAACTAAAAAACATATTATGAATGATAATTTGACAGCCAGATGAGCACCAGCGTGTGGCCTCCAATGATCATCTAAACATTGGACTCATTATCACCCAACTTAATGGGAGGCTATGATCTAGTTATCACCATAACTATTTATTTTTAGGGACCTAACAATTTTAGAGATTTAATTAGTTGAATTGAGAGATAAGAAAAGACTTGATCAGTTAATCTTAATCCTCCCACTGACTTCACCAAGTCAGATTAAAGAAGATTAGGTAAAAGCTGTCCAGCCAACCAGTCATAAATCCTCCACTGACTTCACCAAGTCATGAAGAGGACTCAAGACAAGTCGAACTAGGGCACCTAAATCAGTCACACTGATTTTCTAGTTAGCATGGGTCAACTCCAATCATTAAGTGATCTAATCAAAATATGATTCACCATATTGGCAGTAAGTGAGATCGATGGGAGGGATATGCCATTAACTCGACATAGACTCAATCTATGCGAGTAGCTCCAATTAATGACCACCGATCAAAGCTGCCATACTTACTTAGACACCAACTGTTAGTCATTTTCAATTTGATCAACTTATAGACTTGGATTCGACCACGAGCTACGATCAAAGTCATATTGGTCTAATCAAAGATATGGACTTGACCAACTACATCTATTGAAATTGATCAAGAGAAGAAATTGATCCAATCAGAATTAACTTTTAATTAGATTTGATCAATTACTAACATGGTCCATTATCAATGATTTCTAACCCTAGGTCTAACCAGTTAAATGGACTTGACTCGAGCTAACCCATTAACCATGAGTTATGAAATTAATACCTTAGATCTTTGATTCTCAAATCTAGATCACTTAATTCTTAATTAAGTTTTGGACTGATATGGGTTCGGATTCGTATTTGAAAATAGTTTTTAATTTTATAAAATATTTTTATAATCAATCATCTAATGATCAAGATCTAATTTTAGATCTAATATATATTATTTTAGATCTAAAATAAAATTTTAAAATTTTTTTATTATTCATCATCATGAAAAAGATCGCAGCACCCCTACAGCCATAGGAGATCCCATCGAATGGATAAATAGGATAGTGAAATCCTGATTTCTCCTATGATCGGATGGCTATGAGGATCTATCCAATCAGATTACTATACTACTCAGATTTAAAATTAACTATTTAGATCTAATCTAAATAATTAAAATTAGATTATATGTAAAAAATTCATGTCATAAGAAACCTTGCTCTGATACCATCTGAAGAAAAAATGGATAGTTCAAAGCATGTATTTTTAAAATTTTATAGTAAATAATAAAAGATTAAATATTTTAATCTTCTAAATATACTTAGATCAGATCTAAACTATCATTAAAGATCTATGATATAAAAAATTTACATATAAAATCTGATATAAAATAAAAAACTACATCGATCACATCGATGCCTGAATCTGATCTAACTTTTAGATTATGTCGGTAGAGTTCAGAACTCATCACCTTTTCATGGGTGATGATCTCACTACTGTAAGTATGGTACAAAGCTCTCACTGATGTCGAGCAGCCAACAGGTCGTCCGCCTCTACAGATCATCCACTCGAAGCTCTGATCGGATCTTCCTTCAGGAGTGCTAGCTCACGTCGAAGGCTTGGATGGCTGATCCAAGCTCCTTTCTTTGGATCTCTAGACTCCTTAGATCAGAAGATGAAGCTTTACGAGGAGGTAGTGGTGTGAAAGATTGGACAAGACTCACTCTTGTATTTTTCTTCTCACAAAATCTAGAGATGAAACCCTAGAACCCACAGCTCACACCCGAGAGGAAGAACACTTCCTCTGTTTCTCACGCACGGAAGCCCAACCCACTCTCAACTTTTTATGTCCCCTCTCTCAGTTTCTCACACCAAAAATCACTTCTAATCTTGCACAAAATTGATCCCTTTTAAGGTTGGCATCCCATGGAAGATAAGGATAAGAATAAGGTAGTTTCGGTTCAAATTCAAGTGTTGGTTGATCCTTATCACCAATTCAAATCAAATTTGAATTAAATTTTGAATCAAACTTTATCTTTATCTTATAAACTAGAGAGAGGTGACCAACATCAGAATGGTATAAAAAATCTCATGCAAAAATACTTTATGCATGGAGAAATGTGGTGGCGTGAAGAGGAGAGTCCAACTCAATTTGGACTCTAGGTTTTCATTCAAATTCAAACCAATTTGAACTCAAATTTAAACCAACCAATTTTAATTCAAAAGAACTCAGATGAAGATATAGAAAAGGCTTCTAGGTATAGAAAAAATCACATAAAATATTTCTCACGTGAAGAATAAGAGGGCACAGATAAAGGAGGTGCAAGGGATTCGAATTCGAATTATTTTTCTCATCCAATTAGATTCTTAACCCAACCAAATTAGGTTAAACCCAATTGACCATTAAACCTAATCTAATTAGATAGCAAATAGTTTAATAAATTTTAATCAAATCAAAATTAATCGAGCTCAAGTCTTGATCATATCAGGAATCGAACACCCTTAGCGATTAGGTCATCTCATAACCTAATCGGGTCAAACCAAATTGAATCCAATTCAATTAGATTCGATCCAAATCTCAATGCTTAATCAAATTGAGTTAATTAAAATCTAATTACTAATCAATCTTCTCATAATTATCAATAATTAGTGAATTAATTTATTATAATTTTGCATAGGTTAATCATCAATGAATGATTTTATCCTAAATGATTCTTAATCGTTGATCAGCCATATGATCAGTCAGAAATTTTTTTGAGTATACTCCATAGGTTCGAACCTAAGCTGGTAGTATGAGAATAATCTTTCTTACCAATCAAAGTGACCATCTAGTAATGATACCGACGTCCGGATAGGTCGAAAGATTGTAAAGCATCATTCTAGAACCTATTAGCATATGTTATCATATAATTCATCCTTTGATCTAAATACTCAAGGTAACCTAGGATTTAACTGCCAACCCTGATATGGTCATCCATATTATATTTAATTTTTAAAATCCATCACATGGATTATCCCGACCAAGATTTTACTAAATTGAAATACACTGATATATTAACTCCTACTTATTCAGAGGGGTCAATTCTATCTTGACTCACACACCGACTTGCAAGTACTTGACTATGCCCAAAAATCTTTCATCACTGAATTAAAAATTCAGTAGTCCGACACCAAAGCATAGTGAGTTGCTTGCAAGTCACCTGATGATCTCAGTCGGAGGGACACTTATATCCATATCCTTCGCGATCTACTCTTGACAGTAGAGTACTCAGTAATTGATCACGTTCAGTGAGATGTACTCCTACATCTCACTTGCATGCCATGTCAGTGTCTCCACACTCCTTAGTTAAGAGGATAACCAACGTACATGGCACACAATGATTTATACTTGATATAGCTATCATCCTAATAATAGTATATCATTTGGTCATGAACTTAAGATTTAAGGACTAAACGATATATCCTCCTATATTGAATCAAATAGTCCTAAGGACTTCATCACATAACAGGAGTTCAAAATGAGATATCCACAGTGATGAAAAAATCAAATAATATTTATTAATTCAATAATTCATATACAATTACAATGATAAACACAACCATCAATGGGCTGATGATTGGCTTTGGGACATAATTTCCAACAACTTCTTCATGGGTCTAATCATCAAGCTTGACTCATCACAATCCCTCCAAGTTGCCACCATGGCTTTCTTTTTGAATTTCTTAGGGACATTCTTGAGTTGAAGATATTGGATCTAAAGTGCCCAAATTTTTTACACTTATAATATATAAGGGGCTACTCTTTGTCTTTCTCTTTGCTTGTCTCCTCCTTGGTTAATGGCCTTCTTCTTACTCCTTGCCTCCTTTACCTCATGGACCTCTTGAATTTTTGAGTAATAAGTGCAAGTTCTTCATCTTCATTATCATTTTTTGATTGATCCAATTCTTTCTCTTCTTGAGTAGTGGACTTGAGAGCAATAGTCTTCTTCTTCTTGGTCTCTTCTTCGTTGTGCTATTTCATGGTGAGTTCATGTGTCTTAAGCGACCTGAGAAGCTCCTCCAAAGTGTTAGGATGCATAGGCGATTTCATACATGTAATTTGAAATTTTTTCAAAAAAAATTACAATGAAGATAATTAGATTAATCTAATTAATCTAACATGCATAAGATCTAATCATCAAATCAACTTACTTTAGGATCTATGACATATTATGTTACATATAAAATCTAAAAAATACTGAAGATAAAATCAACATGCATGCATGTGAGCAGTAGATCACATCTACTTCTAATCTGAGCTCAAAACTCAATACCTGAGTGTGGATCGACGATCATCATTGTCAAGAACATGGTAGAGAAGGTCCTTGCTGGTTGCTCACAGCGCACATGCATCCGGTCTCTATAAAAAATTCACTCAAATCTCGATCTGATCGATCTTTTGGGAGTGCTAGCTCGAACGAAGACCTTCTTCTTAGTCAATCTAGATCCTTTCTTCAAATCTCTAAAATTTTTCAGAGGTTGAAGATGAACTTCTAGAGGAGATGAAGAGGTGAAATAAAGATGGAGAAAAAAATAATTTTTTTCTAATTTATTTCCTCTTTCCAAATCCAAAAGATCAAAAAATTAAAATTCATATTTTTACACACACCCCAAGAGAAAGGATCCTCCTCTCTATTTTTCATACCACGAACCATGCCCATGAAAGGAATATGCCCTACAAGCCAATCAAAATTTGTATTTTGATGGGTTTTCCTTGTAATCTTCCAGACTCATGTATTGACTCTTTAAATAATAAAAAGCATTTTTCATCATATGCTGCATCTTACTTTTGTAATGATTATGATGAACTCTATTAATCAGGGTAATGGATTTAGGGTTATGATGAGATCATACCTATGAGACTTAAAATCTTAAAAATCTTAATTTAGAATATTCTTAGTCATAGGAGCATTGAGAAGGGATCAATGTTCGGATAGACTAGCACTTCCTATATATGCTCGATGGAGAGGGTGGCTGATCTCATATGCCACTTTGTGAGACACTAATACAAGAAAGTGGGTGCTCATTAAAGAATGAGTTCACTGAATTGATCCGACTTAAGAAATATCTTATGGAATTTACTTATCCGTCAAAAGATGTTTTCTTATAATGGGAGTTGTGCATATAATCCTTTGACCTGAACTACCATAGAATCTTGTATATATGAATCATATTTTTTGATTCATACTCATTCATGACTTAGTCATATACGGAGTGTTCTAGATATGGTAGAATATGTATGGAGGTTGTGAGTAGGTCAACATGGAATCGATCACTCCTGGTAAGAGGAGATCGCATCTTACTTGCTCTGATCGATTGATGATTCAGAAAGTCTTTGATCAAAGTAGAATAAAAATTAGAAAGAATTTTTAATATTTTATTAATTGAATCATCATGTAAGATTGAGAGAAATATAAGTATGATATTGGATTGACATCATTTCATATCCGGAGTCATATTCGGGGTACAGGGAGATCGCAGGATCAAATTATATGGTAACTTTCTACTGAAAGATATTTTTGATATTTTTATTAAAATTTTATATCTTTAAGTAGACATGATCATTGCTAGATTTAATCTTGTCTTGTGGGTTTGATCGAATTAAAGAGTTTAATTCAATCGCCAATTAGAAAGAGATCTAATTGTTGAAATCGGGTTAGTCTGATTGGATCTAGATCGGTTAAATTAAATTCTAATCAAATCAAATCGACTTGCACTCAGACCCATTGCTAGCTAGATGTGGAACCCAATGGATCACACATAAAGAGAATTATCAAGGGTCTAATTGGATTAGATCATATTTGCAAAATTGACATGCTAGCACATGTTGCAAAAATTAGCTCCTTGTTTCGAATCGGGTTCGAAATTGATTTCAGATTAGGCTAATTAAGGCCAAATTAATTCAAACAAATTTTGAGTTTGAGTTGGGTCGGCCCTTAGCTATATGTACTAAAATTTGGATCAAAAAACCAAGTCTCCATGAGTCAAAAATTTTTCTTGTGCGTGGGTGCAGCTTTTGTGCGCAGAAACAGCTTTTACGTCCCATGAGATGGGATGCCTCATCCTTGAGCATATCCAATTTTCCATGATGAAATAAATTTTTGATGATTTTTAACTTAATTTGAATAAAAAAATAACTTTTTTAAAGTTAAAATTCCTTCTAATTTAAATATAAAAATTCATTGAAGTTGGAAATCCTGTCAGTCTGATCCACGCACCTGACCAAGAGTCCAAATTGTGAAGGACTCTAACCCATTTGTCATGCCACTTCTTAATCTGAGATTTTTCAATGCCATTTTGATGTTAGCACCTTTATTTTTGGCCATTGGATGGATAAAATTGTACTGATGGGTGGTGGAGAAAAATTATGCCATAGGAAGTTGTGCGATGCATCGGAGAATCATCGAGAAAAATATTCTGAAGAGTCCTTCTGCACGAAGCATCTCTTGGATTTTTTTCTAATGATTGCCATGTGTCAAAATCTTTCAGATGGGTATGAAAATTTATCAAGAGGTGTGAAATTTTCTGATGGATGCGAGATGGTGCGTGGAAGGGGCGTGAATAATTCTCGAAGGCAACCCATCGCTAAGTATTTAAGGGAGGGTACGCCGGAGGATTGGATTCATTCAGATTTTTAATTCCTTCTTTCTTTCTAACATCCTCTCCCTATTATCCATTTAGTCCCTTTCTTCTCTTGTTAGGATAAGTCTAAAATAGTAAGGATAAGTCCAATTTTAGGACAATAGTCTAAGAAGAGAATTAAGGAAGATAAGGAGAGAAGAAAGGTAGAGATAGGAAGGCTAGGAGAAGAGGAAGAGGGTCTTGAGGTTCTGTTATCCAAGAAAATTCTCAGAGTGAGAATTTTAGAGGAAGAATCATCTCAAAAGTTAGTGTCCTGATTATAGTCCTGTGTGGATCACCATTGGAGGGCGAATAATTGGGCACCTGGTGGAGGTTCTGTCGGAATTTGGATTCAGTGCTGTAGGTATTCTTCTATAGCTTAAATTTAATTTTAAATTTATATTATATATAATTATTAATCATCAAAGAGATGTTGGTTTAAGAATTTTATATTTAAAATTTTTTAATTTAAATTTTAAAATTTATTATGCTTCCGCTGTGCATGCCCACCCTGAAACCCTACAGTGGTATTAGAGCCGGTCTTATTTGGTTCAATCATATATACATAATGTTTATGTGATGCATAGTATGATTTATACTATAAAATAATTTATATCTTCTATTATGCTTTCATATGATGATATGAAATGATGCATATATGATTCACCACTTCATCATCTTGACATAAGGTTGTCCTAGCATAATGGGATTATGCTGCAAGGTTGTCCTAAGATGATGAATGTTCATATGTTACACTTGCACATATAGAATATTTTAATGCTAATACATAAATTGACATTATATAGTTAGAATATGCATGAGACCAAATAAAAGTTCTCATTAAAAATTATATTAAGTGGTAGTGATATGCAACTATGGGTTAACCAATTCTTGATCAATTGATCAATTGGTGTCTAGAAAAGTGTTATAGGTGGTTCTTTAATTAGTTCTGTTGTCTGACCTAGCCAATTTATTGGTGTCTAAGAAAAGCAATGGGGGACCCCCACCTTACTTACTTGGCCAATTTGATTAAGCGATCTTGATATTGAAAAACCCTAATATTGAAAATACTACTAAGGGCCTTCCTTCATGCTAGGTTAATGTTACATCATAAACTTTGGCTAGTTTGTTGTATTAACATAAGGCTTGTTATAAGGATTGATATAACATAATTCTGGTGCATAGAAGATGCTTATAGTAATTTTGAATGTACTGCTTTGTTGTGTTAACACAAGGACAGTTATATTAGAATTTGACTGTATTGAAATGAAGGGTCTAACTTAACTAAAACATTATAGCTTGTTGTGTTAACACAAGGCTAATAATGTCTTAGAGGCCAAGATATGATATTGAAAATTACATGAGATGCAATTGGAAAGAGTTTTCTACCTATGAACTCATAAGAATTTGTTGTGTTAACACAAGATTATTATAAGAAATTAGGGTCTCAATCCCACTAAGATAAATATGAAATATATCTCGTTCATCATAGTAGAGGGTTATGATGTTCGATAAAATAGTGGAGGCATAATTAAATCTAAAGATCTTATTTAATTGTATGAGTCAATATGAGTTGTTTGCTTATATAATATTCTTTAATTATTGTAGATTAAATTCTACAAATGGCATCTTCACTATCATTACGAGAAATTTTAGATTCCAACAAGTTAATCAGTCCCAATTATATGGACTGATTGAGAAATTTAAAGACATACTCACTCAGGAGAAGCTCGCCTATATTCTTGACATCTCCGAACCACAAGAGGTTGGAGATGATGCCACAGAGGAGGAGGTATCTACATATAAGATATGAAAAAATGATAGTTTGACTGTCAAGTGCATCATACTGGCCTCTATGAGCAATGAATTACAGAGACAGCATAAGAGCATGGATACTCAATCCATACTCCTCAATCTTAAAGAGTTGCATGGAGAACAAAGTAGGATTGCTAAATATGAGATATCTAAGCACTTATTCCGTACTAGAATGACTGAGGGATCATCCGTACAAGACCATGTCCTGAAGGTTATTGATCTAATTACTAGATTGGGTCAACTAGATTTTGTGATGGATGGAGAATTATGTCAGAATTTGATCTTGCAATCTCTCCCCGAGTCATTCACTTAGTTTGTCATGAACTATCACATGAACAAACTGAATACCTCCTTGCCTAAGCTGTTGAATATGCTTAAGATAGTTGAGAGTCATATTAAGAAAGAAAAGGCTCCACTTCTTTTTATGAGTAAAACCTCTAAGAAGAAGTCAGGTTTTAAGGGTTCAAAAAAAAATACTGAATCCTAAGGGTGGCAAGATGAAGAAGAAGGAGAAGAAAGTCTCAGGACAGAATACCTGCTTTCACTGTGGTAAGGCAGGACACTGGAAAAGGAATTGCAAGTTATATTTTGCAACTGTAAAAGCTGGTGCAAGCGATGCACCAAAAGGTATGTATAAGATACATACAATTTTATCATTAAGTTCTTCTAATTCAGACTCTTGGGTATTAGATACCCCTTGTGGTTCTCATATCTGCAAATTATTGCAAAGGCTGCAGAACATTAGAGTGTTGAAGAAGAATGATTTCGATACCGCTTGCGGTTCTCATATCTGCAAATTGTTGCAAAGGCTGCAGAACATTAGAGTGTTGAAGAAGGGTGATTTTGAGCTCTACGTTACTGGAGGAGAGTCAATCCAAGCAGAGGCTGTGGGACATATATGTTAAAGTTACCTTCTGAAAAGATCTTAGAGCTGAAAAACTATTATTATATGCCTAAGATCATTAGAAATATTATTTATGTACCATTACTTTTACAACGAGATTATGAAATAAATGGAAAGAGAAATAGTTGCTCAATTTTTTTTTTTAATAAATTTTTTTATCATGGCATTATTAATAATGGTCTGTTGGAAAATATATCCCAAAAGCCAATCATTAACCTGTTGACGGTTAAGCAACCTTGTATTGTAATTGATTTGTTAATAAATAAAATATATTTTTAGTATTTTCATCATAAGTTTTCATCTTCTAATGAACTCTATTATTGTGATGAAGTCCTTAAGACTATTTAGGTTCGATAAAGAGAAGATTTATCATTAGTCCTTAAAACTGTTCACGATCAAATGATAGGTTGTTAATAAGGACGACAGCTTCTATCGAACATAGGTCGCTGTAGGCCATATGGGTTGGTTGTCCTCGTATCAAGGAGTGTGGAGACACTGGTATGACATACAGGTGAGATATAAGGGTACATCATCATTGAACATGATCAACTTCAGAGCATTCTACTGTCGAGAATGTCTCTGATGGGATATAGGTATAAGTGTCTCTTAGACCTAAGATCACCTCAGTGACTAGCAAGCAACTCACTGTGCTTTAGTACTGGACTGCTGAATTTTTAATTTAATGATGGTAGGCTTCTGAGCACAGTCAAGTACTTGTGAAGTCAGAGTGTGATCGAGATAGGATTGACCACTCCAAGAGTTGGAGAAAAATGAGTCGCTGTATTTCAATTTAGCAAAATCTTGGCCAGGATAATCCATCAGATGGATTTGACATTTTGAAATATAATGTGGACAACCTGATCAGAGTTAACAGTTGAACTCTGAGATATCTTATGAGCATTTTGGTCAAGGGGATGAATTATATGAAAACTATATCCGCATGGATTCTAAGGATGTTTTTTACACATTCGACCTATCCGGCCGTCGGATACCATTACTAGATGGTCACTTCGATTGGTATAAAAATTTATTTCTATACTACTGGTTAGGTTCGAACCTATAAGGTCACACATATTAGAGTTCACGATCCGATCGGATGGTTGATCAACGATTAAGAATCGTTCTAGGATTAAACGATCAATACGAATGACATTTAACCTAGTACAAGTGTTGTAGAGGATCAATTAGCAATTCAATTGCTAATTGGCTTAATTTGATTAAGTCAATGGGCTGAGATTAAGTCTAATTGAATATGATTTAATTAGATTTGGTTTGGGCTGGATTGGATCAAGTCCAATTGGTTTATTGGATAAGCCAAGTGTAAGGAAAAACTAGTCATAGTTCAATTAAGACTTGGATCAACCTAATTTCTAATTTGATTAAAAAATTAAATCAGATTTAAATCTAATTTAATCTGATTAAATTAAATTATTAATTGGGTTAAGTCCTATTTTAATTGGGTTGATTTGGTTTTGGTTTGATTTGGTTTGAGAAATCAAATTTGAACAAGTCATAAATTGAATCCTAGTAAGACTAGAATTCTACCTTGCACCACCTTAGCCCCCCACGCCCACTCTCTCTTATTTTGTGTGACAAAGCCTTCTCTCCCAAGCCTTCATGCATGCCCAAAGCTTTTCACTCTTTCTCTGTTATATGGAATGTGATTGTGGACCAAGTCAAAGTAGGAATTAGTTTGGATTTCAAATTCTATGAGATAGAATTTTAAAAACCAAAACTCTTTCCTTATGGTATGATTTTATTCAAATTTTTTTTAATATTTTATGGCTTTTATGGCACATATTGTGTGCCCTTTGCTAGTGGTCCATGGTAGAAAAAGAAAGAGGGGGCGCCCATGAGTTGGGCACCCCTTATTTTGACTAGGTATTTGACCTAGACAATGATTCTTCATATCTCTTTATTTAAGATGAATTTTTCTTAAAATTTTTATGAATTATAGAGTATTAAGATATATTTGGGGTGTGTGAAAATCAAGGAGAAAGAGTGTAGGGGTGTGGAGATATAATAGACATAAAACTAAGTATCTGGGTTAGAGCAAAGAGAAGAAGAAGAGGGTCTTCTTCTAGGGTTGCTGAGTTCACCTCTTCCCTTCCTCCATCTGTGAGCTTTCTAAGAGTGTCTCACATTTAAAACTCCTTCTCCTACTTCTCATCTTTGGAAGAGTCCAAATCAAAAAGAAGGAGGCATCTGATCGACCATTGAAGAAGGATCAGCATAGTACTAATATACTGTGTTGATTTCTGGATCAAGACTTCTGATTATGATTCGTGAGCTCGTGTGGATGACTCCTAGAGGCCAGATGCATGTGCGGCTCATAATATCATCCTCAAGCCTAGATCATCAAAGTTAGAACATCTAACTTGCAAGGTAATGATCTGATCTATTATATTTTACATACATTAGATGTAGTATAGAAACATGTTGATATGATCAACATGTAGTTCTTGCTTTTTATATTTTAATTTTTATTTAATACCATATAATAATCATATAATAGGATCTTAGATCTAGAGATTCTCTAATTTTATAAGATAAATTTTGATTTATTTTAGTCTTTCGCTGCCTGATCTTGAAAAAGTTTCAAGATCTAATCCTGAAACCCTAGATCTGGTTCCTTCAATTGGTATCAGAGCCTAAGTTATTTATTACATGATTATTTATACATGCTTAGATTATTTCTTAAATTAGATCTAATTTATAATCTGATTGTTAAATTTAAAATTAAAATTTTTAGATCAATCACAAACTGTAGGTTGTCCTGCTGTAAGGTTTACCCCTTACAGTGCAAAGGTTGTCCTAGTTTGTATAGATCTATCTTTAATCATAAATTTGTTAGATATGATCTAGATTAAATTTATGATTTATTAGATTTAAAAGATGTTTAAATCTAAAATAAAATCTCTTTGTTAATAATTTCTGTGTAAAAAACCATCATATATTTATCTGAAAAATTTGTGCAGTTTAAAGTTAAAATTATTTCAATTATATGAACATGTTTAGATTAGATCTAAAGTAGTTTCATACTTATTTCACTTACATTTTGATTATGAATCAAACATGCAACTTGGTTGGTAAGAATCATGTTGTAAAAATATTTTACAAATATAAAAATTATTTTCGAAAAGCCGAACCCCAATCCTCAGCCCAAAACTTAATTTAAAATTAAGAAGTTATTTGATTAGGTTCTAGGATTGTGAATTGAAGAACCTAAGACACAAACCATAACACATTGGATTAATGGGTTAGTGAGAATTAGGTCCATTAATTGGGTTAAATCTGAGGTTAGATTAAAGATGGACTTAATTAGAGAATTAACTAAATCTAATCAATTGTTATCTTAGATTAGGTCAAAGATTCTCTAGATCAATTACAATAGTTGTAGTTGGTCAAGTCCATGTCTTTAACGAGAACCAAATGGACTTGATTCTTGGCTAAGCGGTCTAGCATGAACTGTTAGGTTGATCTAATTGAAACTAATTAAACCAGTTGGTGTCTAAGGTAAACCAGACCGATGGTTTTTAATTAGCAACCCGCTTACCTGGTCATTTCTGATGGTGTCTAAGGCAAGCTTTGGCAGACCCTCCCACCGATCGAACTTACCTAATCTCTTGATAAAATTATGTTTTGATCAGATCACTTGACTATTCGAGTTGACCCATGTCAGCTAGGTAAATCAGTGTGACTGATTTAGGTGCTCCTAGACCAGTCCTTTTGATGGTCTCCCTTAAGCTGACTTGGTGAAGCCAGTGGGAGGATCATGATAAGCTGGTTCATCTGACCTCCTCTTTTAAATTAATTAAATCTTCTAAAATTATTAGATCCTTAAAATGAAATAGTTATGGTGATAACTAGATCATAGCCTCCCATTAAGTGGATGATAATGGATCCATCAGTTGGATAATCATTGGAGGCCCAAAGGTCTGGTGCTTATCGACTGATGGAATTGTCATTCATAATATGATTTCTTGATTGCATCTTTCTAAATGGTGGTTAGGTTAGCCAACCAAAGTTGGGCCTAATCATTCATTAACTAGATGGCCAAGTATAGTCATGTTAATGGTTGGACCTAACCAGACCTTTTCAATGGAGGCCAAAGCCTACTGATTAGGGACTGGGGCAAAATTAAAGTTACTAAAAATTATTTAGAGAAACAATTGGTTATGAACCTACCCTTAGATGTACATGGGTTGGCCAACCAAAATTGGGCTTGTGTGCAGTCTAAGTGGATTCTAGTACCCACTAAGAAATTAGGGTAATTCCTCGAATTGGAGGTAGAGGCTACCAATTCGAATAAAATAGTGGGAGAAATCTTTTGATTAAAATCTAAATCTTTAGGTTTAATGAATCAATTACTAATTAGGTTATGATTTTTCTTTGTGCAGATATGGCCACTTTTCTATCGCTCCGATCATTATTGGATAATGAAATTTTGATGGGACCCAACTTCGATAGCTGGTATCGAAAGTTGAAGATAGTCCTGGAGTATGAACGGATCCTATATGTGATAACGGATCCTACACCTGAGGAGCCAGCTATCAATGCACATGGAACAGTCAGAGACACTTATCAGAAGTGGCTTAGTGATCGGATCACGGTGCGCTGCATCATGCTGGCTGTCATGAGCAATGAGTTCAGTCACATATTTGAGATGGCTCAGCCAAAGGACATGCTTCAAGTGTTGGAAGATGCCTTTGGCACACCCAATGACGTGGAGAGGCACAAGACTAGTTGTGCCATCTTCAACGCCAAAATGCGGGATGGTGCCTCTGTCACTGATCATGTATTATACATGATCGAGCTGATGGAGCGTTTGAGCAAGCTCGGCTTTTCCTTACATGAGCAGCTTGGGAAAGATGCAATACTAAACTCGCTGCCCAAGTCTTATCTCCTATTTCTTACTCATTATAGAATGACAAAGCCTGAAGTAAACTACCACAGGTTATTAGGGTTACTTCAAAATTTGAGAAGGATCACCAACTCCATAAGGAGTCGGTGAACTTAGTGGGAGGTTCGTCTTTTGGTTCTTGACCCTTTGAGAAAGGGAAGAAGAACAAGAAGAAGAAAGTGAAGAAGGTGCAAGTTCAGGCTGGGACATCAGTGCAGGGCCAGACCAGAAAGATCAAGCCCGATAAGAGTCAAGCTGAATGCTTCTTTTGCAAAAAGTGAGGCACTGAAAGAGAAACTATCCTCAGTACATTGCCTCCCTAGATCCGAACAGACAGAGAAAGAAGCAAGCTATTGCTGGGCAAGGTATTTATATGATAACTCCTTACAATTTCTCTATTTGTGATATAACTGACTGGGTATTGGATACCAGTAGCCCTTACCATATTTGCAATTCGTTGCAGAGGTTGCAGGTTAGTAGGAGATTCGAGCAAGATGAGGGTTCCTGAATGTTGGAGATGGAAGATCAGTTCCAGTTCTAGCATTAGGAATCTTGAAACTTGTATTTGAGTCCTATATCGTTGTTCTTAATGATTGTCATTTCTGTCCCAATTTTTTTTAAATATTATTTCTGTAGGCCTTCTGGCCAAAAATGATTATGAAATTTCAATAAAAAAATAAGTTTGTAATATCATTATGAATAGTGTTACTATTTTTTGTCGATATTTGAACAATGGTGTGTATATGTTATCACAACTTGTTAACATAGTCTATTCTACTGGCAAGCACCTTAGATTAGATAGTGTATCAGATATCTACTTATGGACTGTAGGCTAGGTCATATAAACAAGAATAGAATAAACATGTTGACTCAAGAGGAAATCTTCGAAGTCAGTGATTGTGAATCACTTCCAACCTGAGTCCTATCTTCTTGGTAAAATGATCAAATCACCTTTTACTGGAAAAGGTGAGAGAGCTATTGAGCTCTTGGGCCTAGTACATACTGATGTATGAGGGCCCATGAGCACAAGTGCTAGAGGTGGATATTTCAACTTCATCACTTTCACAGATGATCTATCCAAATATGGATATGTCTATCTGATGAAACATAAGTCAGATTCATTTGAAATATTCAAACGATTTCAAAGTGAAGTAGAAAAATAAACTGGAAAGAGTATTAAAACTCTTCAGTCTGATCGAAGAGGAGAATACCTTTCTAGTGAGTTTATCATATATCTAGGAGAGAATGGGATTCTCTTCCAATGGACTCTTCTAGGAACACCACAGCATAATGATGTATCTGAAAGGAGAAATCGGACTCTGTTAGACATGGTCCAATCCATGATGGATTTTGCCAGCTTGCCGATATCCTTCTGGGGATATGCACTCGAATCAGCCTGTTCTCTGTTAAATAGGGTTTCAAGTAAGTCTGTAATTAAAACTCCATATGAGATATGGACAGGACGTAAGCCAGCACTTTCACACCTTAGGGTCTGGGGGTGTCCGACCTATGTCAAACGGTTAGTTACAGATAAACTTGGATCTAGGTCTGACAAATCACATTCATAGGGTACCCCAAAGAGACCAAAAGATATATTTTCTATCATGCTGATGAACAAAAGGTGTTCATCAGCCTTAAGGTAACTTTTTTAGAAAAAGAGTTCCTTGGTGAAGGAACAGTTGCCTCTAAGGTTGAACTTGATGAAGTTCAACAAGTAGAAGGACCGACACCAATAGCTGCACCTGAGTCAGATTTTATTAGATCAGATCCGAAGCCCAATGTACCTGCACCATTAAGATGATCCGATAGAGTACCGCATCAGTCGAACAGATACTATGATTTTTTGGTTCAAGATGGTGATTCCATCGAACTCGATGAGAACGATGAGGATCCGATCACCTATATGGATGTAATACAGAGATTTGATTTCGAGAAATAGCTTGAAGCCATGAAATCCGAAATGGAGTCTATGAAGGTCAATGATGTATGGACATTGGTTGACCCACCTGAAGAGGTTAAACCTATTGGATGTAAATGGGTCTTCAAAAAGAAGAGGGGCACAGACAGAAAGGTGGAGACCTATAAAGTCCGTCTAGTTGCCAAGGGTATCGTCAATATTATGGTATTGACTATAACGAGATGTTCTTCCCTATGGCAATGCTCAAATCTATTCAGATAATGCTTGCAATAGCTGGCCATCTGAATTATAAGATCTAGCAAATGGATGTAAAGACAGCTTTCCTGAATGGAGAGCTGATCGAAGAGGTGTATATGATACAACCTGAGGGGTTTACATCCATAGATGAATCTAAGGTGTGCAAGCTTTAAAGATCCATTTATGGATTGAAGCAAGCTTCTCGGAGTTGGAACATGCGTTTTGATAAAGTGATCAAAATCGTATGGCTTCATTAAGAATCGAGAAGAGTCCTGCATCTATAAATGGGCAAATGGTTTAGTTGTGGTATTTCTTGTCTTGTACGTGGATGATATTCTCTTAATCGAAAATGACATCCCTGCACTACAGGGAATAAAAGTTTGATTGTCATCGCAGTTCTCCATGAAGGATTTGGGTGAAATATCCTACATCCTAGAGATGAAGATCTATAGGGATAGATCTAAAAGGATGCTTGGGTTATCCCAGTCCACGTACATAGACACTGTGCTGAAGAGATTCAGCATGAAGAATTTCAAGAAGGGCTATCTACTGATAGGCCATGAAATTTCTCTCTCTAAGAAGGATTGTCCGATAATTCCTGAAGAGAGAGAGTGTATGAATAGAGTCTCATATGCTTCGGTCATGAGATCTATCACGTACGCCATGACATGTACAAGGTCAGATGTGGCATACTCACTAAGAGTAGTGAGTAGATACCAATCTGATCCTGAAGAAAACCACTGAAAATGGTTAAAGCCATCCTTAAGTATTTGAGAAATACTAAGGATCAATGGTTGGTTTATGACGAATCAAATCTGAAACTTGTGGGGTTTACAGACTCCAGCTTTCAATCTGACCATGATGACAGCAAAAGCATGTCGGGTTATATCTTTACTCTGAATGGTGGAGCCATTGCTGGAAGAGTTTCAAGCAGCATACTTGGCAGACTCTGTTTGTGAGGTGGAGTACATCACAGCATCGGATGCCACGAAGGAAGCTGTGTGGCTGAAAAAATTTATCACCGAGCTCGGAGTAGCACCCTCCCTCGATTCCGATCCTGCTCTACTGCGACAGCACTGGTGCCATAGCTCAACGAAGGAACCCAAAGCACACCAGCAGACAAAGCAATTTTGGTGCTTCAATCTGATCTGGAAGATCGTGGATCGAGGTGACGTCGACCTTCAGAAGATCGACGGAAAGGAGAACCTGGCCGACCCTTCACTAAAACCTAGCATAAAGGAGTTCGACAACCACAAGTCGAAGATGGATATTAGATACTGTGACGAGTGCTTTAGGACAAGTGGGAGTTGTTGAAAATATGTCCAAAAGTCAATCGTCAATCTGTTGACGGTTGAGCAACCTTGTATGTAATTAATTTGTTAATAAATAAAATATATATTTGATATTTTCATCATAAGTTTTATCTTCTAATGAACTCCGTTGTTGTGATGAAGTCCTTAGGACTATTTAAGTTCGATAAAGAGAGGATTTATCAATTAGTTCTTAAAACTGTTCACGACCAAATGATAGGCTGTTAATAAGGATGACAGCTTCTATCGAGCATAGGTCACTGTAGACCATATGGGTTGGTTGTCCTCTTAATCAAAGAGTGTGGAGACACTGGTATGGCATACAGATGAGATATAAGGATACATCATTATTGAACGTGACCAACTCTAGAGTATTCTGCTGTCGAAAATGTCTCTGATGGGATATAGGTATAAGTATCCCTTAGACCTGAGATCGCCACAATGACTTGCAAGAAACTCACTATGCTTTGGTATTGAACTAACTGAATTTTTAATTCAGTGACAGAAGGCTTTTGGGCACAGTCAAGTATTTGTGAAGTCAAAGTATGATCGAGATGGGATTAACCACTTCAAGAGTTAGAGAAGAATGAGTCGTTGTATTTTAATTTAGCAAAATCTTGGCCAAGGTAATCCATCAGATGGATTTGATATTTTGAAATACAATATGGACAACCTGATCAGAGTTGACAGTTGAACTCTGAGGTGTCCTATGAGCATTTTAGACAAGGGGATGAATTATATGAAAACTATATTCGCATGGGTTCTAAGGATGTTGTTCTACACATTCGACCTATCCGACCGTCAGGTACCATTGCTAGATGGTCACTTCGATTGATGTAAAAATTTATTTCTA
>NC_025994.2:57409577-57452444 GCF_000442705.2 Elaeis guineensis
TGCTGTGCAGTGCCACATCATTCAACCAATCAAAAAATTCTAATAAATTTTAAAAAATTTTGATTGGTAGAGTGATGTCATTTGATCATATCAGATAAGAACTCCACCCTCTCTCCTAAGTTGGTGCCAACATTGGATAAGCTCAAGCAAGGTGGCGCCAAAGAGTCCATGTTTATCAAGACTCTTTGGTTCTTATCCATTTGGGACGCCCACTTTAATCCAATTGGGCTCACGTCATAATCTAATTATGGCACCCAATTCAATTGGGTTTTGGCATGTGGACACTTCAAAAAATCCTCCAATGAGCTCTCTTCAGTTTAAGATCCATATGTCAATATTTGACAGATATCCTAAAATGAAATTGGCAGATGCTAGGAATTAGCAGGGTATTATCTTAAATTCATCTCATGAATTAAGATAAGCCTTTTCTGAACTGGAAAAGCTTTATTTAGACTGAGAAAATCTTCTTAAGATTCTCTGGATGAGTTAAATCACATTTGGCTCAGTAGAGACAGAAAAGATTACACGAGGAGGAAGTTAGGCTCAATCGTGTGCTAGCACGATTTCTTTGAACCTAATTGGATCTTATCCAAATCAATTGGGTTAGCCCAATTGATGACATCTAGATCCTAATCCTTATTTGTGTGACCCAGTTAGGTTCAATTCTGTATGGTAATTAGACATGTCGTGATCTCATCATCGACATCATCAAAACTCTTTTCGATGGATCCAGAACTCTTCTGATTTAGACAATTAGAATGATCGATTCATCAATATCATTCTAATTGCTCCCAAAATCCACCAGTGATACCTAGCAGTATATGGTGGCAATCCATCAGAACTGAAGATGAACCTCTCGGTATAGCTACCTGTGTGATTGAATTCTTCTATCATGAGTTTCAACTGAATTAGGATTAAGGTGAACTCGTCAAACCCAACATCAGTCATATGAGTTAATTGATCGATCCAAGTCTGATGTGAAACCTTAATGGAAAACTCTTTTTCATTATTTCACTCTGCCATGGCCATAGGCTTAAGGACTCAATCTTTCAATTATCATAGGACTACTCCTCTCATCTACCTAGGTTGATAGATCCCACTTGATGCGACCTAGTTCTACAATGAATATGCTACAGCCAACATACACCTCAGGGTTTTGAATGGCTAGGAGACCGAGTTATGGTGTAGTCAAACTATAACACACTCAAGGTGAACTGTCGATGCACCTCAGGTCAAAGAACTAGACACACAATTGCAGCATCGAGCTAGTCATTGACGAGAAGGTAGACTTCCTTCTGACTGCTCGAAGTAGTCACGCTCAGTACTCTCATTCTCAATAAATATCTGTACTCTCGCTCTGGTGTCTCCACACCGTAGACTCAAGACACATCTATCCTAAAAAAGTGATCGTACACCAAACTTCTGGATCGATCACCATCCTCGTGATGATCCTATGGTCAGGAGCTGTTTATGAGTTAGTTATGTAAATTCATGCCTTAAATTTTCAACTCTTGAAAATATGAATTGACATTCCTACTAACTAAAGGATGTATCACAGACATAATGTACACAATGTGATAGAAGAATAACCCATTTATTGATTTATAGTCAAAATTATAAATTTATCCTTAGATTTGTACAGAAATGTGTCAGCCAATCTAGCATCTAGGGCACACATATAATAGATAATGGTCTCTTTATACTTTTACTTAATGATAATATTTTTTTGATGGATAAAATTAGGAAAAGAAAGAGAGAAAATGATAATATGACATATCTCTGACATTGCCGACTTCGTCACATAAACGAGTCAAAGTTTAACAAGTTAATCAAAGATGAATTCTTTGACTCTAATGATTTTCAATCATTAAAAACTTGTAAATCATGCTTCATAGGAAAGATGACCAAATCTCCATTTATGAGATATGGAGAAAGGGCTGGCAAATTGTTAGGCCTAATACATTTAGATGTTTGTGGGCCTGTGACAACTCATGCTAGAGGTGGATACTCTTATTTCATCATATTTATTGATGAACGATTAAGGTTCGGATATGTGTATCTTATGAAACATAAATTCGAAGCCTTTGAAAAATTTAAAGAGTATCAAAAGATGGTTGAGAAACAAACTGAAAAAAGTATCAAAGTCCATAGATCTGATCGAGGAGGAGAATACTTATCCAGTGAGTTTTTTGATTATCTAAAGAAAAATGATATTCTCTCTGAATGGACCCCTCTTTACACACTATAGTTAAATAGTGTAGTAGAAAGGAGGAATCGCACCTTATTAGATATGGTGCGATCCATGATGTGCTTTACGGACCTTCCTGTTTCATTTTGGGGATATACCCTAAAAATAACTGCCTATATTTTGAACAAAGTACCTTCTAAGTCTGTCACTAGTACTCTATATGAAATATAAAAAAGTAAAAGATCTATTCTTAAACATCTTAAGATTTGGAGTTGCCTAGTTTATGTCAAAAATACTTTTGGATATAAGTTAAGTGCTAGGACAGAAAAATGTAGGTTTATAGGGTATCCTTTAGAAAGTCTTGGATACTATTTCTATCAGTCTACTAAACAAAAGGTTTTTGTCAGTAGACATGCTACTTTCTTGAAAAAAAATTCATCCAAAAAAAAGGTAGTGGGAGGATAGTTGAACTTGGAGAAGTTCAGGACCTACACACAATTCCTCAAAAACTTATGGATAGTCCACAACTTAAACCTCAACCTAATGAACCCAATAATAATATACATCTACATAACACACCTCCTCTCTGAAGGTTAGAGAGAGTGCGAAATGCATCTCTAAGATATGGTTTTGTCATAAAAAATGACAATAAAACCTAGATTATATAGGATGATGATCCTCTGACTTATTCGAAAGCTATCATGAGTAAGGACTCTGATAGATGGATTGAAGCTATGAAATCTGAAATGGACTCCATGTACTCAAATCAAATATGGACTTTGGTTGATGCACCTGAGCGTATAATCTGATAGGGTACAAATAGATCTTCAAAAGAAAGATTAGAGCTGATGGCCAAGTTGAAACCTACAATACTAGATTAGTGGTAAAAGATTTTAGACAAAGATAAGAAATTGACTATAATGAAATCTTCTCACCTGTGGCTATGCTCTAGTCTATTCGGATAATACTTACCATAATTACATATTATGATTATGAAATCTGACAAATGGATGTAAAAACTACCTTCCTTAATGGCAATCTTGAGGAAAGGTTTATATGTCACAATCAGAAGGATTTGTCTCAAGTGGGAGACCAAACCAAATATGCAAGCTAAAAAAATTTATTTATAGATTAAAATAAGTATCGAGGAGCTAAAATATCTATTTTGATAGAACAATCAAAGAGTTTGGCTTCATCAAAAATGTAGATGAACCATGTGTGTAGAAGAAGACTAATGAGAGTGCCATTATCTTCTTGATCCTGTATATTGATGACATTCTTATCATGGAGAATAATATTCTATTGTTACAATCGATCAAATCTTGGCTATCTAAAAAGTTTTTCATAAAAGACTTGGAAGAGGCATATTATATACTTGGTATAAAGATCTACAAAGATAGATCTAAAAGGATGTTAGGCTTATCCTAGTCAAAGTACATTGATCTAGTGTTGAAAAGATTCAACATGGAGAAAAGTAAAAGAGGTTACTTATCCATAGATCAAGGCATACATATCTCTAAGAAGATATCTCCAAAGACACCTGAAAAGATAAATAGAATGAGTTCTATACCTTATGCTTCAGCAGTAGGGTCTACTATATATGCCATGTTATGTACCAGACCTGATGTGGCTTATGCTTTAGGTATAACCGATAGATTTTAGGCTAATCCAGAAGAGGAATATTAGAAAGTAGTGAAAAATATTTTTAAGTACCTGAGAAGGATTAAAGATATTTCTTTTATATATGGAGGGTCTAATTTAAAACTAAAAAGATATACTGATTCTAATTTTCAATCTGATACTGATGATAGCAAGTTCATCTCAGGATATGTATTTACCTTATGTGGAGGAGTAGTGAGTTAGAAGAGTTTCAAGTAGTAGACTGTAGTTGACTTAGTTACTACGGTAGAATACATAACTATTAGTAAAGTTGCCAAGGAAGTAGTCTGGATGAAGAAGTTCATCACCAAATTAGGTGTAGTTTCTGATATTGAACATCTCACGCCACTTTATTGTGATAACACTAGGGCTGTAGCTCAAACTAAGGAATCAAGGTCTCATCAGAAATCCAAGTACATTCTAAGATGCTTCTACCTTGTTGAAAAAATTATCAAAAAGAAAGATATTATTTTAGAATGAGTGGATACAAAAAATAACATAGCAGACCCATTCACTAAGATCCTATCACAGCAAATATTAGATCATCATCTTGATTGTATGGGAATTAAATACAAGGATGATTGGCTTTAGTATAAGTAGAAGATTGAATGAGTTAATGTCCTGTAAGCTAATCTTATGGCATATGTAAAGGAATTAATCTGCTTTATCTTTCATACTCATACAATTGACATGTTTTATTATGAATAAAATTGAGGCATTTTATTTCATCATATGCTGTGCATTGATTAAAACTTATGATGAACCCCATAGGTTAAGGCAATGATTTTAGGATGATGATTAAATCATGCCAGTGAGATCAAAAATCCCAATCTAAAATCTTTTCAATCATAGGATCATTGAGTCGGAGCTCAATGATACCAAATAGACTGGCACATCCTATGTATGCTCGATGGAGAGGATGATTAATCTCACAATCACTTATGTAGGGACACTAATATAAGAATGTAGGTGCTTATAAGAGGATGAGTTCATTGAAGTGATCCATCATAAGAATTACATTTTATGAAAGTCTTACTTACATATCAAAAGATGGTTCTCTAGTGAGAGTAGTGCATGTGATCCTTTGATCTAAGACTACCACAGTACCTTATATATATGGATCTATATTTTGGTTCATTTCTTATCATGACTTTCTTAGATATGTATGGGGTATTCTAGATATGATGATATATGTATATAGGTGGTGAATAAGTCAATAAGAAATCGATCACTCCAGGTAAGGGAAGATATCATCTTAAGTAATCTTGTCCGTCGATAACTCAAAAAGTCTTTGATCAAAGTAAGATGAAAATTAAAAAAATAGTTTCTAATATTTTATAAGTCGAGTCATCATTAATGAATAGAGATTCATTCGAATAAGTGTTATGGTTAGATATTTTTTCATACCCATTACTTATTCGGGATGAAAGATGATCAAAGGATTGAATTACATGGTACTTACCACTGAAGGATATTTTTGATATTTTTATCAAAATATTTTACATCTTCTGAATAGACATGATACATTGCTAGACATCAATCATGTCTTATAGATTTTTATAAATTAAAGAGACTAATTCATGAGTCAGTAACTCAGGTCTACATAGATTTAACCTAAATCGATTAGATGGAGTCTAATCAAATCAGGTCAACATATATACAAATCTACTGCTGGCTAGGTGTAGAGCCCAATGGGTCACACACATTAAAGAATTGATCAAAAATTTTATTTGCATCAATTTATGGGTCATTGGATCCTAATTAGGCGGCTAATTGACAAGCTAGCACTTGTTGGCTAAATCTAGCTCCTATTTTGGTCAATATCGGTTTGAACCTGATTTAGATTATGAACCAAATTAATTAAAAATTAATTTGGGTTCACCATAAATGTGGAAAACCATCAGATGGTACCACTTGGCCCAAGGAGACATCAAAATAAATAGAGTCCAAAGAGGTTTGGACTTTTACCTAACTTGGTGCAGAAATTTTGGTTCAGTGATTTCATTTTGGCATGGAAGAATGTGAAGAGTCCTTATTTGGGTTTAAGATCCAGGTGGCACTACATCAAGCTCTTTATTAGCCTAGCATAGGTTTTAAAGGATTTGGTTGCTGGATATGGCATGGAAGGGGAAAGAAGTGAAGACACATGCATGCAGTCATCTAAAGCGATGCCAGTAGTTTTCAATTTTAAATGGAGAAATAAGAAATCTTTTAAGGGGTTTCTTTTAGAGATTTAAATCAGAAAGAGTCTCTTCCCACATGGCAAAATATGAAAATTTTCTGATTTAAATCAGGATGCCATATGCATCCTTCTGTGAGAGCATACATGCGAGGAAAAAATGGACTGGTGTTTTATCTCCAAGAGACTTATATAATAAGTTGTTTTGGGTATCGTTAAGCCTTTACTTTGGTGATTGGAAATCACCGAGGGATGCTTCTCATGCCCTTTAGCAATTATAAATATGGGGGTGGCACCGAGAGGAGATCATTCAATTCCTACATCCCATCTTGTCTTGCTTAAGACAAGAATCCTCTCCTCCTCTCTCTCTTACACCCTTAGTTCTCTTAGGACAAGTCCTTCTAGCCTTATCTAAGCTCAAATAGATTTAGGACAAGCCTTTAGAGGGTCTTAAGAGGTCTAGCCAAGTTGCCAAGAAGCCAAGAAGTGGTCCAAGTTGGGTTCATGAAGTGGTTCGATTAAGCCGATCAAGTCAGGATCAATTTGGGTCCAACAATTGGGTTCAAAAGGAGCATCTCTTTGAGCCAATTCCTATGTAGATCATCATTGGAGGGTATACACTTGTATATCTTATAAAGATATTGAAAATAGTGATTGAGGTATTTATAAAACTATATGCTTCATTTTATCATAGTTTAATAATTTGGTTTAATGCATCAAAGGGGATCCTTGGGTTTAGGGTTTCGAGTATTGTAGGATTTCATAAATATTTTTGAAATCCAACCTTTCGTTGCTTGATTGGAACTCAATATTTTTTATATAACCTACATCTAGCAAAGTCGGCATCTGAATATCCTATTAGGTCTATTGATGAATGTTTAGAAAATCATAAGCCTAAAGTTTAAGTTCTTTTTAAATATCTCAAGATTCTTTTAACAGCATTTAAGTGTGATTCCTTATGATTGAATTGAATCTAGCACACAAACAAACATGAAACATGATATTCGGTCTAGTAGTAGTAAGATATAGCAAAGATCCTATCATACCTCTATGAAACTTTAAATCAACACTCTTACCATTTTCATCCTTATCTAGTTTGCATGAAGGGTTCATGGGTGTGCCAATGCTCTTGAAGATCTCCATCTCAAATCTTTTTAATAGCTCTCTTATGTACTTGCTTTGGCAAATGGAGATCCCTTCTTTTGGTTGAGTTTCTTTATTCCTTCTTCAATTTAATCTGTATCATCAACATCTTCTTTCTTCCTTGATGGAAGGTCATTAGTCTCATCAAAAATAATATGCACCGATTCTTCTACAGCGAGGGTTCTTTTGTTAAAAATTCTAAATGCTTTACTAAAAGTAGAATAATCAAGAAAAATAGCTTCATCAGATTTAGCATCAAATTTTTTTAACTTATCTTTATCATTATTTAAAACAAAACATCGATAATCAAAAACATAAAAATATGCAATGTTAAATTTTCTTCCTTTTCAAAGTTCATAAGATATCTTTTTTAAAATTACTCTAATTAAAGTATGATTTAAAATGTAACATATTGTGTTAATTGCCTCCACCTAAAAATACTTTGGAAGGTTGCTTTCACATAGCATGGTATGTGTCATTTCTTCAAGAGTTCTATTTTTTCTTTCTATTATCCTATTTTATTGGGATATCCTAGGTGCAGAAAAGTTATGATCAATATCTTTTTCATCATAATTTTTTTTAAAATCTTAATTTTCAAGCTCGGTGCCATGATCACTATGAATTTTAAGAATTGAAAGATTTTTTCATTTGAAACTTCTCAATAAAACTTGGTAAAAGCTGAAAAAGAGTCATCCTTATGCACCAAAAACAAAATCCATGTAAATCAAAAAAAATTATCAATAATAACAAAATCATATCTTTTTTTACCTAAGCTTGTAGTTCTAGTGGGTCCAAACAAATCCATATGTAATAATTTCAATGGCCTAGAAGTTGAAATAATATTTTTAAATTTAAATGAAACTCTAGTTTATTTACCTAGTTGACAAGTATCATCAATTTTATCTTTTTCAAAATTTAGTTTAGGTAAATCAACAACCAAATCCATTTTGATGAGCTCAGAAAGAGAATGTATGCTTATGTGTGCAAGCCTACAATGCCAAAGTCAACTAGTTTTATTAATTTTGGCATTCATGGCTACTAGATATTGCATATTTTGTAAGGATAAATCATCCAAATTTACCATGTAAATATTACCATGCTTATATCCAATGAATCTAATGCCATCATCATTAGAGCTAGTTACAATGCACATAGTGGATTCAAAAATAACTTTAAAATTCTTATCATAAAGTTAACTAATGCTTAAAAGATTATACTTGAGACCATCTACCAATAAAATATGGTCAATAAATATCAAGGGAGTGATACCAATATTATCTAATCCAATGATCTTTTTGTAGGAACCAGATCTAGGATTTCAGGGTTAGATCTTGAAACTTTTTCAAGATCATACAGCGGAAGACTAAAATAAATTAAAATTTATTTTCTAAAATCAGAGAATCCCTAGATCTAAGATCCTATTACATGATTATTACATAGCATTAAATCAAAAATTAAAATATATAAATATAGCATGAACTACATGTTGATCATATCAATATGTTTCTATACCACATCTAATGTATGTATTAAATAATAGATCAGATCTATTACCTTGCAAGTTAGATGCTCTAACCTCACTGATCCGGGCTTAAGGATGATGTTATAAGCTGCACATGCATCTGGCCTCTAAAAGTCATCCACACGAGCCCACGAATCTCGATCAGAAGTCCTGCTTCAGGAAATCAGCACAGTATGCTAGTACTGCGCTGATCCTTCTTTGATGGTTGATCAGGTGCCTTCTTCTTCTTGATTTGGACTCTTCCAAAGATGGAAAGTAGAAGGAGGAGTTTTAGATCTAAGACGCTCTCAGGAAACTCAAGATGGAGGGAGGAAAGATATGAAAACAAAAAACCTTAGAAGAAGACCCTCTTCTTCTTCACGTTTTTCTCTCTAGACACCCTAACTTGCATCTTTTATATCTCCATGACCCAAAGGTTTTTCTCTCTAATTTTTGGATGGCTCAAAGGTATCTCAAATTTCTATCTTTTTCTAAAATTTTACAAAAAAACTCATTTTATACAGAGAGATATGATAGAGTCCTTGTCTAGGTCAAATACCTAGTCAAGGCTTATCCAAACATGGCAAGTTAAGGGACGCCCAACTCTTGAGCACCTCCTCCATATTTTTGTGCATAGATCATCAACAAATGGTGCACAATATGTACCCTAAAAGTCATGAAAATTTCAAAAAAAAAATTAGATAAATTCGGTGCAAAATTGAAAGAGTTTTGGATTTCTAAAACTCTATCTCATAGAATTCAAAATCCAAACTTATTCCTTTTTGATTTGATCCAAACCACCTTCCATGTAAGAAAGAAGAGAGGAAACCTTTTGTGAATGTGGGAGAGACCTGGGAGAGGGCTTTTGTCACACAAAATAAGTGGAGATTGGCGTTGAATAAGAGAAAGGGCATGGGGAAGGCTTATGTGGTGCAAGGTGGAATCCTAGTCTTACTAGGATTCTATCTTATGACTTGTTTTAATTTGATTTTCCAAATCAAATCAAACTAAAATTAGATCAATCTAATTAAAATAGGTCTTAACCCAATTAAAAATCTAATTTAATCAGATTTAATTAAATTTAAATCTGATTTAATTTTCTAATCAAATTAGAAATTAGATTGACCCAAGTCCTAGTTGAACTAGGACTAGTTTTTCCTTGCACTTGGCTTATCCAATAAACCAATTGAACATGATCCAATCAAGTCCAAAATAAATCTAATTAAATTGTATTTAATTATACTTAATCTCAACCCATTGGCTTAATCAAATTAAGCTAATTAGCAATCGAATTGCTAATCGATCCTCCTGCAATACTTGCACTGGGTTAAATGTCAATTGTATTGATCATTTAACCCTAGAATGATTCTTAATCATTGATCAACCATCCGATCGAATCAGGAACTTTAATGTGTGTGACCTCATAGGTCCAAACCTAAGCCGGTAGCACAGGAACAAATTTCTATACCAATCGAAGTGACCATCTAGCAATGGTACCCGATGATCGGATAAGTCAAATGTGTAGAACAACATCCTTAGAACCCATGCGGATATAGTTTTCATATAATTCATCCCCTTGACCAAAATGATCATAGGACACCCCAGAGTTTAACTGTCAACTCTGATCAGGTTGTCCACATTGTATTTCAAAATATCAAATCCATCTGATGGATTATTCTCGCCAAGATTTTGCTAAATTGAAATACAGCGACTCATTCTTCTCCAACTCTTGGAGTGGTCAATCCCATCTCGATCACACTCTGACTTCGCAAGTACTTAACTGTGCCCAGAAGCCTTCCGTCTCTGAATTAGAAATTCAGTTAGTCCAGTACCAAAGCACAATGAGTTGCTTGCAAGTCACTGAGGCGATCTCAAGTCTAAGGGACACTTATACCTATATCCCATCAGAGACATTCTCGACAGCAGAATACTCTGGAGTTGGTCACGTTCAATGATGATGTACCCTTACATCTCACCTGGATGCCATACCAGTATCTCCACACTCCTTGGTTAAGAGGACAACCAACCCATATGGCCTACAGCGACCTATGCTCGATAGAAGCTGTCGTCCTTATTAACAGCTTATCATTTGGTCGTGAACAGTTTTAGGGACTAATCGATAAATTCTCTCTTTATCGAACTTAAATAGTCCTAAGGACTTCATCATAACAACGGAGTTCATTAGAAGATGAAAGCTTATGATGAAGATGCCAAATATATTTTATTTATTAATAAATCAATTACAATACTTGGTTGCTCAACCGTCAATAGCTTGACAATTGACTTTTTGGGACACATTTCCCAATACTTTTCTATGCCATTATCTCCGAAGATGACCATCCCTCCATCTTTTGCTTCAAGAGTGATGAATTGAGATTCATCATCGGTCATGTGTCTTGAACATCTACTATCAAGATACCATCTTCTCTTTGATCTTTGGGATGCAAGATACACCTATATAGAAAATTAAGTTTTAACTTTAGCTACCCAAGCTTTCTTAGGTCTTTTTTGGTTAGTCACAATGATTTCTTTTGAAACCCATATTATCTTTACATGAGAGCTATCAAATTTGTTAGAAAAGTATGTATATAATTTATAATCCATTTTACCACAGCTGAAATATGAGATTTTTGATGATCTATCTTGTGAAGAATTGATAAATATATTTTTCAAAAATTTCTATTTCTTTAGGGGGTTATAACCAGGACCGACTTTGTTACACACTGCCTTTTGATTTTTAAGAATCATTTAAAGTTTATCTAAATTTAAAGTAAACTTATCTACAATTGATTTTAGTTTATTCACTTCAGCTTTTAAGTTTTGATTCTCTTTGGTTAAATTTCTATTTTCAACTAAAATAGCTTCTTTTTCTTTGAGTAAACACTGATTTTGTATTTTCAATTCTTTGTTCTTTAATCCTAATTTCTTTAGATCATCTAATAGGTCATAGAAAGCCTCTTGTAATTCATCAAAAATAAATTCATTGGAAGGTTTAGAAGTTACCTCAATTTTGTTGGGTTCTGATGATGTGGTGAAATATAAATTTTAAAAATTTTTACATACATTTAACTATTACAAATAAGTTTAACGATTAAACTAGACTACTAAAACCCAAAACCCTAGGAACACCCCGATGATATCAATCAAATAATATAAGCATGTAAAACAAGCAGAGATCAAATGTCATATACCAACATGAAGATAATGATTTGGTAATTTTGAGATCTCCACAAGACTCTAAAGTTGAAGTCCTCTAATGGTGATCCACATAGGACTGATCAGGGTCCTTCCCAACTCATCGTAGTACTACAGCCTTCTTCATAAGTTCGCTGTCGATCATCCTTCACAAGAACGGATTGCACCATCATTTGTATACCTTTGAGACCTCTACTAAGATCACTTTAGGGATCTTTTCTCAAATAATTTCATCACATAAAAATCAAATTTGATGTTCAACACATGAACAATCTGATTTTAGGACAAGCATCACATGCTTTCCTTTTCCTTCTCCCTTCCTTTCTATTTTTCTTTCTCCCTTTTTCTTGCCTTTATCTCATATTTTTTCTTATTTTTTCCTCCTTATTATCATGCCAAAATCATCAGAGAATTATCCATATGGGGCATCCCTTATATAAAGAATGAAGGGGTGCCACAAAATTCCTAAGGGGTACCAACTCTTGGCGTCCCTTATCCCTTACACGCAATGAAATAATTTTTGCATGGAAACCAATGGATTAAGTCATGGAATAAGAGGTCTTTAACAAGCATAAGGACTCTTCCTCTGTGTAAAAAAATTAAGACACTATCTTATGACATGTGGGATAAGGAGAATGGCATGAAACTAAGAGTCCATAACATTAAGGACTCTACCAATTCAACGCAAATAATAAAGGGGCATCCCAATTATTTTGTAGCATGGAGTCCCTCTCTAGAGAAGGACTCTTCCTTCTCTTCTACACTCATAATTCCCAAGAGTCATCACATGACATGAGGAGAAAAGAAATGCATGGAAATAAGGAAGAAAATTTAAGAGGAGTAAAAGAAGACTCCTCTTCCTTAATGCCAAAATTAAATGGGGCGTGGATTTAATTTTATGCATGTGATGTTGGTGTGGAAGAGGTTGATCTAATATGAAATACTTTCATAGAAATCAGATAAACTACCTATTTAATTATAGGTTCAAATTCAATCACATTAGGTCAAGGCAACAAGTTAAGGGTTAGCACAAACACCTTTGCACTGAACGCAATTGAAAACTTGGGTTAATTCATGTACTAGCAATTTAATTAACCCATTAGATTTACAATAAATCCAAATAGATTGGATTAAGATCAAATCTTTATTGTGTGACCCATTGGGTTTCAAATCTAGCAAGCAGTGGATGCAGACTCATGACATAACCCTAATCCGATTAGATTAGGTCAGCTCAAGAGTCCCAATCAACTAAGACTCTTCCTAATTAATTTTTGAATTAAACTCTTTTAATTCTGATGAGTCAACAAGTCAAGATTGACATCTAACAATGTGTCATAACTATCCAAAAGATTTAGAATTTGATAAAAATACCAAAATTATCCTTCCATGATGAGTTATCATGCAATTCAACCTTTTGATCACACAACATTCCAGACAGGCCATGGGCATGAAAACATGTCAAGCTCAAATATCTATCTATATATATCTCGATCTGATGATGATAACTCGGTTGATGAATCAGTAAAAGTATTTTCTATTGTTCATCTTTTCTCTGGCCAAAGACTCTCAGAGTCATCATCCTACGAGATCACATAAGATATTTTCTCCTCCTATAAGGAGTGACCGATTCTTTGTTGACCACTCACAACCTCCATGCATACTTCACTATACCCAAAATATCCCACACACATCTCAAAGTAGCATGCTAGAAAATAAACCAAAGTAAGGATCTATGTACACAAGGTACCATGATGATCTCAGGTCAAAGGATCACATGCACCACTCCCACTGGAGAACCATCTGTCGACATGCTGTAAGGCTCCATCAAATTTTTTTTTATAGGTCAATTCAGTGAACTCATTCTCTAATGAGCACCTATATTCTTGTATTAGTATCACCACATAAGTGATTGTGAGATCAACCACCCTCTTCATCGAGCATACATAGGATGTACCAGTCTTACCGACATCATCGATCTCTGACTCGATGATCTAATGATTGAAAATATTTTAGATTGGGGCTATCAAGATTTTATGTCTCACTGGCATGATCTCATCATGGCCCTAAAATTATTACTCTAATCTATGGGGTTTATCATAATCATAAAAAATATGATGCAGTAAATGATAAAACATAATACCTCATGAATAAAAATAACTAATGTCATGCAAATAAGTAGGAAGATATCACAAAAAAATCTCTTCGCATCACCATGCGATTGGCTTGTGGAGCACTATTCTTTCAATCTCCCACTTGCACTAAAGCCAATCATCCCATACCTGATGCCTATGCAATCAGGGTGGCAAACACACTGCTGCTATGTAAAGACTTAGTGAACTAGTCCATTATACTGTTATTAGTATGAAACTCATTTTATGATCTAATCATGAATGAGGTGAAAGGGTCATAGGATGTGCGCGGGTTCCTAGTGAGACCACACCCAACTCAGTGATGAACCCTTTATCAGGCAACTTTCCTTAGCAATCTTTACTCACAGCAATTAATTGAGTCAAATTCAGTTTGCTGTTTGAAACTCTTCCAATTCACTACTTCTTTAGTACTTCTCAAGTACTTTGAGAATACTTTTCACAGTTTTCAAAAGATCCTTTCATAGATCTACCTAAAATCAATGACTATCCACAAGGCATAAATTACATCAGGCTTGGTACATTGAATATATGGGTAAGTAAACTCTTTTACACCCATTCATGTTGAACCCCTTCAACATAAAATTCATATACCTAGACTGGGACAAGCCTAATATCCACTTACATCTATCCCTATAGAGCCAATTATATTGGATGCTATACCAAAGTCCATTTTTATGAAAATTTTTGTGATAAGCATGTTATTGATCGAGTGCAATATTGGGACTACCTTCCCAATATGCTGTATGTCATTCACATACAAATACTAAAAAGTTAGTGAGACTCCCACTGGTCTTCTTGCACACATACAGTTCATTTATATTTTGATAAAATCAAATATTTTGACTATCTCATCAAAAATAGAAGTACCGACTCCTCAATACCTGCTATAATCCATAAATGGATTTTGCCCTTCCACTACAAATAAACTCTCTAGATGGTGTGTGGCAATAGCAAGCAAAAATTTGGATTGACATTCTTGTTAGCAACCTATTGGGTCATACCCATAGGTGCTTCAACCATAGTCCATACTTGGTTGATGTACAGAAAGTTCAACTCGGATATCATGGTTCTGTCAGAGTCTGTACTCATGACTATTTTTGAATAGGTCAAGAAAATATCATTCACAATGATGTATGGTGTACAGTCATTCACAATGACAAAATCATATTTTGAGTGGTACATTACACACTCGGATTGATCTTCAGTAAGGAGGTATGTGTCATGGTTGTGCCTCATCAATGAACATATTTGGTTGAAGATCAACTTGTGGACACTCCATAAATTATGATAAGATAGTTCATAGGTCTTGAACTTCTCAAGTTCAATTATCCTCTTACTATCCCCTTCTTAGAAAAATTTTTTTTTCAAAAGGTGGCATACCTACTAACAAAATATTTTTTGTCTAGTAGGATGATAGAAATAGTATCATATACTAATCTTAGGATAATCTATAAATTTATATAAACCTGTTCTAGTACAAAACTTATGTACATCAACTCTTTTCATATAAGCTGGATAACCTACCTCTTTCCATATCTCATATGAAGTGCCAGTAACAGATTTAGATGGTATCTTATTCAAAACACATGCAGCAATTTCTAAAGCATATCCCCAGAATGAGATTTGTGAAGTAAATTAGAGAACACACTATATCTTATATGTAGTGTCTATCTCTGGGTCAAGATATTATGAGTCTTCGAACATCCATATGTTCAAGACCTAATACCTTGCTCATCTTTTTCCATGTTCAATAAATAAGATCTTAGTCATTTTACTCATGAGACAAAATTTACAAGTTATATATAATTCAAAATCATATAGACAAAGAACTTTTCTTTGTATTACTTGTTTATCTTTGACTCAAAAAAATTGCTAAGTTGGCAATGCCAGAGATATGTGATCATCACATATTCTTTTCTTATTCTCATCAATATGAAGAACAATATCATTGAGTGATAGAAATATAAGACTATTATCATAAATTCATAGCCATAAAATTTATCAGAAGGAGAGTAACTTTTACTCTTAATATTAATTTCAAATTCATCCTACAATAGCAAAGGAATTGAAATAATATTTCTGATAAATTTAAGCATTTAATAATAGTCTATTAGTTTCTAAACCTTGTTAGAAGGTTAAATAGGTTCCTACAGCCTTAGCATAAATAGACTATCCATTAGTGCCAAAAGTATATAGTCATCTCTCTTCAGCTTTATACGTCCAGCAATACTTTGCATAAGTAAGACCTATATAAGGTATCACATATCCAAAATTTTAAAGCTGAAGTACTCAATGATAAACAAGTTTATATCATATACAAACCATTAGCAGATACAACTTTCGCATCCTGCTACTGCTTCACACTTGTAAGATAATTCTTGCAATTTATCTCCAATGCTTATCATTACTGTAAAGAAAATTGATACCCATGATGAAGATATTCTTCACCTTTCTTCTCTTGAGAGATGCTAAAGAAGGAACTTGGGAGAGTTAGCAGGATCGAATCCTGAATTATCTCACCATCCATCATAAAGACTTAATCACATGATTAAGTTAATCAGGTTATATTTGACAGTCATACTGTCACCCCCCGCCATATATTATATATGATTTTTCTTTCTTTATAGTATCATCTCTGATCAAATCATAATCAGGAGAATAGGAGACTATCTCCTATGTGAGATCTATTCTCAGATTTCTCAACCATTTCATGAAGTTCGATTAATTTAAAGATAACAAATATACTATGCAGTGATAGTGAAGATGCATATTAATATATAAGAATATAAAAGGACTACACATGATAACATGCACAATTTAGATGAGATTTTTATCTAAATGTGTCTCCCACTATCTTAGCAAATTTTATAGCCCTCAAGTATGAAAATAAAAAAATATATTATCTAGTTTATTAGTGGGGTTGAGATATCAATTTCTCATAAAAAATCTTATGGATAGCACAATATGCTCCTATGAGATCAAGGGTAGGTAACTCTTTACCGATTGCATCTCATGCAACTCTCAATATAACTTTTGCCTCTAAAATACTTATATCCTTGTAGATAGTACAACAAACTATAGTATTTTAGTTAAATCATACCCTTCAATCTTATATGGTCATATCTGAATAATACTATCTTTGTAGATAGCACAATAAGGCAACACTATCAGAATATGCCATAAGCATCACTTAGTCAATATCATATCAATCTATATAGCAAGCCTTATGGATAGCACAATAAACTCACTATAATTTTTGACATACTCTATTGACTTAGTATGAGCTAAGTACCATTAGCTTCATTATGTACCAAGACAGTATCAAATCAGTCTCCACAGCAAGTCTTGTAGATAGCACAATAAGCCTACTATGGTTCTTGACATAATACTGGCTTAACATGAAGAAAGACATGGGTAGTGTTCTTAACACTTCATCATTATGACTTAATATAATTTAAACGAGAGACTTAGATCTCATGCACATCCAAAATATATACATTTAAATTCTAACTACCAGCATATAAGAGTATATATAAGAAAATCTAATGGTTATGGACTTCTAAAAAATCATCCGAGCCATAGGATGATTTATGGGTCTAACCCTAGGTGCATCATAGATCGAACCATCTCATGATCAATCTTAATGCACCTCCACTCTCTAAATTACTGATAATACAGTCTTCATCTCTATGAAATTTTTTATGAATGTCGATCTTTATCTGAAAATAGAAAGAAATAATTTCTATCTATTCTTAAATAATTTTTTTTTAATTTTACATCAATATGTAAAAGTTTCAATCAACAGTTAGGAACATACAAAAAAAAATATAGCTGATTATACAATGTATCAGGAACACCCAGTCCCTATTGCAACTCTTACAGATGCATTTATATAATCAGCTAATAGGGAAGCATTCATGCATACATCCATCACATGGATATACCATAGTCCATAACCACTCAACATATATTTTATAACTATTATAAAATATGATAATAAACTACTCATGTTATTTAAATTATGATATCATTTATAAGCATGTCAATGGAGATGTTTAAATATATGGGCATAGGATCCACTTAGGGTTTTTGATTTGGGTTCAATACTTACCCAATTTATAATTTTAAATCAATTATTTGTCATCCTTTTTGAGTTGGGTTGACTAATTCATAGGTTAACCTAAGTCAATTAGGTTAGCATAGATTCGATCAACCTTGATTCAAATCCTAATCAAATTAGGTAAATGACAATTTGATCAACCTAAATTAAACATGACTTCTAATCAAATTAAAACTATAAATTTGATTTAATCTATAATCATTAATTCTAATCATATTAGATCAAATGAACTATAGTTAAACAAATCCATCAATAAAAACCCTAATCCATATCTAATGCATTCTTTTCATGATCAAATTTTTTCGACTCCACCCATACCCTGGACAATAACCAAAATGGAAGACCCACAATGGTGAGTACCCAATAACTTGGTGGTTGGCCCTTGGATCTTACATAAATGCATCGTATGCAAAAACTCTAAGTCTTGACAATGTACATCCAATGTATCATTCCAAGGCTCCACGCATTACATGTACTGGATTACAATTTCATCAAAATTAGATCATAGGATCTAACTTAAACTTATCTCACAAGTCTAAAAATCATGAAAACTCATATCCAAGTTCGATCATGGATTGATAATATTTTATCATTAACAAAAATGCATCAAGAACATCAACTAAACATCAATCAAAAAAAATATGATTTTGACATAGTTTGAACTAGATCTAATCCATATCACAATAATAACATGAATTTGATTGAATCAATCAAGGATGGCTCTGATACCACTGTTGGATTTTGGTGATGCGGTGAAATATAAATTTCAAAAATTTTTACATGCATTCAATTATTGAAAATAAATTTAATGATTAAACTAGACTATCAGAATATAAAATCCTAGGAACACCTTGATGATATCAATCAAATAATATAAGCATGTAAAACAAGCAGAGATTAGATGTCATATACCAACATGAAGATGATGATCTGATAATTTAGAGATCTCCACAAGACTTCAAAGTAGAAACCCTCCAATAGTGATCCACACAGGACTGATCAGGGCCCTTCCCAATTCGTCATAGTGTTGCAGCCTTCTTCGCAAGTTCGCTGCCGATCGTCCTTCGTAAGAACAGGCTACACCATCGCATGTATACCTTCAAGACCTCTACTACAATCATTTTAGAAATCTTTTCTCAAATGATCTCATCATAAAAAAATCAGATTTGATGTTCAACACATGAATAATCTGATTTTAGGATAAGCATCACATGCTTTTCTTTTTCCTTCTCCCTTCCTTTCTATTTTTCTTTCTCACTTTTTCTTATCTTTATCCCAGATTTTTTCTTGTCTTTTCCTCCTCATTCTCACACCAAAATCATCAGGGAATTATCCATATGGGGCACCCCTTATATAAGGAATGAAGGGGCACCACAAAATTCCTAAGGGGCACCAACTCTTGGCTCCCTTATCCCTTACATGCAATGAAAGAATTTTTGCATGGAAACCAATGGGTTAAGGCATGGAATAAGAGGTTTTTAACAAGTAGAAGGACTCTTCCTCTACATAAAAAAAATTAAGATGCTATCTTATGGTGCGTGGGATAAGGAGAATGGCGTGAAACTAAGAGTCCATAACATTAAGGACTCTACCAATTCAACGCAAACAATAAAGGGGCATCCCAATTATTTTATGGCATGGAATTCCTTTCCAGAGAAGGACTCTTCCTTCTCTTCTACACCCATAATTCTCAAGAGTTATCACATGACAAGAGGAGAAAAGAAACATGTGGAAATAAGGAAGGAAAGTTAAGTGGAGTAAAAGAGAGAGACTCCTCTTCCTTAATGCCAAAATTAAATGGGGTGTGGATTTAATTTTATGCGTGTGATGTTGGTGTGGAGGAGGTTGATCTGATATGAAACACTTTCATAAAAATCAGATAAGCCATCTATTTAATTATAGATTCAAACTCAATCATATTATATCAAGGCAACAAGTTAAGGGTTAGCACAAACACCTTTGCACTGAACCCAATTGAAAATTTGGATTAATTCATGTTCTAGTAATTTAATTAACCCATTAAAATTATAATAAATATAAATAAATTAGATCAAGATCAAATCTCTATTGTGTGTGATCTATTGGGTTCCAAATCTAGTTAGTAGTGGATTCAGACTCATGACATAACTCTAATCTGATTAGATTAGGTCAACTCAAGAGTTCCAACCAACTAGAACTCTTTCTAATTAATTTTTAAATTAAACTTTTTTAATTCTAATAAGTTTACAAGTTAAGATTGATGTCTAGCAATATGTCATGACTATCCAAAAGATTTAAAATTTGATAGAAATATCAAAATTATCTTTTCGTGGTGAGTTTCTATGCAATTCAATCCTTCGATCACACAATATCCCAAACTGGCCATGGGCATGAAAATATGTCAAGCCCAAATATCTATCCATATATATCTCGATCTGATGATAATGACTCGATTAATAAATCAGTAGAAATCTTTTCTACTATTCATCCCTGCTCTGGACAAAGACTCTCAGAGTCGTCATCTAATGAGATCACATAGGATGTTCTCTCCTTCTACAAAGAGTGATCGATTCTTTGTTGACCACTCACAACCTCCATGCATACTTCACCATACCTAAAATATCCCACATATATCTCAAAGTGACATGCTAGAAAATAAATCAAAGTAAGGATCCATACACACAAGGTACCATGATGATCTCAAATCAAAGGATCACATGCACTACTCCCACTAAAGAACATCTGTTGACATACTGTAAGGCTCTATCAGATGTTCTTTTATGGATCAGTTCAGTGAACTCATTCTCTAATGAGCACCTACATCTTTGTATTAGTATCACCACACAAGTGATTATGAGATCAACCATCCTCTCCATCGAGCATACATAGGATATACCAGTCTTACCGATATCATCGATCTCCGACTCGATGATCTAATGATTGAAAATATTTTAGATTAGACCTATCAAAATTTTAGATCTCACTGACATGATCTCATCATGGCCTTAAAATTATTACCCTAATCTATGGGGTTTATCATAATCATAAAAAATATGATACAGCAAATGATAAAACACAATACCTCACGAATAAAAATAACTAATGTTATGTAAATAAGTAAGAAGATATCACATAAAAGTCTCTTCACATTACCATGTGATTGGCTTGTAGAGCACTATTTTTTTAATTTTTATGTGCCATGAGATAAAGATTTACTTCTGAAGGAAAAATGGATAGTTCAAAGCATATATTTTTAAAATTTTACAGCAGAATAATAAAAGATTAAATATTTTAATCTTCTAAATATGCTTAGATTAGATCTAAACTATCATTAAGGATCTATGATATAAAAAATTTACATATAAAATCTGATATAAAATAGAAAACTGCATCGATCACCTCGATGCCCTGAATCTGATCTAACTTTTAGATTATGTCGATAGAGTTCAGAACTCATCATTTTTTCACAGATCGATGATCTCCACTACTGGTAAGTATGGTACAAAGCTCTCACTGATGTCGAGCAGCCACACAGATCGTCCAACCTCTACAGATCGTCCACTCGAAGCTCTGATCGGATCTTCCTTCGTAGGAGTGCTAGCTCGCATCGAAGGCTGTGGATGGCTGATCCAAGCTCCTTTCTTCAGATCTCCTAGACTCTTCTAGATCAGAAGATGAAGCTTTACGAGGAGGTGGTGGTGTGAAAGATTGGACAAGACTCACTCTTGTATTTTTCTTCTCACAAAATCTAGAGATGAAACTCTAGAAGCCACAGCTCACGCCCAAGAGGAAGAACACTTCCTCTGTTTCTCACACACGGAAGCCCAACCCACTCAACTTTTTACATCTCCTCTCTCAATTTTTCATGCCAAAAATCACTTCTAATCTCACACAAAATTGATCCCTTTTAAGATTGGTGTCTTATGGAATATAAGGATAAGAATAAGGTAGTTTCGATTCAAATTCAAGTGTTGGTTGATTCTTATCACCAATTCAAATTAAATTTGAATTAAATTTTGAACCAAACTTTATTTTATCTAATAAACTTAGAGAGAGGTTGACCAACATCAGAATGGTGTAAAAAATCTCATGCAAAAATACTTTATGCATGGAGAAATGTGATGGCATGAAGAGGAGAGTCCAACTCAATTTGGACTCTAGATTTTCATTCAAATTCAAACCAATTTGAACTCAAATTTAAACCAACCAATTTCTAATTCAAAAGAACTGAGATGAGGATGTAGGAAAGGCTTCTAAATATGAAAAAAATCACATAAAATATTTTCACATAAAGAATAAGAGGGCACAGATAAAGGAGGTGCAAGGGATTCAAATTCGAATTGTTTTTCTCATCCAATTAGATTTTAACCCAACCAAATTAGATTAAACCTAATTAGACCATTAAGCCTAATCTAATTAGGTAGCAAATAGCTTTGATCAAATTTTAATCAAATCAAAAATTAATCAAGCTCAAGTCCTGATCATATCAGGAATCGAACACCCTTAGTGATTAGGTCATCTCATAACCTAATCGGATCAAACCAAATTGAATCCAATTCAATTAGATTCGATCCAAACCTCAATGCTCAATCAAATTAAATTAATTAATAATTTAATTACTAATCAATCCTTTCATAATTATCAATAATTAGTAAATTTATTTATTGCAACTTTTGCATAGGGTTAATCATCAATCGAATTGACTGTTTTATCCTAGAAAATTCTTAATCGTTGATCAGCCATATGATCAGTCAAAAACTTCTTTTGAGTATGACCCCATAGGTTCGAACCTAAGTTGATAGTATGGAACAATCTTTTATACCAATCAAAGTGACCATCTAGCAATGATACCCGATGTCCAGATAGGTCGGAAGATTGCAAAGCATCATTCAAGAATCTATTGGCATATAGTTACCGTATAATTCATCCCTTTGACCCAAATGCTTAAGGTGACCTAAAGTTTAACTGTCAACCCTGATATGGTCATCCACATTGTATTTTAATTTTCAAAATTATCACATGGATTATCCTAGCCAAAATTTTACTGAATTGAAACACACTGATACATTAACTCCTACTTATTCGGAGGGGTCAATTCTATCTTGACTCACACACCGACTTCATAAGTACTTGACTATGCCCAGAAACTTTCATCACTGAATTAGAAATTCAAGTAGTCCGACACCAAAATATAGTGAGTTGCTTGCAAGTCATTTGGTGATCTCAGGTTGGAGGGACACTTATACCCATATCCTTCGCGAGCTACACTTGACAGCAGAGTGCTCAGTAATTGATCACGTTCAGTGAGATATACTCCTACGTCTCACTTGCATGCTATGCCAGTGTCTCCACACTCTTTGGTTAAGAGGACAACCAACATATATGATACATAACGACCTATACTTGATATAACTATCATCCTAATAATAGTATATCATTTGGTCATGAACTTAAGATTTAAGGACTAAATGATATATCCTCTTATATCGAATCAAATAGTCCTAAGGACTTCATCACATAACAGGAGTTCAAAATAAGATGCACACAGTGATGAGAAAATTAAATAATATTTATTAATTTAATAATTTATATATAATTATAATGATAAGCATAATCGTCAACAGGCTGACGATTGACTTTGGGACATAATTTTCAACAACTCTCACTTGGACTCAAGTCAATCGATATAGTATCATATACCCATCTTTGATTTGTAGTCTTTGAACTCCTTGACATCGAGGGCTTTAGTAAATGAGTCGATCAGATTCTCCTTTCCATCGATCTTCTGAAGCTCGACTCATCTCGATCCACAATCTCTCGGACCAAGTGGTAGCGGCGCAGAATATGCTTAGTCCGCTGATGTGACTTCGGTTCCTTTGCTTGAGCAATGGCACCAGTACTGTCATAATACAACAAGATGGGGCCATCAACGGAGGGTGCCACTCCAAGCTCGTTGATGAACTTTCATAGCTACACAGCTTCCTTCACAGCATCGGATGCCGCGATATATTCCACCTCACAAGTAGAGTCGGCCACAATGTGCTGCTTGAACTTTTTCAACAGATTGCTCCATCGTTCAGGGTATAAATATATCCTGACATGCTCTTACTGTCGTCATGATCTGACTGAAAATTAGAGTCTGTAAACTTCACAAATTTTAAGTCGGATTCTCCATAGATAAGCCACTAATCTTTAGTATTTCTCAAATACTTAAGGATGATCTTTACGACCTTCCAGTGATTCTCACCTGGATCGGACTGATATCTGCTCACTACTCCTAATGAGTATGCCACATTCGATCGCATACATATCATGGCGTACATAATAGATCCCACTATCGAAGCATATAGAATTCTACTCATACGCTCTCTCTCTTGAGAGTTGTTGGATAATTACTTTTCGAGAGAGAAATTCCTTAGCCTATCAGAAGATAGCTTTCTTGAAATTCTCCATGCTGAACCTTTTCAGCACAGTATCAATGTACATTGATTGAGATAATCTAAGCAACTTTTTAGATCTATCTCTATAGATATTCATCCAAGGATAAAAGATGCTTCTCCCAAGTCTTTCATAGAGAACTGTGATGACAACCAAACTTTTATTCTCTGTAATGCAGGGATGTCTTTCTCGATTAAAAGAATGTCATCGACATACAAAACAAGAAATACTACCACAGAGTCATTAACCCATTTGTATATGCAGGGTTCCTCTCCATTCTTAATGAAGCCATACATTCTGATCACTTTATCAAAATACATATTCCAACTCCGAGATGCCTGCTTAAGTCCATAGATGGACCTTTGAAGCTTGCACACCTTAGACTCATCTGTGGATATGAAACCTTCAGGTTGTATCATATACACCTCTTCTTCTAGCTCTCTATTTAGGAAGGCTATTTTTATATCCATTTATCAGATTTCATAGTCCAGATGTGCTGCTATCGCAAGCATAATCCAAATAGACTTGAGCATTGCTATAGAAAAAATATCTCATCATAGTCAATACCATAACGCTAACGGTAACCCTTGACAACCAGATGATTTTATAGGTTTCCACCTTCCCGTCTATGCCCCTCTTCTTTTTGAAGATCCACTTACACCCTATGGATTTTATCTCTTTAGGTGGGTCAACCAATGTCCATACATTGTTGATTTTTATGGACTCCATTTCGAATTTCATACTTTCAGCCACTTATCGGAGTCGGACCTCTACATTGCATCCATATAGGTGATCAGATCCTCATTGTTCTCATCGAGTTCAACTGGATCTCCATCCCAGACTAAAAAATAGTAGTATCTATCGGTTGACACGGTACTCTATCAGATCTCCTTAAAGATGTTTCTACAATAGGTTTTAGATTTGTTCTAATCAAGTCCGACTCTATGGGTTTACTAGATTGTGTCGGTTCTTTTACCGATCGAACTTCATCAAGTTCAATCTTTGAGGCATTAGTTCCTTCACCAAGGAACTCTTTTTCTGAAAAGACTACCCTATTGCTAACGAACACCTTCTGTTCGTCAACAAGATAAAAGTAATATCCCTTGGTCTCTTTTGGGTATCCTACAAATAGATATTTGTCAGACCTAAATCCAAGCTTTATCAGTTTTCAAAATTTGACATAAGCCGGACATCTCCAAACCCTAAGATGAGAGAGTACTGGCTTACGTCCTGTCCACATCTCATGTGATATTTTACTTACAGACTTACTTCAAACTTTATTTAAAATATAACAAGCCGACTCAAGTACGTATCCCAAAAAAAAATCGACAGACTTGCAAAGCCCATCATGGACCGAATCATATCTAACAGGGTTTGATTCCTCCTTTTTGATACATCATTATGCTGTGGTATTTCAGGAGGAGTCCATTGTGAGAGAATCTCATTCTCTTCTAAGTATGTCAAAAACTCACTGGAGAGGTATTCTCCTCCTCGATCAGATCTAAGAGTTTGAATACTCTTTCCAATTTGTTTCTCTACTTCATTACGAAATCGTTTGAACATTTCAAATGATTCTGACTTATGTGTCATTAAGTAGATGTGCCCATACCTCGATAGGTCATTTGTAAATGTAATGAAATAATAATATCCATCTCTGGCACTAGTATTCATTGATCTACATACATCAGTATGTATCAGACCTAGAACTTCACTGGCTTGCTCACCTTTTTCAGTAAAAGGTGATTTGATCATTTTTTTAAGAAGATAAAACTCACAGGTTGGGAATGATTCACAATCACTGACTTCAAAGATTCTCTCTTGTGTCAACTTGTTTATTCTATTTTTGTTAACATGACCTAACCTACAATGCCAAAGGTAGATATCAGAGACATCACTAATTCTATTGTGTTTGTTGGATGTGTACATTACACTAACAGATTGTGACAATATGTAAATACTATTGTTCAGTTGTCCATTCATCACATTAACACCATTCATAATGATATTAAATTTTTTTTTAATTAAAATTTTTATAACGGTACATGTCAAAAGGCCTACAGAAATAATATTCAATAAAAAGAAAGGACAAAAGTGACATTTACTTAGAACAATTTCATTAGACTTGAATACAAGCTTAATAGTCCCTACGCTAGAACTAAAACTGGTCTTTTATCCCCAACATTAAGGAACCTTTCGCCTTCTTCAAATCTCCTACTAACCTACAGATCCTGCAACAAATTACAAATATTAAAAAGACTTTCGATATCTAATACCTAGATAGTAGAATCACAAATTGAGAAATTATAAGGTGTTATCATATAATTACCTTGTCTAGCAACAACTTGCTTCTTTCTTGATCTGTTCGGATCCAGGAGGCAATGTATTGAGGACAATTCTTTTTCAGTGCCCCTGTTTCTTGCAGTAGAAGAATTTCGCCTAACTCTAGTCGACTTGAGTTTTTTAGTCTGATTGGGCTTGGGTACCCTAGTACTTTGTACCCTTTTCTTGTTCTTCTTGTTCTTCTTCTTTTTCTTAAAGGATCAACATCCAAAAGAAGACCCTCCCACAATATTCACCGACTCTTTTTGGAGCTAGTGATCCTTCTCAAAGTTTTACAGCAACCCCAGCAAATCATGATAGTTAACTGCGGGCTTTGTCATTCAAAAATGAATAAGAAAAGGAAGGTAGGACTTGGACAGAGAGTTCAGAATAGCATCTTTCTCCAACTGCTCATGCAGGAGAAAGTCGAGTTTGCTTAGGTGCTCAATCATCTTGATCATGTACAATACATGATCAGTGACTGATGCTCCTTCCCTCATTCAAGCATTGAAGATGGCACAATTAGTCTTGTTCCTCTCAACATTGTCGGATGTGCCAAAAGACTCGTTCAACATTTGTAACATGTCCTGTGGCTGAGCATTCTCAAAATGATGGCTAAACTCATCATTCATCACCACCAGCATAATACAACGAACTATAGTTCGATCATTGAGCCACTTCTGATAAGTATCTCTGATCGAGCTACGTGCGTTTGGAGCTAGCTCTTCGGATGTCGGATTAGTTAACACATACAAGATCTGTTCGTGCTCCAGAATAATTTTGAGCTTCCGATACCAGCTATCAAAATTTGGTCCTATCAATTTATCATTATCAAATAGTGATCGAAGCGACAAGGTGGTGGCCATAACTGCAAAAAAAAATCAAACTTAATTTGTATATAAATTGATTAAGCCTAAAGACATGAATTTTAGTCTAAAGGTTCTTCCACTATTTTATTCGAATTGATAGCCTCTACCTTCAATTCGAGAAATTACATTAATTTCTTAGTGGGTACTAGAATTCACATGGACTACACATGGGTCCGAGTGTGGCTCGACCAACCTTTGTGTACCCATAGATAGGTTCTTAACTAATTATTTCACCAAATAATTTTTAGTATTCAATTTTACCCAGATACCTCTTCAGCTGGCGTGTGCACCTCCACTAAAAGTTTTGGTTAGATCAAACATTAACATGCCAAAATTTAGTGTATCTAACAAACGAGTGATCAGGCCTGAGTGTGGCTCGACCAATCTGACCATCATCAAAAAGACACAACTAAAACAACATATTATGAATGATAATTTCGACAGCCAGATGAGCACCAGGCATGTGGTGCCTCCAATAATCATCTAAACTATTGGACTCATTATCACCAACTTAATGGGAGGCTATGATCTAGTTATAACCATAACTATTTATTTTAGGGACCTAATAATTTTAGAGAATTTAATTAGTTGAATTGAGAGATAAAAAAAATTTGATCAGTTAATCTTAATCCTCCCACTGACTTCACCAAGTCAGATTAAAAAAGATTAGATAAAAGCTGGCCCAGCCAACCAATCATAAATTCTCCCACTGACTTCACCAAGTCATGAAGAAGACTCAAGACAAGTCGAACTAGGAGCACCTAAATCAGTCACATTGATTTTCTAGTTAGCATGGGTCAACTCCTATCATTAAGTGATCTAATCAAAATATAATTTATCATATTGGTCAGATAAATGAGATCGATGGGAGGGATATGTCATTAACTCGACATAGACTCAATCTATGCGAGTAGCTCCCAATTAATGACCACCGATCAAAGCTGCCATACTTAGACACCAACTAGTTAGTCATTTTCAATTTGATCAACTTATAAACTTAGATTCGACACGAAACTATGATCAAAGTCTATATTGGTCTAATCAAAGATATGGACTTGACCAACTACATCTATTGAAATTGATCAAGAGAAGAAATTGACCCAATCAGACCTAACTTTTAATTAGATTTGATCAATTACTAACATGGTCCATTATCAATGATTTCTAACCCTAGATCTAACCCAATTAAATGACTTGACTCAAGCTAACCCACTAACTCATGAGTTATGAAATTAATACCTTAGATCTTTATTCTCAAATCTAAATCACTTAATTTTTAATTAAGTTTTGGACTGATATGGGTTCGGATTCGGTGTATGAAAATAGTTTTTAATTTTATAAAATATTTTTATAATCAATCATCTAATGATCAAGATTCTAATTTTAAATCTAATATATATTATTTTAGATCTAAAATAAAATTTTAAAATTTTTTTTATTATTCATCATCATGAAAAGACCACGCAGCACCCCTACACGCCATAGGAGATCCCAAAGAATGGATAAATAGGATAGTGAAATCCTGATTTCTCCTATGATGGATGGCTATGAGGATCTATCCAATCAGATTACTATACTACTCAGATTTAAAATTAACTATTTAGATCTAATCTAAATAATTAAAATTAGATTATATGTAAAAAATTTATGTCATAAGAAACCTTGCTCTGATACCATCTGAAGAAAAAATGGATAGTTCAAAGTATATATTTTTAAAATTTTATAGTAGAATAATAAAAGAGTAAATATTTTAATCTTCTAAATATGCCTTAGATTAGATCTAAACTATCATTAAGGATCTATGATATAAAAAATTTACATATAAAATCTGATATAAAATAAAAAACTACATCAATCACATCGATGCCCTGATCTAACTTTTAGGTTATGTCGGTAGAGTTCAGAACTCATCACCTTTTCATGGGTTGAAGATCTCCCCTACTAATAAGTATGGTACAAAATTCTCACTGATGTTGAGCAGCTGCAAAGGTCGTCTGGCCTCTACAGATCATCCACTCGAAGCTCTGTTCGGATCTTCCTTTGCAGAAGTGCTAGCTCACGTCGAAGGCTGTGGATGGCTGATCCAAGCTCCTCTCTTTGATCTTTCAGACTCTTTTAGATCAGAAGATAAAGTTTTATGAGGAGGTAGTGGTGTGAAAGATTGGACAAGACTCACTCTTGTATTTTTCTTCTCACAAAATCTAGAAATGAAACCCTAGACCCCACAGCTCACACCCAAGAGGAAGAACACTTCTTCTGTTTCTCACACAAGGAAGCCCAACCCACCCTCAACTTTTTATGTCCCCTCTCTCAAGTTTCTCACACCAAAAATTACTTCTAATCTTGCATAAAATTACCTCCTTTTAAGGTTGGCATCTCATGGAAGATAAGGATAAGAATAAGGTAGTTTCGGTTCAAATTCAAGTGTTAGTTGATCCTTATCATCAATTCAAATCAAATTTGAATTAAATTTTGAACCAAACTTTATCTTTATCTAATAAACTTAGAGAGAGGTTGACCAACATCAGAATAGTATAAAAAATTTTACATAAAAATACTTTATGCATGGAGAAATATGGTGGCGTGAAGAGGAGAGTCCAACTCAATTTGGACTCTAGGTTTTCATTCAAATTCAAACCAATTTGAACTCAAATTTAAACCAACCAATTTCTAATTCAAAAGGACTCAGATGAAGATATAGGAAAGGCTTCTAGGTATAAGAAAAAATCACATAAAATATTTCTCACGTGAAGAATAAGAGGGCACAGATAAAGGAGGTGCAAGAGATTCTATTTCGAATTATTTTTCTCATCCAATTAGATTCTTAACACAAACAAATTAGGTTAAACCCAATTGGACCATTAAACCTAATCTAATTAGATAGCAAATAAATTTAATTAAATTTTAATCAAATCAAATATTAATCGAGCTCAAGTCTTGATCATATCAGGAATCGAACACCCTAAGCGATTAGGTCATCTCATAACCTAATCGGGTCAAACCATATCGAATCCAATTCAATTAGATTCAATCCAAATATCAATGCTTAATCAAATTGAGTTAATTAAAATCTAATTATTAATCAATCTTCTCATAATTTATCAATAATTAGTGAATTAATTTATTATAATTTTTGCATAAGGTTAATCCTAAAATGATTCTTAATCGTTGATCAGCCATATGATCAGTCAGAAATTTTTTTTGAGTATAACTCCATAGGTTCGAACCTAAGCTGGTAGTATGAGAATAATCTTTCTCTACCAATCAAAGTGACCATCTAGTAATGATACCCGACATCCGGATAGGTTGAAAGATTGTAAAGCATCATTCTAGAACCTATTAGCATATGGTTATCATATAATTCATTCCTTTGATCTAAATACTCAAGGTAACCTAGAATTTAACTGCCAACCCTGATATGGTCATCCATATTATATTTTAATTTTTAAAATCTATCACATGGATTATCCCGACCAAGATTTTACTAAATTGAAATACACTGATATATTAACTCCTACTTATTCAGAGGGGTCAATTCTATCTTGACTCACACACTGACTTTGCAAGCACTTGACTATGCCCAAAAATCTTTCATCACTGAATTAAAAATTCAGGTAGTCCGACACCAAAGCATAGTGAGTTGCTTGTAAGTCACCTGATGATCTCAGTTGGAGGGAGACTTATATCCATATCCTTCGCGATCTACTCTTGACAGTAGAGTACTCAGTAATTGGTCACGTTCAGTGAGATGTACTCCTACATCTCACTTGCATGCCATGTCAGTGTCTCCACACTCCTTAGTTAAGAGGATAACCAACGTACATGGCACACAATGATTTATACTTGATATAGCTATCATCCTAATAATAGTATATCATTTGGTCATGAACTTAAGATTTAAGGACTAAACGATATATCCTCCTATATTGAATCAAATAGTCCTAAGGACTTCATCACATAACAGGAGTTCAAAATGAGATATCCACAGTGATGAAAAAATCAAATAATATTTATTAATTCAATAATTCATATACAATTACAATGATAAACACAACCATCAATGGGCTGATGATTGGCTTTGGGACATAATTTCCAACAACTTCTTTATGGGTCTAATCATCGAAGCTTGACTCATCACAATCCCTCCAAGTTGCCACCATGGCTTTCTTTTTGAATTTCTTAGGGACATTCTTGAGTTGAAGATATTTGGATCTAAAGTGCCCTGATTTTTTACACTTATAATATATAAGGGGCTACTCTTTATCTTTCTCTTTGCTTGTCTCCTCCTTGGTTAATGGCCTTCTTCTTACTCCTTGCCTCCTTTACCTCATGGACCTCTTGAATTTTTGAGTAATAAGTGCAAGTTCTTCATCTTCATTATCATTTTTTGATTGATCCAATTCTTTCTCTTCTTGAGTAGTGGACTTGAGAGCAATAGTCTTCTTCTTCTTGGTCTCTTCTTCGTTGTGCTATTTCATGGTGAGTTCATGTGTCTTAAGCGACCTGAGAAGCTCCTCCAAAGTGTTAGGATGCATAGGCGATTTCATACATGTAATTTGAAATTTTTTCAAAAAAATTACAATGGAAGATAATTAGATTAATCTAATTAATCTAACATGCATAAGATCTAATCATCAAATCAACTTACTTTAGGATCTATGACATATTATGTTACATATAAAATCTAAAAAATACTGAAGATAAAATCAACATGCATGCATGTGAGCAGTAGATCACATCTACTTCTAATCTGAGCTCAAAACTCAATACCTGAGTGTGGATCGACGATCATCATTGTCAAGAACATGGTAGAGAAGGTCCTTGCTGGTTGCTCACAGCTGCACATGCATCCGGTCTCTATAAAAAATTCACTCAAAATCTCGATCTGATCGATCTTTTGGGAGTGCTAGCTCGAACGAAGACCTTCTTCTTAGTCAATCTAGATCCTTTCTTCAAATCTCTAAAATTTTTCAGAGGTTGAAGATGAACTTCTAGAGGAGATGAAGAGGTGAAATAAAGATGGAGAAAAAAATATTTTTTTCTAATTTATTTCCTCTTTCCAAATCCAAAAGATCAAAAAATTAAAATTCATATTTTTACACACACCCCAAGAGAAAGGATCCTCCTCTCTATTTTTCATACCACGAACCATGCCCATGAAAGGAATATGCCCTACAAGCCAATCAAAATTTGTATTTTGATGGGTTTTCCTTGTAATCTTCCAGACTCATGAATTGACTCTTTAAATAATAAAAAGCATTTTTCATCATATGCTGCATCTTACTTTTGTAATGATTATGATGAACTCTATTAATCAGGGTAATGGATTTAGGGTTATGATGAGATCATACCTATGAGACTTAAAATCTTAAAAATCTTAATTTAGAATATTCTTAGTCATAGGAGCATTGAGAAGGGGATCAATGTTCCGGATAGACTAGCACTTCCTATATATGCTCGATGGAGAGGGTGGCTGATCTCATATGCCACTTGTGTGAGACACTAATACAAGAAAGTGGGTGCTCATTAAAGAATGAGTTCACTGAATTGATCCGACTTAAGAAATATCTTATGGAATTTACTTATCCGTCAAAAGATGTTTTCTTATAATGGGAGTTGTGCATATAATCCTTTGACCTGAGACTACCATAGAATCTTGTATATATGAATTCATATTTTTTGATTCATACTCATTCATGACTTAGTCATATACGGAGTGTTCTAGATATGGTAGAATATGTATGGAGGTTGTGAGTAGGTCAACATGGAATCGATCACTCCTGGTAAGAGGAGATCGCATCTTACTTGCTCTGATCGATTGATGATTCAGAAAGTCTTTGATCAAAGTAGAATAAAAATTAGAAAGAATTTTTAATATTTTATTAATTGAATCATCATGTAAGATTGAGAGAAATATAAGTATGATATTGGATTGACATCATTTCATATCCGGAGTCATATTCGGGGTACAGGGAGATCGCAGGATCAAATTATATGGTAACTTTCTACTGAAAGATATTTTTGATATTTTTATTAAAATTTTATATCTTTTAAGTAGACATGATCATTGCTAGATTTAATCTTGTCTTGTGGGTTTGATCGAATTAAAGAGTTTAATTCAATCGCCAATTAGAAAGAGATCTAATTGTTGAAATCGGGTTAGTCTGATTGGATCTAGATCGGTTAAATTAAATTCTAATCAAATCAAATCGACTTGCACTCAGACCCATTGCTAGCTAGATGTGGAACCCAATGGATCACACATAAAGAGAATTAATCAAGGGTCTAATTGGATTAGATCATATTTGCAAAATTGACATGCTAGCACATGTTGCAAAAATTAGCTCCTTGTTTCGAATCGGGTTCGAAATTGATTTCAGATTGGCTAATTAAGGCCAAATTAATTCAAACCAATTTTGAGTTTGAGTTGGGTCGGCCCTTAGCTATATGTACCAAAATTTTGGATCAAAAACCAAGTCTCCATGAGTCAAAAATTTTTCTTGTGCGTGGGTGCAGTTTTGTGCGCAGAAACAGCTTTTACGTCCCATGAGATGGGATGCCTCATCCTTGAGCATATCCAATTTCCATGATGAAATAAATTTTTGATGATTTTTAACTTAATTTGAATAAAAAAATAACTTTTTTAAAGTTAAAATTCCTTCTAATTTAAATATAAAAATTCATTGAAGTTGGAAATCCTGTCAGTCTGATCCACGCACCTGACCAAGAGTCCAAATTGTGAAGGACTCTAACCCATTTGTCATGCCACTTCTTAATCTGAGATTTTTCAATGCCATTTTGATGTTAGCACCTTTATTTTTGGCCATTGGATGGATAAAATTGCACTGATGGGTGGTGGAGAAAAATTATGCCATAGGAAGTGTGCGATGCATCGGAGAATCATCGAGAAAAATATTCTGAAGAGTCCTTCTGCACGAAGCATCTCTTGGATTTTTTTCTAATGATTGCCATGTGTCAAAATCTTTCAGATGGGTATGAAAATTTATCAAGAGGTGTGAATTTTCTGATGGATGCGAGATGGTGCGTGGAAGGGGCGTGAATAATTCTCGAAGGCAACCCATCGCTAAGTATTTAAGGGGGGTACCCGGAGGATTGGATTCATTCAGATTTTTAATTCCTTCTTTCTTTCTAACATCCTCTCCCTATTATCCATTTAGTCCTTTCTTCTCTTGTTAGGATAAGTCTAAAATAGTAAGGATAAGTCCAATTTTAGGACAATAGTCTAAGAAGAGAATTAAGGAAGATAAGGAGAGAAGAAAGGTAGAGATAGGAAGGCTAGGAGAAGAGGAAGAGGGTCTTGAGGTTCTGTTATCCAAGAAAATTCTCAGAGTGAGAATTTTAGAGGAAGAATCATCTCAAAAAGTTAGTGTCCTGATTATAGTCCTGTGTGGATCACCATTGGAGGGCGAATAATTGGGCACCTGGTGGAGGTTCTGTCGGAATTTGGATTCAGTGCTGTAGGTATTCTTCTATAGCTTAAATTTAATTTTAAATTTATATTATATATAATTATTAATCATCAAAGAGATGTTGGTTTAAGAATTTTATATTTAAAATTTTTTAATTTAAATTTTAAAATTTATTATGCTTCCGCTGTGCATGCCCACCCTGAAACCCTACAGTGGTATTAGAGCCGGTCTTATTTGGTTCAATCATATATACATAATGTTTATGTGATGCATAGTATGATTTATACTATAAAATAATTTATATCTTCTATTATGCTTTCATATGATGATATGAAATGATGCATATATGATTCACCACTTCATCATCTTGACATAAGGTTGTCCTAGCATAATGGGATTATGCTGCAAGGTTGTCCTAAGATGATGAATGTTCATATGTTACACTTGCACATATAGAATATTTTAATGCTAATACATAAATTGACATTATATAGTTAGAATATGCATGAGACCAAATAAAAGTTCTCATTAAAAATTATATTAAGTGGTAGTGATATGCAACTATGGGTTAACCAATTCTTGATCAATTGATCAATTGGTGTCTAGAAAAGTGTTATAGGTGGTTCTTTAATTGTTCTGTTGTCTGACCTAGCCAATTTATTGGTGTCTAAGAAAAGCAATGGGGGACCCCCACCTTACTTACTTGGCCAATTTGATTAAGCGATCTTGATATTGAAAAACCCTAATATTGAAAATACTACTAAGGGCCTTCCTTCATGCTAGGTTAATGTTACATCATAAACTTTGGCTAGTTTGTTGTATTAACATAAGGCTTGTTATAAGGATTGATATAACATAATTCTGGTGCATAGAAGATGCTTATAGTAATTTTGAATGTACTGCTTTGTTGTGTTAACACAAGGACAGTTATATTAGAATTTGACTGTATTGAAATGAAGGGTCTAACTTAACTAAAACATTATAGCTTGTTGTGTTAACACAAGGCTAATAATGTCTTAGAGGCCAAGATATGATATTGAAAATTACATGAGATGCAATTGGAAAGAGTTTTCTACCTATGAACTCATAAGAATTTGTTGTGTTAACACAAGATTATTATAAGAAATTAGGGTCTCAATCCCACTAAGATAAATATGAAATATATCTCGTTCATCATAGTAGAGGGTTATGATGTTCGATAAAATAGTGGAGGCATAATTAAATCTAAAGATCTTATTTAATTGTATGAGTCAATATGAGTTGTTTGCTTATATAATATTCTTTAATTATTGTAGATTAAATTCTACAAATGGCATCTTCACTATCATTACGAGAAATTTTAGATTCCAACAAGTTAATCAGTCCCAATTATATGGACTGATTGAGAAATTTAAAGACATACTCACTCAGGAGAAGCTCGCCTATATTCTTGACATCTCCGAACCACAAGAGGTTGGAGATGATGCCACAGAGAGGAGGTATCTACATATAAGATATGAAAAAATGATAGTTTGACTGTCAAGTGCATCATACTGGCCTCTATGAGCAATGAATTACAGAGACAGCATAAGAGCATGGATACTCAATCCATACTCCTCAATCTTAAAGAGTTGCATGGAGAACAAAGTAGGATTGCTAAATATGAGATATCTAAGCACTTATTCCGTACTAGAATGACTGAGGGATCATCCGTACAAGACCATGTCCTGAAGGTTATTGATCTAATTACTAGATTGGGTCAACTAGATTTTGTGATGGATGGAGAATTATGTCAGAATTTGATCTTGCAATCTCTCCCCGAGTCATTCACTTAGTTTGTCATGAACTATCACATGAACAAACTGAATACCTCCTTGCCTAAGCTGTTGAATATGCTTAAGATAGTTGAGAGTCATATTAAGAAAGAAAAGGCTCCACTTCTTTTTATGAGTAAAACCTCTAAGAAGAAGTCAGGTTTTAAGGGTTCAAAAAAAATACTGAATCCTAAGGGTGGCAAGATGAAGAAGAAGGAGAAGAAAGTCTCAGGACAGAATACCTGCTTTCACTGTGGTAAGGCAGGACACTGGAAAAGGAATTGCAAGTTATATTTTGCAACTGTAAAAGCTGGTGCAAGCGATGCACCAAAAGGTATGTATAAGATACATACAATTTTATCATTAAGTTCTTCTAATTCAGACTCTTGGGTATTAGATACCCCTTGTGGTTCTCATATCTGCAAATTATTGCAAAGGCTGCAGAACATTAGAGTGTTGAAGAAGAATGATTTCGATACCGCTTGCGGTTCTCATATCTGCAAATTGTTGCAAAGGCTGCAGAACATTAGAGTGTTGAAGAAGGGTGATTTTGAGCTCTACGTTACTGGAGGAGAGTCAATCCAAGCAGAGGCTGTGGGACATATATGTTAAAGTTACCTTCTGAAAAGATCTTAGAGCTGAAAAACTATTATTATATGCCTAAGATCATTAGAAATATTATTTATGTACCATTACTTTTACAACGAGATTATGAAATAAATGGAAAGAGAAATAGTTGCTCAATTTTTTTTTTAATAATTTTTTTTATCATGCATTATTAATAATGGTCTGTTGGAAAATATATCCCAAAAGCCAATCATTAACCTGTTGACGGTTAAGCAACCTTGTATTGTAATTGATTTGTTAATAAATAAAATATATTTTTAGTATTTTCATCATAAGTTTTCATCTTCTAATGAACTCTATTATTGTGATGAAGTCCTTAAGACTATTTAGGTTCGATAAAGAGAAGATTTATCAATTAGTCCTTAAAACTGTTCACGATCAAATGATAGGTGTTAATAAGGACGACAGCTTCTATCGAACATAGGTCGCTGTAGGCCATATGGGTTGGTTGTCCTCGTATCAAGGAGTGTGGAGACACTGGTATGACATACAGGTGAGATATAAGGGTACATCATCATTGAACATGATCAACTTCAGAGCATTCTACTGTCGAGAATGTCTCTGATGGGATATAGGTATAAGTGTCTCTTAGACCTAAGATCACCTCAGTGACTAGCAAGCAACTCACTGTGCTTTAGTACTGGACTGCTGAATTTTTAATTTAATGATGGTAGGCTTCTGAGCACAGTCAAGTACTTTGAAGTCAGAGTGTGATCGAGATAGGATTGACCACTCCAAGAGTTGGAGAAAAATGAGTCGCTGTATTTCAATTTAGCAAAATCTTGGCCAGGATAATCCATCAAATGGATTTGACATTTTGAAATATAATGTGGACAACCTGATCAGAGTTAACAGTTGAACTCTGAGATGTCCTATGAGCATTTTGGTCAAGGGGATGAATTATATGAAAACTATATCCGCATGGATTCTAAGGATGTTTTTTACACATTCGACCTATCCGGCCGTCGGATACCATTACTAGATGGTCACTTCGATTGGTATAAAAATTTATTTCTATACTACTGGTTAGGTTCGAACCTATAAGGTCACACATATTAGAGTTCACGATCCGATCGGATGGTTGATCAACGATTAAGAATCGTTCTAGGATTAAACGATCAATACGAATGACATTTAACCTAGTACAAGTGTTGTAGAGGATCAATTAGCAATTCAATTGCTAATTGGCTTAATTTGATTAAGTCAATGACTGAGATTAAGTCTAATTGAATATGATTTAATTAGATTTGGTTTGGGCTGGATTGGATCAAGTCCAATTGGTTTATTGGATAAGCCAAGTGTAAGGAAAAACTAGTCATAGTTCAATTAAGACTTGGATCAACCTAATTTCTAATTTGATTAAAAAATTAAATCAGATTTAAATCTAATTTAATCTGATTAAATTAAATTATTAATTGGGTTAAGTCCTATTTTAATTGGTTGATTTGGTTTTGGTTTGATTTGGTTTGAGAAATCAAATTTGAACAAGTCATAAATTGAATCCTAGTAAGACTAGAATTCTACCTTGCACCACCTTAGCCCCCCACGCCCACTCTCTCTTATTTTGTGTGACAAAGCCTTCTCTCCCAAGCCTTCATGCATGCCCAAAGCTTTTCACTCTTTCTCTGTTATATGGAATGTGATTGTGGACCAAGTCAAAGTAGGAATTAGTTTGGATTTCAAATTCTATGAGATAGAATTTTAAAAACCAAAACTCTTTCCTTATGGTACTGATTTTATTCAAATTTTTTTTAATATTTTTATGGCTTTTATGGCACATATTGTGTGCCCTTTGCTAGTGGTCCATGGTAGAAAAAGAAAGAGGGGGCGCCCATGAGTTGGGCACCCCTTATTTTGACTAGGTATTTGACCTAGACAATGATTCTTCATATCTCTTTATTTAAGATGAATTTTTTCTTAAAATTTTTATGAATTATAGAGTATTAAGATATATTTGGGGTGTGTGAAAATCAAGGAGAAAGAGTGTAGGGGTGTGGAGATATAATAGACATAAAACTAAGTATCTGGGTTAGAGCAAGAGAAGAAGAAGAGGGTCTTCTTCTAGGGTTGCTGAGTTCACCTCTTCCCTTCCTCCATCTGTGAGTTTCTAAGAGTGTCTCACATTTAAAACTTCTTCTCCTATTCTCATCTTTGAAAGAGTCCAAATCAAGAAGAAGGAGGCATCTGATCGACCATTGAAAAAGGATCAGCACAGTACTAATATACTGTGTTGACTTCCTGGACCAAGACTTCTGATTATGATTCGTGAGCTCGTGTGGATGACTCCTAGAGGCCAGATACATGTGTGGCTCACAATATCATCCTCAAGCCTGGATCATCAAAGTTAGAAGTCTAACTTGCAAGGTAATGATCTGATCTATTATATTTTACATACATTAGATGTAGTATAGAAACATGTTGATATGATCAACATGTAGTTCTTGCTTTTTATATTTTAATTTTTAATTTAATACCATATAATAATCATATAATAGGATCTTAGATCTAGAGATTCTCTAATTTTATAAGATAAATTTTGATTTATTTTAGTCTTTCGCTGCCTGATCTTGAAAAAGTTTCAAGATCTAACCCTGAAACCCTAGATCTGGTTCCTTCAATTGGTATCAGAGCCTAAGTTTTTATTACATGATTATTTATACATGCTTAGATTATTTCTTAAATTAGATCTAATTTATAATCTGATTGTTAAATTTAAAATTAAAATTTTTAGATCAATTACAAACTGTAGGTTGTCCTGCTGTAAGGTTTATCCCTTACAGTGCAAAGGTTGTCCTAGTTGTGTAGATCTATCTTTAATCATAAATTTGTTAGATATGATCTAGATTAAATTTATGATTTATTAGATTTAAAAGATTTAAATCTAAAATAAAATCTCTTTGTTAATAATTTCTGTGTAAAAAACCATCATATATTTATCTGAAAAATTTGTGCAGTTTAAAGTTAAAATTATTTCAATTATATGAACATGTTTAGATTAGATCTAAAGTAGTTTCATACTTATTTCACTTACATTTTGATTATGAATCAAACATGCAACTTGGTTGGTAAGAATCATGTTGTAAAAATATTTTACAAATATAAAAATTATTTTCGAAAAGCCGAACCCCAATCCTCAGCCCAAAACTTAATTTAAAATTAAGAAGTTATTTGATTAGGTTCTAGGATTGTGAATTGAAGAACCTAAGACACAAACCATAACACATTGGATTAATGGGTTAGTGAGAATTAGGTCCATTAATTGGGTTAAATCTGAGGTTAGATTAAAGATGGACTTAATTAGAGAATTAACTAAATCTAATCAATTGTTATCTTAGATTAGGTCAAAGATTCTCTAGATCAATTACAATAGTTGTAGTTGGTCAAGTCCATGTCTTTAACGAGAACCAAATGGACTTGATTCTTGGCTAAGCGGTCTAGCATGAACTGTTAGGTTGATCTAATTGAAACTAATTAAACCAGTTGGTGTCTAAGGTAAACCAGACCGATGGTTTTTAATTAGCAACCCGCTTACCTGGTCATTTCTGATGGTGTCTAAGGCAAGCTTTGGCAGACCCTCCCACCGATCGAACTTACCTAATCTCTTGATAAAATTATGTTTTTGATCAGATCACTTGACTATTCGAGTTGACCCATGTCAGCTAGGTAAATCAGTGTGACTGATTTAGGTGCTCCTAGACCAGTCCTTTTGATGGTCTCCCTTAAGCTGACTTGGTGAAGCCAGTGGGAGGATCATGATAAGCTGGTTCATCTGACCTCCTCTTTTAAATTAATTAAATCTTCTAAAATTATTAGATCCTTAAAATGAAATAGTTATGGTGATAACTAGATCATAGCCTCCCATTAAGTGGATGATAATGGATCCATCAGTTGGATAATCATTGGAGGCCCAAAGGTCTGGTGCTTATCGACTGATGGAATTGTCATTCATAATATGATTTCTTGATTGCATCTTTCTAAATGGTGGTTAGGTTAGCCAACCAAAGTTGGGCCTAATCATTCATTAACTAGATGGGCCAAGTATAGTCATGTTAATGGTTGGACCTAACCAGACCTTTTCAATGGAGGCCAAAGCCTACTGATTAGGGACTGGGGCAAAATTAAAGTTACTAAAAATTATTTAGAGAAACAATTGGTTATGAACCTACCCTTAGATGTACATGGGTTGGCCAACCAAAATTGGGCTTGTGTGCAGTCTAAGTGGATTCTAGTACCCACTAAGAAATTAGGGTAATTCCTCGAATTGGAGGTAGAGGCTACCAATTCGAATAAAATAGTGGGAGAAATCTTTTGATTAAAATCTAAATCTTTAGGTTTAATGAATCAATTACTAATTAGGTTATGATTTTTCTTTGTGCAGATATGGCCACTTTTCTATCGCTCCGATCATTATTGGATAATGAAATTTTGATGGGACCCAACTTCGATAGCTGGTATCGAAAGTTGAAGATAGTCCTGGAGTATGAACGGATCCTATATGTGATAACGGATCCTACACCTGAGGAGCCAGCTATCAATGCACATGGAACAGTCAGAGACACTTATCAGAAGTGGCTTAGTGATCGAATCACGGTGCGCTGCATCATGCTGGCTGTCATGAGCAATGAGTTCAGTCACATATTTGAGATGGCTCAGCCAAAGGACATGCTTCAAGTGTTGGAAGATGCCTTTGGCACACCCAATGACGTGGAGAGGCACAAGACTAGTTGTGCCATCTTCAACGCCAAAATGCGGATGGTGCCTCTGTCACTGATCATGTATTATACATGATCGAGCTGATGGAGCGTTTGAGCAAGCTCGGCTTTTCCTTACATGAGCAGCTTGGGAAAGATGCAATACTAAACTCGCTGCCCAAGTCTTATCTCCTATTTCTTACTCATTATAGAATGACAAAGCCTGAAGTAAACTACCACAGGTTATTAGGGTTACTTCAAAATTTTGAGAAGGATCACCAACTCCATAAGGAGTCGGTGAACTTAGTGGGAGTTCGTCTTTTGGTTCTTGACCCTTTGAGAAAGGGAAGAAGAACAAGAAGAAAAAAGTGAAGAAGGTGCAAGTTCAGGCTGGGACATCAGTGCAGGGCCAGACCAGAAAGATCAAGCCCGATAAGAGTCAAGCTGAATGCTTCTTTTGCAAAAAAGTGAGGCACTGAAAGAGAAACTATCCTCAGTACATTGCCTCCCTAGATCCGAACAGACAGAGAAAGAAGCAAGCTATTGCTGGGCAAGGTATTTATATGATAACTCCTTACAATTTCTC
>NC_025994.2:57452544-57500653 GCF_000442705.2 Elaeis guineensis
AAGAGTGTGAGACACTGGTATGGCATACAGGTGAGTTAAGGATACATCATCATTGAACATGACCAACTCCAGATATCTGCTGTCGAGAATGTCTCTGATGGATATAGGTATAAGTGTCCCTTAGACTTGAGATCGCCTCATGACTTCAAGCAACTCACTGTGCTTTTACTGGACTAACTGAATTTCTAATTCAGAGATGGAAGGCTTCTGGGCACAGTCAATACTTGCAAGTCAGAGTTGATCGAGATGGATGACCACTCCAAGAGTTGGAGAAGAATGAGTCCTGTATTCAATTTAGCAAAACCTTGGCCAGTAATCCATCAGATGGATTGATATTTTGAAATACAATGTGACAACCTGATCAGAGTTACAGTTAACCTGGGTGTTCCTATATCATTTTGTCAAGGGATGAATTATATAAAACTATATCCGCATGGTTCTAAGATGTTGTTCTACACATTCACCTATCCGGTCGTCGGTACCATTGCTAGATGTCACTCGATTGGTATAAAATTATTCCTATGCTACCGGCTTAGTTCGACCTATGAGTCACACACATTAGAGTTCATGATCGATCAGATGGTGATCAACGATTAAGAATCGTTCTAGGGTTAAATGATCAATACGATGACATTAACCCAGTGCAAGTGTTGCAGGAGATCATTAGCAATTCGATTGCAATTGGCTTAATTTGATTAAGCCAATGGCTGAGATTAAGTCTAATTAAATATAATTTAATTAATTTGTTTGGGCTTGATTGATCAAGTCCAATTGTTTATTGATAAGCCAAGTGCAAGGAAAAACTATCCTAGTTCAACTAGACTTGGTCAATCTAATTCTAATTGATTAGAAAATTAAATCAGATTTAAATCTAATTTAATCTGATTAAATTAGTTCTTAATTGGTTAAGACCTATTTTAATTAGGTTGATCTAATTTTATTTGATTGGTTTGGGAAACCAAATTAAAACAATCATAGACAGAATCCTAGTAAGACTAGATTCCACCTTGCCCACATAACCTTCTCCACGCCCTCTCTCTTATTCAAGCCAATCTCCACTATTTGTGCGACAAAAGCCCTCTCCCAGATCTCTCCCACGTTCACAAAAGTCTCCTCTCTTCTTTCTTACATGAAGTGTTTGGATCAAATCTAAAAGGAATAAGTTTGGATTCGAATTCTATGAGATAGAGTTTTAGAAATCCAAAACTCTTCAATTTGCACCGAATTATCCAAATTTTTTTGAAATTTTTATGCTTTAGGTATACATTGCACCCTTTTCTGTATCCATACAGAAAATATGAGGAGGTGCTCAAGAGTTGGGCTCCCTTAACTTGCCATGTTGATAAGCCTTGACTAGGTGTTTGACCTAGACAAGACTCTATCATATCTCTCTATATAAGATGAGTTCTTTAAAATTTAGAAAGTAAGATTTGAGACCTTTGCCATCCAAAAATCAAGAGAAATACCTTTGGGTCATGAGATATAAAAGATGCAATTTGGGTGTCTAGAGAGAAAAACGTGAAGAAGAAGAGGTCTTCTTCTAGGTTTTTTTCATATCTTTCCTCCCTCCATCTTGAGTTTCCTGAGAGTCTCAGATCTGAAACTCCTCCTTCTACTTTCATCTTTGGAAGAGTCCAAATCAAGAAGAAGAGCACCTGATCAACCATCAAAGAAGATCAGCGCAGTACTAGCATACTGTGCTGATTTCCTGAAGCAGACTTCTGATCGAGATTCTGGGCTCGTGGACGACTCCTAGAGCCGACGTGTGCGCTTGCAACATCATCCTCAAGCCCAGATCAACAGGTTAGAACATCTAACTTGCAAGTAATAGATCTGATCTATTGTTAATACATACATTAGATGTGGTATAAAACATGTTGATATGATCAACATGTAGTTCATGCTATATTTATATATTTTAATTTTGATTAATGCTATGTAATAATCATGTAATAGGATCTTAGATCTAGGATTTCTAATTTAGAAAATAAATTTTGATTTATTTTAGTCTTCCCTGTATGATCTTGAAAAAGTTTCAAGATCTAACCCTGAAACCCTAGATCTGGTTCCTACAATTGGTATCAGAGCCTAGGTTCTTTATTACATGATTATTATACATGCTTAGATTATTTTTAGATTAGATCTAATTTATAATCTGATTATTAAATCTGAAATTAAAATTTTAGATCAATCACAAACTGCAAGGTTGTCCTGCTGTAAGGTTTACCCCTTACAGTGCAAAGGTTGTCCTAGTTTGTGTAGATCTATCTTTAATCATAAATTTGTTAGATATGATCTAGATTAAATTTATGATTTATTAGATTTAAAAGATATTTAAATCTGAAATAAAATCTCTTTGTTAATAATTTTGTGCAAAGAAATTGTTTAAAGTTAAATTGTTTCAATTACATGAACCTGTTTAGATTAATCTAAAGTAGTTTCATGTTTATTTCACTTGCATCTTGATTATGAATCAAACATGCAATATGTTGGTAGAATCATATTGTAAAATTATTTTACAAATATGAAAATTATTTTTTGAAAAGCCAAACCCAACCCTCAGCCCAAAACTAATTAAAATAAGTTTTATAGTTAGATTTGAATGAAACCTAAGACACAAATCATAACACATTGGGTTAATGGTTAGTGGAATTAGGTCCATTAATTGGTTAGACCTATGGTTAGATTAAAGATGGACTTAATTAGAGAATTGACTAAATCTAATCAATTGTTGTCTTAGATTAGGTCAAGGATTCTCTAGATCAATTACAATAGTTGTAGTTGGTCAAGTCCATGTCTTTAACGAGAACCAAATGGACTTGATTTTTGGCTAAGCGGTCTAGCACGAACTGTTAGGTTGATCTAATCAAAACTAATTAAACCAGTTGGTGTCTAAGGTAAACCAGACCGGTGGTTTTTAATTGGGAGCCCGCTTACCTGGCCATTTCTGATGGTGTCTAAGGCAAGCTTTGGCAGACCCTCCCACTGATCGAACTTACCTGGCCTCTTGGTGAAATTATGTTTTGATCGGATCACTTGACTATTCGAGCTGACCCATGTCAGCTAGGTAAATCAGTGTGACTGATTTAGGTGCTCCTAGACCAGCCCTTTTAATGGTCTCCTTAAGCTGACTTGGTGAAGCCAGTGGGAGGATCATGATAAGCTGGTTCATCTGACCTCATCCTCTATATTATTTAAATCTTCTAAAATTATTAGGTCCTTAAAATGATAAAGTTATGGAGATAACTGAGTCATAGCCTCCCATTAAGGTGTTTGATAATGAGTCCATTAACTCAATAATCATTGCAGACCCAAAGGCCTGGTGCTTGTTGACTAATGGAATTATCACTCATCATATGATGACTTGGAAGTGTCTCTCTAATGGTGGTTAGGTGAGCCAACCAAAGTTGGGCTTAATCATTCGTTGGTTAGATACACCAAGTATGATCATGTTAATGGTTGGACCTAACCGAATCCTTACAGTGGAGGCCAAAGCCTACTGATTAGGTTTCTGGGGCAAAATAAAATTACTAGAAATTTTTAGAGAAACAATTGGTTATGAACCTACCCTTAGATGTACATGGGTTGACCAACCAAAGTTGGGCTTGTGTGCAGTCTAGTGGATTCTAGTACCCGCTAAGGAATTAGGGTAATTCCTCGATTGGAGGTGAGGCTACCAATTCGAATAAAATAGTGGAAGAAACCTTTTGATTAAAGTCCAAATCTTTAGGTTTAATGAATCAATTACTAATTAGGTTATGGTTCTCCTTTGGCAAATATGGCCACTTCCTATCGCTCCGATCATTGTTGGACAATGATAAGTTGGTGGGACCCAACTTCGGTAGCTGGTATCGAAAGTTGAAGATAGTCCTGAGCATGAACGGATCCTATATGTGATAATGGATCCTGCACCTGAGGAGCCAGCTGTCAATGCACGTGGAACAGTCAGAGACACTTACCAGAAGTGGCTCAGTGATCGGACCACGGTGGCTGTATCATGCTGGCTACTATGAGCGACGAGTTCAGTCGCAATTCGAGATGGCTCAGCCAAAGGACATGCTTCAAGTGTTGGAGGATGCCTTTGGCACACCGATGACGTTGAGAGGCACAAGACTAGTTGTGCCATCTTCAACGCCAAAATGCAGGATGGTGCCTCTGTCACTGATCATGTATTGTACATGATCGAGCTGATGGAACGATTGAGCAAGCTTGACTTTCCCTTGCATGAGCAGCTTGGGAAAGATGCAATACTGAACTCGCTGCCCAAGTCTTATCTCCCATTCCTCACTCATTATAGAATGACAAAGCCTGAAGTAAACTACCACGGATTACTGGGGTTGCTTCAGAACTTTGAGAAGGATCACCAACTCCTCAAGGAGTCGGTGAACTCAGTGGGAGGTTCGTCTTTTGGTTCTCGACCCTTTGAGAAAGGAAAGAAGAACAAGAAAAGAAAGTGAAGAAGGTGCAAGTTCAGGCTGGGACATCAGTGCAGAGCCAGACCAAAAAGATCAAGCCTGATAAGAGTCTATTCAACTGGCAAACACCCTAGATTAGATAGTGTGTCAGATATCTACTTTTGGCACTGTAGGCTAGGTCATATAAACAAGAACAGAATAAACAGGTTGACTCAAGAGGAAATCTTCGAAGTCAGTGATTGTGAATCACTTCCAACCTGTGAGTCCTGTCTTCTTGGTAAAATGATCAGTCACCTTTTATTGGAAAAGGTGAGAGAGCTACTGAGCACTTGAGCCTAGTACATACTGATGTATGCGGGCCCATGAGCACCAGTGCTAGAGGTGGATATTTCTACTTCATAACTTTCACAGATGACCTATCCCGATATGGATATGTCTATCTGATGAACATAAGTCGGATTCATTTGAAATATTCAAACGATTCCGAAGTGAAGTAGAAAAATAAACTGAGAAGAGTATTAAAACTCTTCGATCTGATCGAGGAGGAGAATACCTTTCTAGTGAATTTTTCACATATCTAGGAGAGAATGGAATTCTCTCCCAATGGACTCCTCCAGGAACACCACAGCATAATGGTGTGTCTGAAAGGAGGAATCGGATTTTGTTAGACATGGTCCGATCCATGATGGGTTTTGCTAGCTTGCCGATATCCTTCTGGGGATATACACTCGAATCGATCAGTTATCTGTTAAATAGGGTTCCAAGTAAGTCTGTAATTAAGACTCCATATGAGATATGGATGGGACGTAAGCCAGCACTTTCACACCTTAGGGTCTGGGGGTGCCCGACCTATGTCAAACGATTAGTCACAGACAAACTTGGACCTAGGTCTGACAAATGCTCATTCATAGGATACCTCAAAGAGACAAAAGGATATTTTTTCTACCATGCTGATGAACAAAAGGTGTTCGTCAGCCTTAAGGCAATCTTTTTAGAAAAGAAGTTCCTTGGTGAAGGAATCGTTGCCTCTAAGATTGAACTTGATGAAGTTCAACAAGTAGAAGGACCGACACCAATAGCTGAACCTAAGTCGGATATGATTAGATCAGATCCAGAGCCCAATATACCTACACCATTAAGGCGATCCGGTAGAGTACCACGTCAGCCGGACAGATACTATGGTTTCTTGGTTCGGGACGGTGATCCCATCGAACTTGATGAGAATAATGAGGATCCGATCACCTATATGGATGCAATGCAGAGACCTGATTTCGAGAAATGGTTTGAAGCCATGAAATCCGAAATGGAGTCCATGAAGGTCAACGATGTATGGACATTGGTTGACCCACCTGAAGGGGTTAAACCCATTGGGTGTAAATGGGTCTTCAAAAGGAAGAGGGGTGCAGACGGAAAGGTGGAGACCTATAAAGCCCGTCTAGTCGCCAAGGGGTATCGTCAACGTTATGGTATTGACTATGACGAGATGTTTTCCCCTGTGGCAATGCTAAAATCCATTCGGATAATGCTTGCAATAGCTGCCCATCTGGATTATGAGATCTGGCAGATGGATGTAAAGACAGCTTTCCTGAATGGAGAGCTAACTGAAGAGGTGTATATGATACAACCTGAGGGGTTTACATCCACAGATGAGTCCAAGGTGTGCAAGCTTCAGAGATCCATTTATGGATTGAAGCAAGCTTCTCGGAGTTGGAACATGCATTTTGATAAGGTGATCAAAACGTATGGCTTCATTAAGAATGGAGAAGAGCCCTGCATCTATAAATGGGCAAATGGTCCAGTTGTGGTATTTCTTATCTTGTACGTGGATGATATTCTCTTAATCGGGAATGACATCCCCGCACTACAGGGAATAAAAGTTTGGTTGTCATCACAGTTCTCCATGAAGGACTTGGGTGAAGCATCCTACATCCTAGGGATGAAGATCTATAGGGATAGATCTAAAAGGATGCTGGGTTATCCCAGTCCATGTACATAGACACTGTGCTGAAGAGGTTCAGCATGGAGAATTTCAAGAAGGGCTATCTACCGATAGGCCATGGAATTTCTCTCTCTAAGAAGGATTGTCTGACAACTCTTGAAGAGAGAGAGCGTATGAGTAAAGTCCCATATGCTTCAGCCGTGGGATCTATCATGTACGCCATGATATGTACAAGACCAGATGTGGCATACTCACTAGGAGTAGTGAGTAGTACCAATCTGATCCTGGAGAAAATCACTGGAAAGTGCTTAAAGCCATTCTTAAGTATTTGAGAAATACTAAGGACCAAAGGTTGGTTTATGGTGAGTCAGATCTGAAACTTGTGGGGTTCACAGACTCTAGCTTTCAATCTGACCATGATGACAGCAGGAGCGTGTCGGGTTATATCTTTACTCTGAATGGTGGAGCCATCTGCTGGAAGAGTTCCAAGCAATATACTGTGGCGGACTCTATTTTTGAAGCAGAGTACATCGCAGCATCGGATGCCGCGAAGGAAGCTGTGTGGCTGAGAAAATTCATCAACGAGCTCGGAGTAGCACCCTCCCTCGATGGTCCAATCCTGCTCTACTGCGACAGCACTGGTGCCATAGCTCAGGTGAAGGAACCCAAAGCACATCAGCAGACGAAGTACATCTTGCGCCGCTTCCACCTGGTCCGAGAGATCGTGGATCGAGGTGATGTCGATCTTCAGAAGATCGACGAAAAGGAGAACCTAGCCGACCCCTTCACTAAAGCCCTAGCGATAAAGGAGTTCGACAACCACAAGTCGAAGATGGGTATTAGATACTGTGCCGAGTGGCTTTAGGACAAGTGGGAGTTGTTGGAAAATATGTCCCAAAAAGCCAATCGTCAAGCTGTTGATGGTTGAGCAACCAAGTATTGTAATTGATTTGTTAATAAATAAAATACATTTGGCATCTTCATCATAAGCTTTCATCTTCTAATGAACTCCGTTGTTATGATGAAGTCCTTAGGACTATTTAAGTTCGATAAAGAGAGGATTTATCGATTAGTCCTTAAAACTGTTCACGACCAAATGATAAGCTGTTAATAAGGACGACAGCTTCTATCGAGCATAGGTCGCTGTAGGCCATATGGGTTGGTTGTCCTCTTAACCAAGGAGTGTGGAGACACTGGTATGGCATACAGGTGAGATGTAAGGATACATCATCATTGAACATGACCAACTCCAGAGTATTCTGCTGTCGAGAATGTCTCTGATGGGATATAGGTATAAGTGTCCCTTAGACTTGAGATCGCCTCAGTGACTTGCAAGCAACTCACTGTGCTTTGGTACTGGACTAACTGAATTTCTAATTCAGAGACGGAAGGCTTCTGGGCACAGTCAAGTACTTGCGAAGTCAGAGTGTGATCGAGATGGGATTGACCACTCCAAGAGTTGGAGAAGAATGAGTCGCTGTATTTCAATTTAGCAAAACCTTGGCCAGGGTAATCCATCAGATGGATTTGATATTTTGAAATACAATGTGGACAACCTGATCAGAGTTGACAGTTGAACTCTGGGGTGTTCTATGATCATTTTGATCAAGGGGATGAATTATATGAAAACTATATCCGCATGGGTTCTAAGGATGTTGTTCTACACATTCGACCTATCCGATCGTCGGGTACCATTGCTAGATGGTCACTTCGATTGGTATAGAAATTTATTTCTATACTACCGGCTTAGGTTCGGATCTATGAGGTCACACACATTAGAGTTCATGATCCGATCAGATAGTTGATCAACGATTAAGAATCGTTCTAGGGTTAAATGATCAATACGATTGACATTTAACCCAGTGCAAGTGTTGCAGGAGGATCTATTAGCAATTCGATTGCTGATTGGCTTAATTTGATTAAGCCAATGGGCTGAGATTAAGTCTAATTAAATATGATTTAATTAGATTTGGTTTAGACTTGATTGGATCAAGTCCAATTGGTTTATTGGATAAGCCAAGTGTAAGGAAAAACTAGTCCTAGTTTAACTAGGACTTGGGTCAATCTAATTTCTAATTTGATTAGAAAATTAAATCAGATTTAAATCTAATTTAATCTAATTAAATTTAATTTTTAATTGGGTTAAGACCTATTTTAATTGGGTTGATCTAATTTTGATTTGATTTGGTTTGGAAAACCAAATTAAAATAAGTCATAAGACAGAATCCTAGTAAGACTAGGATTCCATCTTGCGCCACATAAACCTTCTCCACGCCCTCTCTCTTATTCAATGCCAATCTCCACTTATTTTGTGCGATAAAAGCCCTCTCCCAGATCTCTCCCACGTTCACAAAAGGTCTCCTCTCTTCTTTCTTACATGGAAGGTGGTTTGGATCAAATCTAAAAGGAATAAGTTTGGATTTCGAATTCTATGAGATAGAGTTTTAGAAATCCAAAACTCTTTCAATTTTGCACCGAATTTATTCAAATTTTTTTTTAAATTTTTATAGATTTTAGGGTATATATTGTGCACCCTTTTCTAGTAATCTATGCATAAAAATATGAAGGAGGTGCTCAAGAGTTGGGCATCCGTTAACTTGCCATGTTTGGATAAGCCTTGACTAGGTGTTTGACCTAGATAAGGACTCTATCATATCTCTTTATATAAGATGAGTTTCTTTGTAAAATTTTAGGAGAAGTCAGAGATTTGAGAGACCTTTGTGCCATCCAAAAATCAAAGAGAAATACCTTTGGGTCGTGGAGATATCAAAGATGCAAGTTTGGGTGTCTAGAGAGAAAAACGTGAAGAAGAAGAGGGTCTTCTTCTAGGGTTTTTGTTTTCATATCTTTCCTCCCTCCATCTTGAGTTTCCTGAGAGCATCTCAAATCTGAAACTCCTCCTTCTACTTTCCATCTTTGGAAGGGTCCAAATCAAGAAGAAGGAGGCACCTGATCAACCATCAAAGAAGGATCAGCACAGTACTAGCATACTGTGCTGATTTCCTGAAGTAGGACTTCTGATCGAGATTCGTGGGCTCGTGTGGATGACTCCTAGAGGCCGGATGCATGTGCGGCTTGCAACATCATCCTCAAGCTCAGATCAATAAGGTTAGAATGTCTAACTTGCAAGGTAATAAATCTGATCTATTGTTTAATACATACATTAGATGTGGTATAGAAATATGTTGATATGATCAACATGTAGTTCATGCTATATTTATATATTTTAATTTCTGATTTAATGCTATGTAATAATCATGTAATAGGATCTTAGATCTAGGGATTCTCTGGTTTTAGAAAATAAATTTTAATTTATTTTAGTCTTCTGCTGTATGATCTTGAAAAAGTTTCAAGATCTAACTCTGAAACCCTAGATCTGGTTCCTACAAAGAGACCAAATGATATATTTTCTATCATGCTGATAAACAAAAGGTGTTCATTTGCCTTAAGGTAACTTTTTTAGAAAAAAAGTTCCTTGGTGAAGGAACCGTTGCCTCTAAGGTTGAACTTGATGAAGTTCAACAAGTAGAAGGACCGACACCAATAGCTGCACCTGAGTCAGATTTGATTAGATCAGATCTGATGCCCAATGTACCTGCACCATTAAGATGATCCGATAGAGTACCACATCAGTCGGACAGATACTATGGTTTCTTGGTTCAGGATGGTGATTCCATCGAACTCGATGAGAACGATGAGGATCCGATCACCTATATGGATGCAATACAGAGATTTGATTTCGAGAAATAGCTTGAAGCCATAAAATCCGAAATGGAGTCCATGAAGGTCAACGATGTATGGACATTGGTTGACCCACCTGAAGAGGTTAAACCTATTGGATGTAAGTGGGTCTTCAAAAGGAAGAGGGGCACAGACAGAAAGGTAGAGACCTATAAAGTCCATCTAGTTGCCAAGGGGTATCGTCAATATTATGGTATTGACTATAACGAGATGTTCTCCCCTATGGCAATGCTCAAATCTATTCAGATAATGCTTGCAATAGCTGGCCATCTGAATTATAAGATCTAGCAAATGGATGTAAAGACAGCTTTCCTGAATGGAGAGCTGACCGAAGAGGTGTATATGATACAACCTGAGGGGTTTACATCCATAGATGAATCTAAGGTGTGCAAGCTTTAAAGATCCATTTATGGATTGAAGCAAGCTTCTCGGAGTTGGAACATGCATTTTGATAAAGTGATCAAAACCGTATGGCTTCGTTAAGAATCGAGAAGAGTCCTGCATCTATAAATGGGCAAATGGTTTAGTTGTGGTATTTCTTATCTTGTACGTGGATGACATTCTCTTAATCGGGAATGACATCCCTGCACTACAGGGAATAAAAGTTTGATTGTCATCGCAGTTCTCCATGAAGGATTTGGGTGAAATATCCTACATCCTAGAGATGAAGATCTATAGGGATAGATCTAAAAGGATGCTTGGGTTATCCCAGTCCACGTATATAGACACTGTGCTGAAGAGATTCAGCATGAAGAATTTCAAGAAGGGCTATCTACTGATAGGCCATGAAATTTCTCTCTCTAAGAAGGATTGTCCGACAATTCCTAAAGAGAGAGAGTGTATGAATAGAGTCCCAATGCTTCGGTCATGGATCTATCACGTACGCCATGACATGTACAAGGCCAGATGTGGCATACTCACTAAGAGTAGTGAGTAGATACCAATCTAATCCTGAAGAAAACCACTGGAAATGGTTAAAGCCATCCTTAAGTATTTGAGAAATACTAAAGATCAATAGTTGGTTTATGATGAATCAAATCTGAAACTTGTGGGGTTTACAGACTCCAGCTTTCAATCTGACCATGATGACAATAAAAGCATGTCGGGTTATATCTTTACTCTGAATAGTGGAGCCATTTGCTGGAAGAGTTTCAAGCAGCATACTGTGACAGACTCTGTTGTGAGGCGGAGTACATCACAGCATCGGATGCCACGAAGGAAGCTGTGTGGCTGAGAAAATTTATCACCGAGCTCAGAGTAGCACCCTCCCTCGATGGTTCGATCCTGCTCTACTGCGACAGCACTAGTGCCATAGCTCAGGCGAAGGAACCCAAAGCACACCAGCAGATGAAGCATATTTTGTGATGCATCCATCTGATCTGGAAGATCGTGGATCGAGGTGACGTCGACCTTCAGAAGATCGACGGAAAGGAGAACCTGGCCGACCCTTCACTAAAGCACTGATGCTGAAGGAGTTCGACAACCACAAGTCGAAGATGGATATTAAATACTGTGACGAGTGGCTTTAGGACAAGTGGGAGTTGTTGGAAAATATGTCTCAAAAGTCAATCGTCAATCTGTTGACGGTTGAGCAACCTTGTATTGTAATTAATTTGTTAATAAATAAAATATATTTTTGATATTTTCATCATAAGTTTTCATCTTCTAATGAACTCCGTTGTTGTGATGAAGTCCTTAGGACTATTTAAGTTCGATAAAGAGAGGATTTATCAATTAGTCCTTAAAACTGTTCACGACCAAATGATAGGCTGTTAATAAGGATGACAGCTTCTATCGAGCATAGGTCACTGTAGACCATATGGGTTGGTTGTCCTCTTAATCAAAGAGTGTGGAGACACCGGTATGGCATACAAATGAGATATAAGGATACATCATCATTGAATGTGACCAACTCCAGAGTATTCTGCTGTCGACAATGTCTCTGATGGGATATAGGTATAAGTATCCCTTAGACCTGAGATCGCCACAATGACTTGCAAGAAACTCACTATGCTTTGGTATTGAACTAATTGAATTTCTAATTCAGTGATGGAAGGCTTTTGGGCACAGTCAAGTATTTGTGAAGTCAAAGTATGATCGAGATGGGATTAACCACTTCAAGAGTTAGAGAAGAATGAGTCGCTGTATTTTAATTTAGCAAAATCTTGGCCAAGGTAATCCATCAGATGGATTTGATATTTTGAAATACAATGTGGGCAACCTGATCAGAGTTGACAGTTAAACTCTGAGGTGTCCTATGAGCATTTTGGATAAGGGGATGAATTATATGAAAACTATATTCGTATGGGTTCTAAGGATATTGTTCTACCCATTCGACCTATCCGACCGTCAGGTACCATTGCTAGATGATCACTTCAATTGATGCAAAAATTTATTTCTATACTATCGACTTAGATTCAGACCTATGAGGTCACACATATTAGAGTTTATGATCCGATCGGATGGTTGATCAACGATTAAGAATTGTTCTAGGGTTAAACGATCAATACGATTAACATTTAACCTAGTGCAAGTATTGCAGGAGGATCGATTAGCAATTCGATTACTAATTAACTTAATTTGATTAAGCCAATAGATTGAGATTAAGTTTAATTGAATATGATTTAATTAGATTTAGTCTGGGCTTGATTGGATAAAGTTCAATTAGTTTATTGGATAAGCCAAGTGCAAGAAAAAACTAGTCCTCATTCAATTAGGACTTGAGTCAACCTAATTTTTAATTTGATTAAAAAATTAAATTAGAATTAAATTTAATTTAATTTAATTTAATTAGATTCTTAATTGGGTTAAGACCTATTTTAATTGGGTTGATTTGATTTTGATTTGATTTGGTTTGAGAAACCAAATTTGAACAAGTCATAGATTGAATCCTAGTAAGACTAGGATTCCACCTTGCGCCACCTTATCCCCCCACACCCACTCTCTCTTATTTTGTGCGACAAAACCTTCTCTCTCAGATCTTCATGCACACCCAAAGCTTTCCACTCTTTCTCTCTTACATGGAATGTGGTTGTGGACCAAGTCAAAGTAGGAATTAGTTTGGATTTCAAATTCTACAAGATAGAATTTTAGGAAACTAAAACTCTTTCCTTATGGTACTGATTTTATTCAGATTCTTTTTAGGATTTTTGTGAAATTTATGGCACATATTGTGTGCCCTTTGCTGGTGGTCCATGGCAAAAAAAGAAAGAGGGGGTGCCCATGAGTTAGGCACCCCTTGTCTTGTCCTGTTTGGATTTTTTTTGACTAGGTATTTGATCTAGACAAGAATTTTTCATATCTCTTTATTTAAGATGAATTTCCTTTTAAAATTTTTATGAATTATAGAGCACTAAGAGGCCTTTAGGGCAGATGAAAATCAGGGAGAAAGAGTGTAGGAGTGTGGAGATATAATAGACAAAAGACTAAGTGTCTGGGTTAGAGCAAAGAGAAAAAGAAGAAGATCTTCTTCTAGGGTTGCTGAGTTCACCTCTTTCCTTCCTCCATCTGTGAGTTTTCTGAGAGTGTGTCACATCTAAAACTTCTTCTCCTACTTTTCATCTTTGAAAGAATCTAAATCAAGAAGAAAGAGGCATCTGATCGACCATCGAAGAAGGATCAGTACAGTACTAGCATACTGCGCTGATTTTCTGGACCAAGACTTCTGATCGTGATTCATGGGCTCATGTGGATGACTACTAGAGGTCGGACATGTGTGCAGCTCACAACATCATCCTCAAGCCCGGATCAGTAAAGTTAGAACGTCTAACTTGCAAGGTAATAGATCTGATATATTATATTTTACATACATTATATGTAGTATAGAAATATGTTGATATGATCAATATGTAGTTTTTGCTTTTTATATTTTAATTTTTAATTTAATACTACATAATAATCATGTAATAGGATCTTAGATCTAGAAATTCTCTAATTTTATAAGATAAATTTTGATTTATTTTAGTCTTCCACTGTCTGATCTTGAAAAAGTTTCAAGATCTAACCCTAAAACCCTAGATCTAGTTCTTTCATGGTCTTCTGATTCTATCTAATGATAATATTTTTTATATTGATGAAAATAAAAAATGAAAGAGAGAAGAGTTGAATAATACTTTACTTTGTCATTGTCGACTTGGTCATATAAGTGAGACAAAGATTAACAAGTTATACAAAGAAGAGTTCTTTGATCCTTATGATTATGAATCATTAGGTATTTGTGAATCTTATCTTATGAGAAAAATGACTAAGACTCCATTTAGTGGACATAGAGAAAGGATAAGTGAGTTATTAGGACTTATACATACTGATATATGTGGTCCTCTGACAATAGAAGCTAGAGGAGGATACTCTTATTTTATAACATTCACTGATGATTTATTTAAGTTTAGATATGTGTATCTTATGAAACACAAATCTGAAGTCTTTGATAAATTTAAAGAGTATCAAAGTATGATCAAGAAATAAATTATAAAAAATATTAAAATCTTTCAATCTGATCGAGGAGGAGAATACTTATCAAATAAATTTTTAGATCATCTTAAAAAAAATAAAATTCTCTCAGAATAGACCCCTCTCTATACACCATAGCTAAATGGTATAGCAGAAAGGAAAAATCGTACTTTATTAGATATGATGCGGTCCATGGTGTGTCTTACAGATTTGCCTATTTTCTTCTAGGGACACATCTTAGAAACTGTTGTCTATATTCTGAATAGAGTACCTTCAAAATCTGTGCCAAGCACTCTATATGATATATGGAAAGGAAAAAAGTCTAATCTTAAGTATCTTAAGATACGGAGCTGTCCAGCTTATGTTAAAAAAAATTTGGATATAAGTTGAGTGCTAGGGGAGATAAATGCTTGTTTGTAGGCTATCCTAAAAAGAACATAGGATACCTCTTTTACCATCCTACTGAACATAAGGTGTTTGTCAGTAAATATGTCACTTTTATGAAAAAAGAATTTATCCTAGAAAGAGATAGTGAGAAGAAAATTGAACTTGGAGAAGTTTAAGACCTACAAATGCAAGCACAAGATGATCCTCAACCAAAAATATTCATTAATGAAGTACAATCATAAAATACACCTCCTCTCTGAAGGTCGGATAGAGTGTGGAACGTACCAATAAGATATGGGTTCATTATTGAGAATAATGAAGCCCACATCATTGAGAATAACTAGTGGGAGTACCATTGTCTTCTTAGTTTTATATGTAGATGACATACTTCTTATTGGGAATAATATCCCAATGTTACAATCAGTCAAGACATGGCTATCAAGTAAGTTTTCTATGAAAGATTTGGGTGAAGCATCATATATACTAGGTATAAATATCTATAAGGATAGATCTAAGAGGATGTTAGGCTTGTCCCAATCTAGATATATAGACTTAGTGCTAAAAAGATTTAGCATGGATGGAAGTAAAAGAGGTTACTTACCCATGAGTCAAGGCATACATCTCTCTAAAAGGATGTCACCTAAAACATCGAAAGAGAGAAATAGAATGAGTTCTATTCCTTATGCCTCGGCAGTAGGATCGATCATGTATGCTATGCTATGTACTAGGCCTGATGTTGCCTATGCCTTAGGCATAGTTAGTAGATTTCAGGCTGATCCAGAAGAGGATCATTGGAAAGCAGTGAAAAATATTCTTAAGTACCTGAGAAGGACTAAAGATATTTTTCTAGTATATGGAGGATTTGATCTAAAACTAGAAGGTTATTCTGACTCTAATTTCTAATCAGACCCTGATGATAGCAAGTCCACTTCAGGGTATTGTTGTGATCCAGGTGGTGTGCCCAAGGCCCAGGGGACCAAGGCTAAGGCCAAGGTCCATCATTCATGAGGGCTTCATGGAGGCTCTAGGGCTAGTTGGGCCCTAGGTTGAAAGGCTATGGGCCTTTCGGGTTCTTGAGGTCTAGGTTATGTGGGCCTCAAGGGACCAACTCTTTATAGGCCAGGTCTGGGCTCAGGATAGATGAGATTAGGTTGAGTCATGAGTGTACATGAGCTTGGGTTAACCTAATCTCCCATAGAGTTGGTCAAGGGAGTTTTGGGTTTGGATCACTTGACCCTGTGTTTATATATACATACACTGTATAGGTTTAATTAAGCCAAGGAATACAAAAACTCTTTCTCTAAGTCTCTCTCTCTTCTCCTCTCTCTCTAGCTATTCTCCACGCCCCAGGAGCAAGAAACCCTAGGGTTTCTTGCCGCCATGTCCCAAAAAGGAAAGAAAAGTGGGAGAGGCGTTAGCCCCTCCCCCTTTGTGCCGCCAACCAGATCTCTCTCTCTCTCTCTCTTGCAGCTACCCAAACATCAGGTCCAGGATCTAAAATCTCTTGCGAAGAGGTTGGTACAAGTTTCTCTCAGATCTGGAGTTGATCTGATGTCGTTTGAGGTGTGGGAGAGATCTCCATCAACAGATCTACAGGAAAGGCTGCAACAGGACAGATCTGTAAGGTCTGGTTCTATCTACCTTCTTGCCTATCTAGAATACCTCGATTTGAGATCTACAAATTGAAAAACCTCGGTCCAGGCCTGATCTGATTGGGTACCAGATCTTGGATTTTTTAGAGGTGATCTTAGAGGTGTTCTTCATCTGGAACGAAAGGCTAACGAAGAAGACAGCAACCAGGCTGATTTTGTCAAGGGCCTTCAATCGAGTCCAAAAGTCTCCAGATCTGTTCGTTGAATGTTCTGCTGCACCCAAGGTCCATGGGAAGAGCCAAGATTGGGCTCCAATAGTTGGTATCAGAGCCAGGTTGGTGAGGAAGCGATTCCAAGTGTGAGAAGTTGAAGATCCCAAGTGCTAAAAATTTTCAGCAAGGTACCATCAAGGTATATTCTATACTTCTTGATTTTATATTGCTTGTTTGGCTTGGATCCAGTCATGGGCAGCAATATAAAGGTCGATCTTGAGAAGTTTGATGGCAAAAAAAATTTTTTATGTGAAAAATTTAGATGGAGGATCTTCTGGTGCAAGCAGATCTGGATCAGGCTTTGGATGAGAAGCCTGAGGGAATGACAGATATACAGTGGGCATCATTGAAGAAGAAAGCATGCTCGGTGATTAGAGGATGTTTGGCAGATGCGGTGTTGTATTCGGTGCTGGAAGAAAAGACCCCGAAGGGCCTTTGGTCGAAATTGCACACCATGTATATGGGAAGAATATGTGCAACAAGCTAATGCTGAAGAAGAGGTTGTACAGTCTTCGGATGCAGGAGGGATCTGATGTGACTGACCACATTCAGAGGTTCGACCAGTTGTGCATGAAGTTGATGAATATCGGGGTGAAGCTGGATGAGGAGGACAAGTCCCTGTTGCTTTTGTGTTCGCTGCCAGAATCATATGACTCTTTGGTGACTACACTACTCTACAGCAAGGAGACTCTGAATATGAGGACATGGTCTCGATGCTGAGGTCTAATGAGCAAAAGAAAAAGTTGACCAGAGATCGGGCTCTCCAGGAGGGTTTGGTACTAGGGGAGAGGATAAGTAGAGGTAGAGGCAGAAGCAAGTCCAGGGGGCGGTCCAAGTCCAGGAAGGGAAAGAAAGAGATGAAATGCTTCAAGTGCAATGAGTTCGGGCACTTCAAGCGAGAATGTCCACTATGGAAGAGCAAGAAGGGAGAACGAAGTGGCTCAGAATCAGTGAGTGTAGTTGCTGGGCAGCAGGTGGAGGATGATCTACTTATGGTATCAGATGGTCACAGGCATTACACAGAGGAGTGGACACTAGACTCTGCGTGCTCACATCACTACACACCACACAGGTCTTGGTTTGCGACATACACCAAGACAGATGAGGGATCAGTGACTCTAGGTGACAATCATCCTTGCAAGGTGGCTGGGATAAGGACAGTCAGGGTGAGGATGTTTGATAGGATTGTGAGGATATTGACAAATGTAAAGCACGTCTCGGAGCTGGAAAAGAATCTGATGTCACTAGGCTACTTGGAGCGCAGTGGATACAGCTTCAGCAGTAGGGCTAGAAGCGAGTACTGAACATCTCCAATGGAGTTATGTAGTGATGAGAGGCAGGAGGTTGGACAATAACCTCTATCGCATGGAGGGATCTGTGGTGATCGGAGAGTCTGATGCAGCAGCTACAGCACAGGACCAGCAGGGGCTTACAGGATGTGGCACTACCGCCTAGGCCACATGGGTGACAAGGGGCTGAGGGAGTTGAGCAGGAGAGGACTCATCTCTGATCTGGAGGATGGTGCTACAGGGGAGATCTGTGAGCCTTGCCAGATGGGAAAGCAGAGGAGAGTTCAGTTCAACATTAGTACAACCCGCAGTGCAGCCCCTCTGGAGTTAGTACACACGGATGTGTGGGGACCAGCCCCAGTTTCAGCTAGGAATGGGGCCAGATACTTCATGACCCTGATTGATGATTTCTCAAGGAAACTCTAGATTTACATCATGAGAGAGAGAAGTCAGAGGTCTTCACCAAGTTCAAGATCTGGAGAGCTGAGGTGGAGAAAGAGCAGGGGAGGAGCGTGAAGTGTTGAGGTCAAACAATGGGGGAGTACACCAGCAAAGAGTTCCAGGACTACTGTGAGGAGTGTGGGATCAAAAGATACTTCTCAGTTAAGGAGACTCCACAGCAGAATGGGATGGCGAGAGGATGAACAGAACACTTTGGAAAAGACACGATGCATGAGGCTGCAGGCAGGGCTTCCAAAGATGTTCTGGGTTGACACAGTTGACGCAGTAGGTTACTTGGTCAATCGGTCACCTCACATCAGGTTGGATGGCGGCTTCCAGAGGAGGTGTGGTTTGGGAGGACAGTTGGGCTGGGCCATCTATGGGTATTTGGGTGCACGGCCTATGTGCACATTGGAGCTGGTGAGCGGAGCAAGCTAGACACCAGATCACGCAAGACGGTGTTTCTAGGCTATCCGCGAGGAGTTAAGGGATACAGGCTATGGATCCCTTGGAAAAGAAGGTCATCATTAGTCAGGATGTGACTTTTGATGAGGAGTCAGTCCTACGGAGGCGAGCAGGCATGGAGGAGCAGCAGGAGCAGGAGGAGGTCCAGCAGGGCACTGCTGGATGCTTACCTCTTTGATTTTGCCTCTTGCAAGTACTACTGGAAACATGACATTCAGGTGGAGAACCTACCTAAGGTGTCTCCACAGGTGGAGAAGACTCAGATGGATGATCAAGGCAGAGAGGTCCAGCAGGAGTGAGCTGGACCAAGGACTGATATCGGTGTTGCCCTACACAAGCCCAAGAGGACCATCAGGCAACCGGACTGATATGGCTTCAGGAGACACTGTCATATGCCCTGTGAAGTGAATGGAGACCCATATACATATCAAGAGGCTATTGAGAGCCAGAACAGAGAGCGGTGGTCCAGACGATGTCCGAGGAGATGCAGTCTCTCCACCAGAACCAGACGTGGCGATTGGTGCAGTTGCCACAGGGGAAGAGGCCCATTGGCTGCAAATGGGTCTACAGTCGCAAGGAAGGGCCTTCAAAGCGGGAGGTATAGATTCAAGGTGAGGTTAGTGGCCAAGGATACTCCCAGAAGAAAGGCATCGACTTCAGCGAGGTCTTCTCTCCCATCGTCAGACATACTTCCATCAGAGTGTTGCTGAGTATTGTAGTAGCTCAGGATTTAGAGCTAGAGCAGATGGATGTCAAGATGGCATTCCTCCATGGGCATTTGGAGGAGAGGATTTACATGGAGCAGCCACCCTGTTTCAGGGATCCAGGATCAGAGGGAAAGGTTTGTTTGTTGCAGAAGTCGTTGTACGGGCTGAAGCAGTCGCGAGGCAATGGTACAAGCGGTTCGACTCCTATGTGTGCAGCATTGGACTTTTCAGGTGCGAGTTTGATCCCTGTGTTTATGTTCAGTCTCTTGAGGATGGTTCTAGGGTGTTCCTACTCTTGTATGTGGATGACATGCTTATAGCATTAAGAGTAGGAAGGTTGTGCAGGATCTGAAGGCATCCTTATCTCGGGAGTTTGAGATGAAGGATTTGGGCCCTGCAAGGAAGATCCTAGGCATGGAGATTTTCAGAGATCGAGCCCAGAGGGTGCTGCATCTATCTCAGTGGGGCTACATACAAAGGTCTTAGAGAGGTTCGGGATGAAGGGAGCAAAGCCGGGAGCTGCCACTTGCCGGTCACTTCAGACTCTCGAAGACCATGGTGCCACAGACTGAGGTGGAGGCTCAGGAGATGGAGACGGTTCCTTATGCTTCAGGAGTTGGGAGCTTGATATATACGATGATCTGTTGTAGGCCAGACATGCTCATGCAGTGAGTCAGGTTAGCAGGTTCATGGCGCAGCCTGGCAGGGAGCACTGGAGAGCTCTGAAGTGGATATTCAGATACCTGACGGGTTCAGTTGGAGTTGGCATCTGCTACGGACAGGAGGAGGTGAGTAGGATACTCTGACATGTCCAGAGAGGCTCAGGGGTTGATTTGTGGTTATTAGATGCAGACTTTGGTGGAGATGTGGATACCCGGAGGTCTACGATAGGCTTCATCTTTAGCTTGTATGGAGGTCCTATTTCTTGGAGATCGAGTCTACAGCCTATCACGGCCCTATCCACTACAGAGGCGGTACATTGGGCTGACAGAAGCAGCTAAGGATGAATTTGGCTGAAGGGTTTGTTGACGGAGATGGGCCTTACTCAGGAGGCCATTAGAGTGCACTATGACAGCCAGAGTGCACTTCTATTAGCACAGAACTCAGTCTATCATGCAAGGACAAAGCATATCGACATTCGTATCATCGGATTAGGGAGCTTGTGGAGGATGGCGAGGTAGAGTGGTAAAGGTACACACCAAGAGAATCCAGCTGATGCACTTATGAAGGTACTTCCACGGGATAGCTTTCAAGATGTGTTGAGCTGATGCGGCTGATGATAGAGTGGAGCTGGTTGAGGCCTTGGGACACCAAGGTGGAGATTGTTGTGATCCAGTGGTGTGCCCAAGGCCAAGGGACCAAGGCTAAGCCAAGGTCCATCATTCATGAGGGCTTCATGGAGGCTCTAGGGCTAGTTGGGCCCTAGGTTGAAAGGCTGTGGGCCTTTCGGGTTCTTGAGGTCTAGGTTATGTGGGCCTCAAGGGACCAACTCTTTATGGGCTAGGTCTGGGTCAGGATAGATGAGATTAGGTCGAGTCATGGGTGTACATGGGCTTGGGTAACCTAATCTCCCATAGAGTTGGTCAAGGGAGTTTTGGGTTTGGGTCACTTGACCTGTGTTTATATATACATACACTATATAGGTTTAATTAAGCCAAGAAATACAAAAACTCTTTCTCCCAAGTCTCTCTCTCTCTCTTCTCCCTCTCTCTCCAGCTATTCTCTATGCCCCAGGAGCAAGAAACCCAGGGTTTCTTGCCGCCAGGTCCCAAAAAGGAAAGAAAAGCAGGGGAGGCACTAGCCCCTCCCCCTTTGTGCCGCCAACCAGATCTCTCTCCCTCTCTTGCAGCACCCAAACATCAGTTTCAGGACCTAAAATCTCTTGTGAAGAGGTTGGTACAAGTTTCTCTCAGATCTGGAGTTGATCTGAGGTCGTTTGAGGTGCGGGAGAGATCTCCATCAACAGATCTATAGGAAAGGCTGCAGCAGACAGATCTGTAAGGTCTGGTTCTATCTATCTTCTTTCCTATCTAGAATATCCAATTTAAGATCTATGAATTGGAAGACCTCGGTCCAGGCCTGATCTAGTTGGGTACCAGATCTTGATTTTTTAGAGGTTATCTTAGAGGCATTCTTTATCTGGAACGAAAGGCTGACGAAGAAGACAGCAACCAGGCTGATTTCGTCAAGGGCCTTCAATCGAGTCCAAAGCCTCCAATCTGTTTGTTGCTTGTTCCGCTACACCCAAGGTCTGTGGGAGGAGCCAGGATCATGCTCCAACAGATATGTCTTTACTCTTAATGGTGGAGCTGTTAGTTGAAAAAGTTTCAAGCAGCAGACTGTAGCTGACTCAACCACTAAGGCAGAATATATAGCTGCAAGTGAAGCCACCAAGAAGCTGTCTGGATGAAGAAGTTCATCATTGAATTGGGTATCATTCTTGAGATTAAGAATCCAGTACCACTTTACTTTGATAATACTGGAGTAGTTGCTCAAGCAAAGGAACCAAGGTCTCATCATAAATCCAAGCATATTCTAAGACACTTCCATCTCGTTCGTGAAATAATCGAAAGACAAGATGTTGTCATTGAATGAGTAGAAAAAAGAATAACATAGTAGATCTGTTCACTAAGGCTCTACCACAATAGCAGTTCGATCGCCGTCTCGATTGCATGGAGATAAAATATAAGGGCGATTGACTTTAGTATAAGTAGGAGATTAAAAGGAATATGTCCTACAAGCCAATCGAAATTTGTATTTTAATGGATTTTTTTTATAATTTTCTAGACTTATGTATTGACTCTTTAAATAATAAAAGGTATTTTTCATCATATGCTACATCTTACTTTTGTAATGATTATGATGAACTCCATAAATCAGGATAATGGGTTTAGGGTTATGATGAGATCATACCTATGAGACTTAAAATCTTAAAAATTTGATTTAGAATATTCCTAGTCATAGGAGCATTGAGAAGGGGATTAATGTTCCGGATAGACTAGCACTTCTATGTATACTCGATAGAGAGGGTGGCTGATCTCATATGCCACTTACGTGAGACACTAATACAAAGAAGTGGATGCTCATTAGAGAATGAGTTTACTAAATTGATCCGACTTAAGAAATATCTTATGAAATTTACTTACCTATCTAAAGATATTTTCTTATAGTGGGAGTTGTGCATATAATCCTTTGATCTGAGACTACCATAGAACCTTATATACATGAATCCATATTTTTTGGTTCATACTCATTCATGGCTTAGTCATGTACGAAGTGTTCTGGATATGGTAGAATATGTATGGAGGTTGTGAGTAGATCAACATGGAATCGATTACTTTTGGTAAGAGGAGATCGCATCCTACTTGCTCTGATCGATTGATGATTCAGAAAGCTTTTGATCAAAGCAGAATGAAAATTAAAAAAAAAATAATATTTTATTAATTAAATCATCATATAAGATTGAGAGAAATATGAGTATGATATTGAATTTGACATCATTGCATATCCAAAGTCATATTCGAGGTGCAGGGAGGTCACAGGATCAAATTGCATGATAACTTTACACTGAAAGATATTTTTAGTATTTTCACTAAAATTCTATATCTTTCAGATAGACATGATACATTGCTAGATGTCAATCTTATCTTGTGGGTTTGATCGAATTAGAGAGTTTAATTCAATCGTCAATTAGAAAGAGTTCTAATTATTGAAATCGAGTTAGTTCGATTGGATCTAGATGGGTAAGATTAAATTCTAATCAAATCAAATTGACTTGCACTCAGACCTATTGCTAGCTAGATGTGGAACCCAATGAGTCACACATAAGGAGAATTGATCGGGGGTCTAATTGGATTAGATCATATTTGCAAAATTGACATGCTAGCACATGTTGCAAAAACTAGCTCCTTATTTCAAATTGGGTTCGAAATTGATTCCAGATTGGGCTAATTAAGGCTAAATTATTCAAACCAATTTTGTTTTGAGTTGGTCAGCCCTTAGCTATATGTACCAAAACTTTAGAGCCATAAAACCAAGTCTCCAAGAGTCAAAAATTTTTCTTGTGCATTGGTGCAGTTTTTGTGTGCAAAAATAGCTTTCACATCCCATGAGATGGGAGTCTCATCCTCAAGCTTATCCTATATTCTATGATGAAATAAATTTTTGACTGATTCTTAACTTAATTTTGAGCACAAATAATTTTTTTAAATTTAAAATTCCTTTTGGTTTAAACATGAAAATTCATCAAAGTTGGAAATCCTATCAGTCTGATCCATGCACCTGACCAAGAGTCCAACTTGTGAAGGACTCTAACCCATTTGTCATGCCACTTCTTAATCTGAGAATTTTTCCATGCTATTTTGATGTTAGTGCCTTCATTTTTGGTCATTGGATGGATAAAATTGCACTGATGGGTGATGGAGAAAAATTATGTCATAGGAAGCTGCACGACGCATCGGAGAATCATCAAGAAAAATATTTGAAGAGTCCTGCGTGAAGCATCTCTTGGATTTTTTTTCTATGATTGCCATATGTCAAAATCTTTAAGATGGATATGAAAATTTATCAGGAGGTGTGAGATTTTTTGATGGATGCGAGATGGCATGTGGAAGGGGCACGAATAATTCCCGAAGGTAACCCGTCGCTAAGTATTTAAGGGGGGATGCGTCGGGGATTGGATTCATTCAGATTTTTAATTCTTCCTTTCTTTCTAACATCCTCTTCCTATTGTTCAATTAGTCCTTTCTTCTCTTGTTAGGATAAGTCAAAATAGTAAGGATAAGTTCGATTTTAGGACAAGAGTCTAGGAAGAGAATTAAGGAAGATAAGAAGAGAAGAAAGGTAGGGATAGGAAGGCTAGGAGAAGAGGAAGAGGGTCTTAAGGTCTTGGAGTCCAAATAAATTTTTAGAGTAAGAATTTTGGAGAAGAAATCATCTCAAAGAGTTGGTGTCCTGATTATAGCCCTGTGTGGATCACCGTTGGAGGGCGAACAATTGGACGCCTGATGGAGGTTCTGTCGGAATTTGGACTAAGCACTGTAGGTATTTTTTTATAGATTAAATTTAATTTTAAATTTATATTATATATAATTATTAATCATCAAGGAGATGCTGGTTTAAGATTTTATATTTAAAATTTTTTAATTTAAATTTTAAAATCCATTATGCTTTCACTGTGCATGCCCATCCTGAAATCCTACAGCCCAAACTTCCACCATATGAAGAACTCTCTTCTGATATCTTACACACACAAAAAAATCACAAAAGCCCCTTTTATAGGCATGTAAGGAGGTGGGGTGAAGAGTCCTAGTGATCCTGGACTCTTACAGGATTTTGCTTTCCTTCACAATTCTATATTTCAAAATATGTCAAAAAAATATGGGACACCCCTTTCTATATTTTTATAATAAATTAGTTCTCTAACTAATCTCTCACAAAAAGTCTCCTCAAAATGTCACACATATAACGAGAAAAAAATTTATTAGCATGAGAGGTTGATCTGGATGAGAACAGATTCTCCTAATAAGAAATATTTTGAAATCTAATTTTAGAATCTTTTTTTATCAAAATTAAATTAAATTTGAATATAAAATAGATAAAGAAAAGAAATCTTTAGTATGAAAAATTTTACATAAAATAATTTTGTACGTAGAGATATATGACGTGCAAACTGGATTGGCGCAAGGAGAAGAGTCCTATTCCTATAAAGACTCTAAGTTTCCTTGAATCCAAACCAAATCACATTTGGTTTAGTCCAAATAAAATATATAAAATTTAATCTAATTAAGTTTATAAATTTTTAATTAAATTTTAATCAAATTAAAAATTGATTGAACCAAAGTCCTGATCAAATCAGGATAATTCTCCCTTAGCGATTAGATCATCTTATAACTTAATCAGGTCAAACCTAATTGAAGCTAATTCAATTAAATTTTATTTAATCCTCTTTACTCAATCAAATTAAGCTAATCAGTAATCTAATTGATAATTAATCTATCATTAATTTACTAACACTTGGTGAATTAATTTACTATAAATTTTGTATGAGGTTAATCATCAATCGAATTGATGATTAAGTCCTTGAATGATTTCAATCATTGATCAGCCACATGATCAATCAGAAACTTCTTTTGAGTATAATCCATAGGTTCAAACCTAAATCAATAGCATAGGAATAACTTTCTGAATCAATTGATGTAACCATCTAGCAATAATGATCCGATATCCGGATAGATCGAATGAAGGTGAAGCAACATTCAAGAACCTATTGGCATATGGTTACCATATAATTTATCCTTTTGACCCTAATGCTCGAGGATGATTAAAAATTTAATTATCAATCCTAGATAAGTCATTCACATTATATTTCAATCTTTTTCAAATCCATCACATGGATTATCCGGATCCAAGTTTTGCCAAATTGAAATATACTAATGTATATCTCCTACTAATTCGGAGGGGTCAATCCCATCTTGACTCACGCACTAACTTGACAAGTACTTGATTGAACCCAAAAACTTCCATTATTGAATTAAAAATAAGTTAGTCTGGCACCAAAATATAGTGAGTTGCTTATAAGTCACCGTGGTGATCTCAGGTCGGAGGGATACTTATACCCATATCTTCGTGAGCTACTCTTGACAGTAGAGTACTCTGCAGTTGGTCATGTTCAATGAATGTACTCCTATATCTCACCTACAAGCCATACCTGTGTCTCCACACCATTTGGTTATGAGAACAACCAATGTATATGACACACAACAATGTACACTTGATATCGCTATCATCCTAGTAATAGCGTATCATTTGGTAGCGAATCAATTTAAGGACTACGTGATAAATCCTCCTTTATCGATCAAAGTAATCATAAGAACTTCATCACAACATTGTTGGGAATAGTATCTCAAAGTCAATCATCAGTCTGTTGACGGTTGTGCTCTTTCTTGTATTAGTATATAAATTATAAATAAATAAAAATTATTTTATATTTTTCATCATAAATTATTTCATCTTCTAATGAACTCCTGTTTGTGGTGAAGTCCTTAGGACTATTTAGACTCGACAAAGGAGGATTTATCATTTAGTCCTTAAACCTGTTCGCGACCAAATGATACGTTGTTACCAAGGACAACAACTTTATCAAGTATAGGTCGTTGTGTGCCATATGGGTTGGTTGTCCTATTAACCAAGGAGTGTGGAGACACTGGTATGGCATACAGGTGAGATGTAAGGGTACATCTGCACTGAACGTGACCGACTCTGGAGCTATTTTTGCTGTCAAGATTTGCTCCGATGGGATAGGGTATAAATGTCCCTCCGACCTGAGACCGCCACGGTGACTTGCAAGAACTCACTGCACTTAGGCACTGGACTACCTGAATTTCTAATTCAGTGACGAAGGCTGCTGGGTGTAGTCAAGTACTTGACTTGTTGGTGTGTGTGTCAAGATGGGATTGACCACTCCAGTTCAAAGCTGTGTACAGTCGTGTTTCAATTTAGCAAAACCTTGGCCAAGGTAGTCCTAGTGAGGAGTCACAGGACTGTTTGAGTTGAGCATGATTCGGATGATCTAATCAGGGTTGATAGTTTAACCCTGAGTCATCCTAAACACAGGGGTCAAAAGGATGAATTATACATAACCATATTCATGTAGGTTCTGAGTGTTGCGATTGGACTATTCGACCTATCGAATATCGGGTACCATTGCTAGATGGTCACTTCGATTAGTACAGGAATTGGTTCCTGTGCTACCGCTTAGGTTCGAACCTATGGGGTCACACATATTAGAGATTCCTATCTGATCTGATGGCTGATGAAGAGTCCTAATACTCGTGGACTATGATCCTATATGTTTGGACTCTATGATCGAGAATCAGGATTCTCTGATCATGAGTCCCACATATTTTGGGTACTGGGGTCAAGAGTCCTACTGGTTTGGGACACTTCGATCAAGGTTTCATATCGATAGACTTGATATCCGATTGCCCATCAAATTTGAACTCAATATTTATGAGAGGTTTAATTAGTGATTTGATCACTAATTAACTCAATTTGATTGAATAATTATTTTTGGATCAAGTCCAATTGAATTGGATTCAGTTGGGTTTGACCCGATTAGGTTAAGTGTTGACCTAATCGTCGAAGTGGTTTGGTCCCTGATTTGATCAGGGGTTGGACTTAGTCAATTTCTGATTTGATTAGATTTTATTGAGCCTAATTAAGCTAATTAAGTTGGGTTTAATTTAGTCTAATTGTGCTTAACCTATTTTGATTAGGTTGGTTCAATTATGATCAAACCACCTTTTGAATTCAACTCCCTGCGCCACCTCACTTCTCTGCGCCCATTTGAATTCACGAGAAGCAACTTCTCATGAATTTTCTCCCATGCAAAGGCCTTCCCATGCCCCACATTTGTGTGCCATATGGGTGGATAAAGATGGTTGGTTGGCCATTCAAATTCAAAAGAAAGTTTGAATTCAAATGTGCAACCAATCCATGCGCCACCTAGCTTTATCCATGCGCCATTTGTTTTACACGAGAAAGAGTTTCTCGTGTAAATTTTTCACGCACAAGAGAAGCCATGCCTCCTCTCTTCTCACACGTAGAGTGGATAGGAATGAGTTGGTTGGTATTTGAATTCAAATTCGATTTGAATTCAAATGAGTAACCACTTATCTTTATCCTCTCACGCGGTAAAAATGCTGCAAAGATGCGATCTTGCATCATTTTAAAAAAGGAGATAAGAGAGGGCGTGCGACAGAGCATCAAAAAAAAATAAGGTGGCATGAGAGAGGTTTCTTGCGTGAGAAAAGAAAAGAAAAGAAGAGAAAAAGGGGAGAGAAGTGGGCGCAAGCTTTTCTTGTGTACCCTAGGGTTTTGGCTTAGGGTTCGGGAAGTGAGAACGTGAGCTATGAGTGTCGTGAGCCCACCAAACTTTAGGAGAGTATCATCAATCTCTCTACCATCTTTGCTAATGATTTGAAGCATCTGAGGAGTCAGCAGATATCGATCGAAGGAGTTAATCAACATCGGCCATCAAAAAGGTGCAGTCATGAATTAGCATTCGTGAGGAGCCGATCAGATCGGAGCTTCGTATAGATGATCCACAGAGGTCAGACACACAGTGTGATAGTATTGCGATAATCAGATCCTTCCGACAGTGATCAGATTACGGTGATCAACTACCCGCACAAAGTAATGTGTTCTGAACACATAACAGTAAATTATTTACTGTAAAAATTTAAATTTCAAATTTAAATGCATGCATGCTATATATCATATTTAGATCCTAGTGTAGGATAAATATATATTAATTAATTAAATTAATTAATAATTTTTACTATAAAATATGATTTTAAAAAATTTTAAAATTATCATTTTACCCCTGCACTAAAATTCACTACAAATGGTATCAGAGCAGGTTCTAAAATATGATATATATTTGCATGCATAGATTAAGTTGTAATCTAAAAGTTTAAATTTAAAATTTAAAATTTAAAATTTGAAATTTGAATTTTGAAAGTTGTTCAAAATTCAAAATTAAACATTTAAAATTCAAAATTTAAAATTTAAAATTTAAAATTTGAAATTTGAAATTTGAAATTCAAATTCAAAAATTTGAAATTGAAATTTAAAATTTGAAATTTAAAATTTAAAATTTGGTTAAAATTTTAAATTTAAATTCAAAATTTAAAATTCAAAATTTGAAATTTAAAAATTTAAATTTAAAATTTGAAATTTGTTTGAAATTTGAAATTCAAAATTTAAAATTTAAATTTAAAATTTGAAATTTAAATTTTGAAATTGATATATTTAGATATACTTGATCTAAGTAGCAAGTAATCTAATTGGGTTGGTTGCCATGATCGTCCGTCATAGGAGAAAAGTAGGGTTTAAAGGCCTCTCCTCCCATTCGATGGGGTTCTCCTATGGTGATAGGGGTGCCACTGTAATTATATCCCATGCAGATGAAGCAGCGAAAGGACTTAATTGTAAAGGTTCAATTATAAAATTTATCATGAATGTGTTAAATTAGATCTAAAGAAATATTCATGATTTATTTTGATTGAGTTATTTTCTGTTATGTAATTAGCAATAGATTGCTATTTATGAAATGTGCTGATCTATTTGTGAAATAAGTCAACATATTTGGTGAACAAAAAATAAAATCTTTCAAATTTAAAAATTATTTTGAAATACCAAACCCTGACCCATCAGTCCAAATACTTAATTAAAGAATTAAGTGTTGTCAAGTTGGTCTAGAATTGTGAATTAAGACCTAAGACAATTGCATAAACTTGTGGATCAATGGGTTAGATGGATTAGATCCATAATTGGGTTAGACCTAAGGTTAGCTTAAAGAAATGGACTAAATTAGAGTAATTAGTCAAATCTAATCAAAAGTTGAATTAGATTAGGTCAAGGACACTCTAGACTCAACTCCAATAGTTGTAGTTGAATAGGTCCATGTCTTTAACTAGACCAAGATGGACTTAATTCATGGCTACGCGGTAGAACCCTATTTACTAAGTTGATCAAATTAAAACTAATGAACCGGTTGGTGTCTAAGGTAAGTTCGACAGTTTGACCAGTGGTTCTTAAGTGGGAGCTACTCGCATTGATTTGATCTCTGACGAGTTAATGGTATATCCCCACCACTGATCTCACTTACCTGGCCAACCTGGTGAGCTAGATTTTGATTAGATCACTTGGTGATTAAGGCTCACCCATGTCATTAGGTAAATCAGTGTGACTGATTTAGGTGCTCCTAATGCCGACTTTAATTAAATCCTTTTTAATCTGACTTGGTGAAGTCAGTGGGAGGATTGAAATTGGCTGGTTAATTTTTCTCTTCTATCCTTTAATAAAAATTCTCAAAAATTATTAGGTCCCTAAAATGATTAAGTTATAGTGATAACTAAGTCATAGCCTCCCATTAAGTGAGTGATAATGAGTCCATTAGTTTAATAATCACTGGAGGCCAAAGGCCTGGTGCTTATTGACTAATAGAATTATCATTCATAGTATGATAATTTGGTTGAGTCTTTCTGATGGTGGTCAGATTGGCTGGCCAAAGTCGGGCCTGATCATTTATTGGTTCGATTCACCAAATCAAGTCATGTTAATGGTTGGACCTAACCAGATCTTTTCAGTGGAGGCCAAAGCCTATGATTAGGTTTTGGGGCAAAATTTATTACAGAAGTTGTTTAGAGAAACAACTGGTTATGAACCTACCCATAGATGACATGGGTTGACCAACCAAAGTTGGGCTCGTGTGTGATCTGTGTGGATTCTAGTACCCACTAAAAAATTAAAGTAATTCCTCGAATTGGAGGTTGAGGCTACCAGTTCGTAAAAATATTGGAAGAAACTTTAACTAAAGTTCAAGTCTTTAGTATTAATAATTTATATACTAATAGAGGTCTGGTTTTTCTTTACGCAGCTATGGCCACTACCCTGTCGCTCCGTCATTATTAGATAATGACAAGCTCATGGGACCTAATTTTGATAGCTGGTATCAAAATTAAAAATCATCCTTGAGCATGAGCGGATCCTTTATGTAGTAATGGATCCGGCACCCGAGGACCAGCCCCGAACGCTAGAGGGACGGTCTGAGACACTTACCAAAAGTGGCTCAACGATCGCACCACCATTCAATGCATAATGCTGGCGGCAATGAATGATGAGTTCAGCCGCAGGTTTGAGAATGCCCAGCCATAGGAGATGCTTCAAATGTTGAGTGACTCCTTTGGCACGCCTGACGACGTTGAAAGGCACAAAACTAGTTGTAAATTTTCAATGCTCGGATGAGGGATGGGGCCTCAGTCACTGATCATATACTGTACATGATCAAAATGATTGAGCGCCTAAGTAAATAGGGCTTTCCCTTGCACGAGTAGCTCGGTAAGGATGCGATCCTTAATTCTTTGCCCAAGTCCTTCCTCCCCTTCTTACTCATTTTCGGATGATAAAGCCTGCAGTGAACTACCACAGCTTGTTGGGGTTGCTGCAGAACTTTGAGAAGGACCACCAACTCTATAAGGAGTCGGTGAATGTTGTGGGAGGGTCTTCTTCTGATCGTCGACCCTTTAAGAAAGGGAAGAAGAACAAGAAGAAGAAGAATAAGAAGGTGCAGTCGCATGCTGGGACATCTGCACAGGGTCAGACCAAGAAGCGCAAGCCCGACCAGAGCCAGGCGGAGTGCTTCTTTTGCAAGAAGCAGGGGCACTGAAGAGGAACTATCCTCATACATTACCTCCCTGGACCCGAACAGGCCGAAGAAGAAGCAAGGTAATTATATGATAACACCTTGCAACTTTTTCATTTGTGATACTACTGCCTGGGTATTGGATACTGGAAGCCCTTATCATATTTGCAATTCGATGCAGGGTCTGCAGGTCAGTAAGAGATTTGATAACGGCGAGAGGTTCCTGAACGTTGGAGATGGAAGCAAAGTTTCAGTTCTAGCTTTAGAAATCATGAACCTTGTAATCAATTCTCGTAATATAATTCTGAGTGAATGTCACTATTGTCCAAGCTTTTTATTAAATATTATTTTGTAGGCCTTTTGGCCATGTATGGTTATGAATTTTTAATAAAAGAAAATATTTATAATATCATTTTGAATGGTGTTACAATGTTTGTTGGACAAATAAATAATAGAATTTACTTACTATCACAGCCTGTTAATGTGGTTCAAACCTCCGGTAAATGTCTAAAATAGATAATGTGTCAGAAGTCTACCTTTGGCACTGTAGGCTAGGTCATATCAATAAGAACAGAATAAACAGGTTGGCTCAAGAAGGAATTCTTAAAGTTGGTGATTATGAATCACTTCCAACCTGTGAGTCCTGTCTTCTTGGAAAAATGATCAAGTCACCTTTTACTGGAAAAGATGAGAGAGCCAGTGAACTCTTGGGTCTGGTACATTCTGATGTATGTGGACCCATGAGCTCAAGTGTAAGAGGTGGATATTTCTACTTCATAACCTTCATAGATGACCTATTGAGGTATGGGTATGTCTACTTAATGAAGCATAAGTCGGAGTCATTTAAAATGTTCAAACTATTTCAAATGAGGTAGAAAAATAAACTAAAAAGTGTATTAAAACTCTTCGATCTGATCGAGGAGGTGAATACCTTTCCAATGATTTTCTGACATATTTTGGGAAGAATGGGATTCTCTCTCAATAGACTCCTCTTGGAACACCACAGCATAATGGTGTGTCTGAAAGGAGGAATCAGACCTTGTTGGACATGGTTCGATCCATGATGGGGTTTGCTGGTCTGTCGATCTTCCTCTGGGGATATGCACTCGAATCGACTTGTTATCTTCTAAATAGGGTTCCGAGTAAGTCTGTAACCAAAATGCCATATGAGATATGGATAGGACGTAAGCCAGTACTCTCGCATCTTAGGGTTTGAGGGTGTCTGGCTTATGTTAAATGTTTAATTACGGACAAGCTTGAACCTAGGTCTGACAAGTATAATTTCATAGGGTACCCAAAAGAGACCAAAGGGTATTATTTCTACCTAGCTGATGAGCAAAAAGTGTTTGTCAGCCTTAAGGCAATCTTTTTGGAAAAGAAGTTCCTTGGTGAAAGACTATTGCCTCTAAGGTCGAACTTGAGGAAGTTCGGCAGGTGAAAAATCGATACAAGTAGCTGAACCTGAACCAAATTTGGTTAGACCAAATTGGAGCCCATTGTTCCTGCACCCTTAAGGCGGTCTGGTAGAGTACCACATCAACCGGATAGATACTATGGTTTCTTGGTCCGGGACGGCGATCCTGTCGAACTTGATGAAAACAATGAAGATCCGATCACCTACATAGATGCAATGCAGAGACCTAACTCTGAGAAATGGCTAGAGGCCATGAAATTCGAAATGGAGTCCATGAAGGTCAACGATGTGTGGACATTGGTTGACCCACCCGAAGGAGTAAAACCCATAGGGTATAAGTGGGTCTTCAAGAGGAAGAGAGGCATAGACGGAAAGGTGAAAACCTATAAAGCCGTCTGGTTGCCAAGGGATATCGTCAACATTATGGTATAGACTATGATAAGATATTTTCTCCTGTGGCAATGCTCAAATCCATTCGGATTATGCTTGCAATAGCTGTCCATCTAGACAATAAAATATGGCAGATGGATGTGAAGACAGCTTTCCTAAATAAAGAGCTGGATGAAGAGGTGTATATGATACAACCTGAAGGGTTCACATCCGCAGAAGAGTCTAAGGTGTGCAGGCTACAGAGGTCTATTTATGGACTTAAGCAGGCATCCCAGAGTTGGAACATACCTTTTGATAAGATGATCAAGACATATGGCTTTGTTAAGAATGGAGAAGAGCCCTGCATTTATAAGTGGGCTAATGGTCCAGTAGTGGCATTTCTTGTATTGTATGTGGATGACATTCTCTTAATCGAAAATGATGTCGCTGCATTACAGGGAATAAAGATTTGGCTGTCGTCACAGTTCTCCATGAAGGATCTGGGAGAAGCTTCCTACATCCCAGGGATGAGGATCTATAGGGATAGATCTAAAAGGTTGCTTGGCTTATCCCAGTCCACGTACATTGATACTATGCTGAAGAGGTTCAGCATGGAGAATTTCAAGAAAGGCTATCTACCGATAGGCCATGGAATTTCTCTCTCGAAGAGGGATTGTCCGACAACACCTCAAGAGAGAGAGCATATGGGTAGAATTCCATATGCTTCGATAGTGGGATCTATCATGTACGCCATGATATGTATACGATCAGATGTGGCATACTCACTAGGGGTAGTGAGTAGATACCAATCTGATCCAGGAGAGAATCACTGGAAGGTTGTTAAAACCATCCTGAAGTATTTGAGAAATACTAAGGACCAGTGGCTTGTTTATGGTGAATCGGACTTGAGACTTATAGGATTTACAGACTCTAGTTTTCAGTCTGATCACGATGACAGCAAGAGTGTGTTGGGATTTATTTTTATCCTTAATGGTAGGGCTGTCTGTTGGAAGAGTTTCAAGCAGTACACAGTGGCTGATTCAATTTGCGAAGCAGAGTACGTCGCTGCATCAGATGCTGCCAAAGAAGCGGTGTGGCTGAGAAAATTCATCATCGAGCTCAGAGTAGCACCCTCCCTTGTTGGTCCAGTTCTGCTCTACTGTGACAACTCTGGAGCAATTGCTCAAACGAAGGAACCAAAGGCACACCAGCAGACGAAGCATATTTTGCGCCGCTACCATCTCATTCGAAAAATCGTAGATCGAGATGACGTCAACCTTCAGAAGATCGATGGAAAGGAGAACCTAGCCGACCCATTCACTAAAGCCATTGCGGTGAAGGAGTTCGATGACTTCAACTCAAAGATGAGTATTAGATACTGCACCGATTGGCTTTAGGCCAAGTGGGAGATTGTTGGAAATAGTGTCCCAAAGTCAATCGTCAGCCTGTTGACGATTGTGCTCTTTTTGTATTAGTATATAAATTATAAATAAATAAAAATTATTTTGATATTTTTCATTAGAAATTATTTCATCTTCTAATGAACTCCTATGTTGTGGTGAAGTCCTTAGGACTATTTAGACTCGACAAAGGAAGATTTATCGTTTAGTCCTTAAACTCATTCGCGACCAAATGATACGTTGTTACCAAGGACAACAATATTTATCAAGCATAGGTCGTTGTGTGCCATATGGGTTGGTTGTCCTCTTAACCAAGGAGTGTGGAGACACTGGTATGGCATACAGGTGAGATGTAAGGGTACATCATCATTGAACGTGACCAACTCCAGAGTATTCTGCTGTCGAGAATGTCTCTGATGGGATATAGGTATAAGTGTCCCTTAGACTTGAGATCACCTCAGTGACTTGCAAGCAACTCACTGCACTTAGGCACTGGACTACCTGAATTTCTAATTCAGTGATGGAAGGCTGCTGGGTGTAGTCAAGTACTTGACTTGTCGGTGCGTGTGTCAAGATGAGATTGACCACTCCAGTTCAGGAGCTGTGTACAGTCATATTTCAATTTAGCAAAATCTTGACCAGAGTAGTCCTAGTGAGGAGTCACAGGACTATTTGAGTTGAGCACGATTCGGATGATCTAATCAGGGTTGACAGTTTAACCCTGAGTCATCCTAAACACAGGGGTCAAAAGGGATGAATTATACAGTAACCATATTCACGTAAGTTCTGAGTGTTGCGATTGTGACTATTCGACCTATCCGAACATCGGGTACTATTGCTAGATGGTCACTTCGATTAGTACAGGAATTGGTTCCTGTGCTACCGACTTAGGTTCGAACCTACGGGGTCACACACATTAGAGGTTTCTATCTGATCTGATGGCTGATGAAGAGTCCTAATGCTCGTAGACTATGAGTCTTATATGTCTGGGACTCTATGATCAAGAATCAAGATTTTCTGATCATGAGTCCCACACATTTTGGGTACTGGGGTCAAGAGTCCTACTGATTTGGGACTCTTCGATCAAGATTTCATATCGATGGACTTTGATATCCGATTGCCCATCTGATTTGGACTCAATATTTATGAGAGATTTAATTAGTGATTTGATCACTAATTAACTTAATTTGATTGAATAATTATTTTTGGATCAAGTCTAATTGAATTAGATTCAGTTGGGTTTGACCCGATTAGGTTAAGTGTTGACCTAATCGTCGAAGTGGTTTGGTCTCTGATTTGATCAGGGGTTGGGCTTAGTCAATTTTTGATTTGATTAAGATTTTATTGAGCCTAATTAAATCTAATTAAGTTAGGTTTAATTTAGTCTAATTGTGCTTAACCTATTTTGATTAGGTTGGTTCAATTATGATCAAACCACCTTTTGAATTCAACTCCCTGTGCCACCTCACTTCTCTGCGCCCATTTGAATTCACGAGAAGCAACTTCTCATGAATTTTCTCTCATGCAAAGGCCTTCCCACGCCCCACATTTGTGCACCATATGGGTGGATAAAGATGGTTGGTTGGCCATTCAAATTTAAAAGAAAGTTTGAATTCAAATATGCAACCAATCCATGCGCCACCTAGCTTTATCCATGCGCCATTTGTTTTACACGAGAAAGAGTTTCTCGTGTAAATTATGCACAAGAGAAGCCACACCTCCTCTCTTCTCATGCGTAGAGTGGATAGGAATGAGTTGGTTGGCATTTGAATTCAAATTCAATTTGAATTCAAATGAGCAACCACTTATCTTTATCCTCTCACGCGGTAAAAATGCTGCAAAGATGCGGTCTTGCATCGTTTTAAAAAGGAGATAAGAGAGGGCATGCGGACAGAGCATTAGAAAAAAATAAGGTGGCATGAGAGAGGTTTCTTGCGTGAGAAAAGAAAAGAAAAGAAGAGAAAAAGGGGAGAGAAGTGGGCGCAAGCTTTTCTTGTGTACCCTAAGGTTTTGGCTTAGGGTTCGAGAAGTGAGAACGTGAGCTACGAGTGTCATGAGCCCACCAAACTTCAGAGAGAGCATCATCAACCTCTCTACCATCTTTGCTGATAATCTGGAGCATCCAAAGAGTCAGCAGACATCGATCGAAGGAGTTCGATCAACATCGGCCATCAAAAAGGTGCAGTCACGAATTAGCATTCGTGAGGAGCTGATCAGACTGGAAGCTTCGTATGGATGATCTACAGAGGCCAGACACACTGTGTGGTTGTATTACGATAATCAGACCCTTCCGACGGTGATCAGATTACGACGATCAACTATCCGCACAAAGGTAATGTGTTCTGAACACATAACAGTAAATTGTTTACTGTAAAAATTTGAATTTCAAATTTAAATGTATGCATGCTATATATCATATTTAGATCCTAGTGTAGGATAAATATATATTAATTAATTAGATTAATTAATAATTTTCACTGTAAAATAGTGATTTTGAAAAAAAATTTAAATTATCATTTTACCCCTATACTAAAATTCACTTCAAACATAGGAGTTCATTAGAAGATGTAATCTTGTGATAAAAAATATCATATCACTTTTATTATTTATCAATTCATATACATTTATAACTAGTACAATCATCAAACGATTGACTTTAGGATATAATTTCCAATACAAAGGTGAGCCAGTTAGGTCCTTTACCTCTTGAATCATCGTGACCTTCACCTCCCATATTTTTGGTAGAGACCTAAGCACCTTTCTCACAAGATCACTATTAGAATAAGATTTACTAAGACTTAAGCCCATTAATTGTAGGAACCAGATCTAGGATTTCAGGGTTAGATCTTGAAACTTTTTCAAGATCATACAGCGGAAGACTAAAATAAATCAAAATTTATTTTCTAAGATCAAAAAATCCCTAGATCTAAGATTCTATTACATGATTATTACATGGCATTAAATCAAAAATTAAAATATATATAAATATAGTATGAACTACATGTTGATCATATCAACATGTTTCTATGCTAGCTACATCTAATGTATGTATTAAATAATAGATCAGATCTATTACCTTGCAAGTTAGACGCTCTAACCTCGCTGATCCGGGCTTAAGGATGATGTTGCAAGCCGCACACACGTCCGGCCTCTAGGAGTCGTCCACACGAGCCCACGAATCTCGATCAGAAGTCCTGCTTCAGGAAATCAGCACAGTATGCTAGTACTGCGCTGATCCTTCTTTGATGGTTGATCAGGTGCCTCCTTCTTCTTGATTTGGACTCTTCCAAAGATGGAAAGTAGAAGGAGGAGTTTCAGATCTGAGACGCTCTCAGGAAACTCAAGATGGAAGGAGGAAAGATATGAAAATAAAAACCCTAGAAGAAGACCCTCTTCTTCTTCACGTTTTTCTCTCTAGACACCCAAACTTGCGTCTTTTATATCCCCACGACCCAAAGGTATTTCTCTCTGATTTTTGGATGGCAGAAAGGCCTCTCAAATATCTATCTCCCCTTAAAATTTCACGAATAAACTCGTCTTATATAGAGAGATATGATAGAGTCCTTGTCTAGGTCAAACACCTAGTCAAGGCTTATCCAAACATGGCAAGTAAAGGGACGCCCAACTCTTGAGCACCTCCTCCATATTTTCATACATGGATCACCAGAAAAGGGTGTACAATATAAACCCTAAAAGCCACAAAAATTCCAAAAAAAATTTCGGTGCAAAATTGAAAGAGTTTTGGATTTCTAAAACTCTATCTCATAGAATTCGAAATCCAAACTTATTCCTTTTAGATTTGATCCAAATCACCTTCCATGTAAGAAAGAAGAGAGGAGACCTTTTGTGAACGTGGGAGAGATCTGGGAGAGGGCTTTTGTCGCACAAAATAAGTGGAGATTGGCGTTGAATAAGAGAGAGGGCGTGGATAAGGTTTATGTGGTACAAGGTGGAATCCTAGTCCTACTAGGATTCTGTCTCATAACTTGTTTTAATTTGGTTTCCCAAACCAAATCAAATCAAAATTAGATCAACCCAATTAAAATAGGTCTTAACCTAATTAAGAACCTAATTTAATCAGATTAAATTAGATTTAAATCTGATTTAATTTTCTAATCAAATTAGAAATTAGATTGACCCAAGTCCTAGTTGAACTAGGACTAGTTTTTCCTTGCACTTGGCTTATCCAATAAACCAATTGGACTTGATCCAATCAAGCCCAAACTAAATCTAATTAAATCATATTTAATTAGACTTAATCTCAGCCCATTGGCTTAATCAAATTAAGCTAATTAGCAATCGAATTGCTAATCGATCCTCCTGCAACACTTGCACTGGGTTAAATGTCAATCGTATTGATTATTTAACCCTATAATGATTCTTAATCGTTGATCAACCATCCGATCGGATCATGAACTCTAATGTGTGTGACCTCATAGGTCCGAACCTAAGCCGGTAGCATAGAAACAAATTCCTATACCAATCGAAGTGACCATCTAGCAATGGTACCCGACGTCCGGATAGGTCGAATGTGTAGAACAACATCCTTAGAACCCATGCGGATATAGTTTTCATATAATTATCCCCTTGACCAAAATGATCATAGGACACCCCAGAGCTCAACTGTCAACTCTGATCAGGTTGTCCACATTGTATTTCAAAATATCAAATCCATCTGATGGATTACCCTGGCCAAGGTTTTGCTAAATTGAAATACAGCGACTCATTCTTCTCCAACTCTTGGAGTGGTCAATCCCATCTCGATCACACTCTGACTTCGCAAGTACTTGACTGTACCCAGAAGCCTTCCGTCCCTGAATTAGAAATTCAGTTAGTCCAGTACCAAAGCACAGTGAGTTGCTTGCAAGTCACTGAGGTGATCTCAAGTCTAAGGGACACTTATACCTATATCCCATCAGAGACATTCTCGACAGCAGAATACTCTGGAGTTGGTCACGTTCAATGACGATGTACCCTTACATCTCACCTGTATGCCATACCAGTGTCTCCACACTCCTTGGTTAAGAGGACAACCAACCCATATGGCCTACAGCGACCTATGCTCGATAGAAGCTGTCGTCCTTATTAACAGCCTATCATTTGGTCGTGAACAGTTTTAAGGACTAATCGATAAATCCTCTCTTTATCGAACTTAAATAGTCCTAAGGACTTCATCATAACAACGGAGTTCATTAGAAGATGAAAGCTTATGATGAAAATGCCAAATATATTTTATTTATTAACAAATCAATTACAATACTTGGTTGCTCAACCGTCAACAGCTTGACGATTGGCTTTTTGGGACACATTTCCCAACAACTCCCACTTGTCCTAAAGCCACTCGGCACAGTATCTAATACCCATCTTCGACTTGTGGTTGTCGAACTCCTTTATTGCCAGGGCTCTAGTGAAGGGGTCGGCTAGGTTCTCCTTTCAGTCGATCTTCTGAAGGTCGACGTCACCTCGATCCACGATCTCTCGGACCAGGTGGAAGCGGTGCAAGATGTGCTTCATCCGCTGATGTGCTTTGGGTTCCTTCACCTGAGCTATGGTACCAGTGCTGTCGCAGTAGAGCAGGACTGGACCATCGAAGGAGGATGCTACTCCAAGCTCATTGATGAATTTCCTCAGCCACACAGCTTCCTTCGCGGCATCTGATGCTGCGATATACTCTGCTTCACAAACAGAGTCTGCCACAGTATGCTGCTTGGAACTCTTCCAGCAGATGGCTCCACCATTCAGAGTAAAGATATAACCTGACACACTCCTGCTGTCATCATGGTCAGATTGGAAGCTAGAGTCTGTGAACCCCACAAGTTTCAGATCTGACTCGCCATAAATCAACCATTGGTCCTTAGTATTTCTCAAATACTTAAGGATGGCTTTAACCACTTTCCAGTGGTTTTCTCCAGGATCAGATTGGTATCTACTCACTACTCCTAGTGAGTATGCCACATCTGATCTTGTACATATCATGGCGTACATGATAGATCCCACGGCTGAAGCATATGGGACTCTACTCATACGCTCTCTCTCTTCAGGAGTTGTCGGACAATCCTTCTTAGAGAGAGAAATTCCTTGGCCTATCGGTAGATAGCCCTTCTTGGAATTCTCCATGCTGAACCTCTTCAGCACAGTATCTATGTATATGGACTGGGATAACCCAAGCATCCTTTTAGATCTATCCCTATAGATCTTCATCCCTAGGATGTAGGATGCTTCACCCAAGTCCTTCATGGAGAACTGTGATGACAACCAAACTTTTATTCCCTGTAGTGCGGGGATGTCATTCCCGATTAAGAAAATGTCATCTACGTACAAGACAAGGAATACCACAACTGGACCATTTGCCCATTTATAGATGCAGGGCTCTTCTCCATTCTTAATGAAGCCATACATTTTGATCACCTTATCAAAATGCATGTTCCAACTCCGAGAAGCTTGCTTCAATCCATAAATGGATCTCTGAAGCTTGCACACCTTAGACTCATCTGTGGATGTAAACCCCTCAGGTTGTATCATATACACCTCTTCGGTCAGCTCTCCATTCAGGAAGGCTGTCTTTACATCCATTTTCCAGATCTCATAATCCAGATGGGCAGCTATTGCAAGTATTATCCGAATGGATTTGAGCATTGCTACAGGAGAAAATGTCTCGTCATAGTCAATACCATAACGTTGACGATACCCCTTGGCAACCAGACGGGCTTTATAGGTCTCCACCTTTCCGTCTGCGCCCCTCTTCCTTTTGAAGACCCATTTACACCCAATGGGTTTAACCCCTTCAGGTGGGTCAACCAATGTCCATACATCATTGACCTTCATGGACTCCATTTCGGATTTCATGGCTTCAAGCCATTTCTCGGAATCAGGTCTCTGCATAGCATCCATATAGGTGATCAGATCCTCATTATTCTCATCAAGTTCGATGGGATCACCATCCCGGACCAAGAAACCGTAGTATCTGTCCGGCTGACGTGGTACTCTACCGGATCGCCTTAATGGTGCAGGTATATTGGGCTCCGGATCTGATCTAATCATATCCGACTCAGGTTCAGCTATTGGTGTCGGTCCTTCTACCTGTTGAACTTCATCAAGTTCAACCTTAGAGGCAACGGTTCCTTCACCAAGGAACTCCTTTTCTAAAAAGATTGCCTTAAGGCTGACGAACACCTTTTGTTCATCAGCATGGTAGAAAAAATATATTTTTGTCTCTTTGGGGTACCCTATGAATGAGCATTTGTCAGACCTAGGTCCAAGTTTGTCTGTGACTAATCGTTTGACATAGGCCGGGCACCCCCAGACCCTAAGGTGTGAAAGTGCTGGCTTATATCCCGTCCATATCTCATATGGAGTCTTAATTACAGACTTACTTGGAATCCTATTTAACAGATAACAAGCCGATTCGAGTGCATATCCCCAGAAGGATATCAGCAAGCTAGCAAAAATCCATCATGGATCGGACCATGTCTAACAAAGTCCGATTCCTCCTTTCAAACACACCATTATGCTGTGGTGTTCCTGGAGGAGTCCATTGGGAGAGAATCCCATTCTCTCCTAGATATGTGAGAAACTCACTAGAAAGGTATTCTCCTCCTCGATCAGATCGAAGAGTTTTAATACTCTTCCCAGTTTGTTTTTCTACTTCACTTCAGAATCGTTTGAACATTTCAAATGAATCCGACTTATGTTTCATCAGATAGACATATCCATATTGGGATAGGTCATCCGTGAAAGCTATGAAGTAGAAATATCCACCTCTAGCACTGGTGCTCATGGGCCCGCATACATCAGTATATACTAGGCCCAAGAGCTCAGTAGCTCTCTCACCTTTTCCAGTAAAAGGTGACTTGGTCATTTTACCAAGAAGACAGAACTCACAGGTTGGAAGTGATTCACAATCACTGACTTTGAGGATTCCCTCTTGAGTCAACCTGTTTATTCTGTTCTTATTTATATGACCTAGCCTCCAATGCCATAAGTAGATATTTGACACACTATCTAATCTAGGGTGCTTGCCAGTAGAATAGACTCTTATCAGGCTTGATCTTTTTGGTCTGGCTCTGCACAGATGTCCCAGCCTGAACTTGCACCTTCTTGACTTTCTTCTTCTTGTTCTTCTTTTCTTTCTCAAAGGGTCGAGAACCAGAAGATGAACCTCCCACTGAGTTCACTGAGTTCACCGACTCCTTGAGGAGTTGGTGATCCTTCTCAAAGTTCTGAAGCAACCCCATTAACCCATGGTAGTTTACTTCAGGCTTTGTCATTCTATAATGAGTGAGGAATGGGAGACAAGACTTGGGCAGCGAGTTCAGTATTGCATCTTTCCCAAGCTGCTCATGCAAGGGAAAGTCGAGCTTGCTCAATCGTTCCATCAGCTCGATCATGTACAATACATGATCAGTGACAGAGACTTGATCTCGTATTTTGGCGTTGAAGATGGCACAACTAGTCTTGTGCCTCTCTACGTCATCGGGTGTGCCAAAGGCATCCTCCAACACTTGAAGCATGTCTTTTGGCTGAGCCATCTCGAATCTGCGACTGAACTCGTCGCTCATAGCAGCCAGCATGATAAGCGCACCGTGGTCCGGTCACTGAGCCACTTCTGGTAAGTGTCTCTGACTGTTCCACGTGCATTGACAGCTGGCTCCTCAGGTGCAGGATCCATTATCACATATAGGATCCGTTCATGCTCCAGGACTATCTTCAACTTTCGGTACCAGCTACCGAAGTTGGGTCCCACCAACTTATCATTGTCCAACAATGATCGGAGCGATAGGGAAGTGCCCATATTTGCACAAAGGAGAACCATAACCTAATTAGTAATTGATTCATTAAACCTAAAGATTTGGACTTTAATCAAAAGGTTTCTCCCACTATTTTATTCGAATTGGTAGCCTCTACCTTCAATTCGAGGAATTACCCTAATTCCTTAGCGGGTACTAGAATCCACTTAGACTGCACACAAGCCCAACTTTGGTTGGCCAACCTATGTACATCTAAGGGTAGGTTCATAACCAATTGTTTCTCTAAACAATTTCTAGTAATTTTAATTTTGCCCCAGAAACCTAATCAGTAGGCTTTGGCCTCCACTGTAAGGATCCGGTTAGGTCCAACCATTAACATGATCATACTTGGTGTATCCAACCAACGAATGATTAAGCCCAACTTTGGTTGGCTCACCTAACCACCATTAGAGAGACACTTCCAAGTCATCATATGATGAGTGATAATTCCATTAGTCAACAAGCACCAGGCCTTTGGGTCTGCAATGATTATTGAGTTCATGGACTCATTATCAAACACCTTAATGGGAGGCTATGACTCAGTTATCTCCATAACTTTATCATTTTAAGAACCTAATAATTTTAGAGGATTTAAATAATATAGAGGATGAGGTCAGATGAACCAGCTTATCATGATCCTCCCACTGGCTTCACCAAGTCAGCTTAAGGGAGACCAGGGCTGGTCTAGGAGCATCTAAATCAGTCACACTGATTTACCTAGCTGACATGGGTCAGCTCGAATAGTCAAGTGATCCGATCAAAACATAATTTCACCAAGAGGCCAGGTAAGTTCGATCAGTGGGAGGGTCTGCCAAAGCTTGCCTTAGACACCATCATGAATGGCCAGGTAAGCGGGCTCCCAATTAAAAACCACCGGTCTGGTTTACCTTAGACACCAACTGGTTTAATTAGTTTCGATTAGATCAACCTAACAGTTCGTGCTAGACCGCTTAGCCAAGAATCAAGTCCATTTGGTTCTCGTTAAAGACATGGACTTGACCAACTACAACTATTGTAATTGATCTAGAGAATCCTTGACCTAATCTAAGACAACAATTGATTAGATTTAGTCAATTCTCTAATTAAGTCCATCTTTAATCTAACCATAGGTCTAACCCAATTAATGGACCTAATTTCCACTAACCCATTAACCCAATGTGTTATGATTTGTGTCTTAGGTTCTTCAATTCACAATCCTAGAACCTAATCAAACAACTTCTTAATTCTTAATTAAGTTTTGGGCTGAGGGTTGGGTTCGGCTTTTCAAAAAATAATTTTCATATTTGTAAAATAATTTTACAATATGATTCTACCAATCATATTGCATGTTTGATTCATAATCAAGATGCAAGTGAAATAAACATGAAACTACTTTAGATCTAATCTAAACAGGTTCATGTAATTGAAACAATTTCAACTTTAAATAATTTCTTTGCATAAAAATTATTAACAAAGAGATTTTATTTTAGATTTAAACATCTTTTAATCTAATAAATCATAAATTTAATCTAGATCATATCTAACAAATTTATGATTAAAGATAGATCTACACAAACTAGGACAACCTTTGCACTGTAAGGGGTAAACCTTACAGCAGGACAACCTTGCAGTTTGTGATTGATCTAAAATTTTAATTTCAGATTTAATAATCAGATTATAAATTAGATCTAATCTAAAAAATAATCTAAGCATGTATAAATAATCATGTAATAAAGAACCTAGGCTCTGATACCAATTGTAGGAACCAGATCTAGGGTTTCAGGGTTAGATCTTGAAACTTTTTCAAGATCATACAGCGGAAGACTAAAATAAATCAAATTTATTTTCTAAGATCAAAAAATCCCTAGATCTAAGATTCTATTACATATTATTACATGGCATTAAATCAGAAATTAAAATATATATAAATATAGTATGAACTACATGTTGTCATATCAACATGTTTCTATGCTAGCTACATCTAATGTATGTATTAATAATAGATCAGATCTATTACCTTGCAAGTTAGACGCTCTAACCTTGCTGATCTGGGCTTAAGGATGATGTTGCAAGCCGCACACGCGTCCGGCTCTAGGAGTCGTCCACACGAGCCCACGAATCTCGATCAGAAGTCCTGCTTCAGGAAATCAGCACAGTATGCTAGTACTGCGCTGATCCTTCTTTGATGGTTGATCAGGTGCCTCCTTCTTCTTGATTTGGACTCTTCCAAAGATGGAAAGTAGAAGGAGGAGTTTCAGATCTGAGACGCTCTCAGGAAACTCAAGATGGAAGGAGAAAGATATGAAAATAAAACCCTAGAAGAAGACCCTCTTCTTCTTCACGTTTTTCTCTCTAGACACCCAAACTTGCGTCTTTTATATCCCCACGACCCAAAGGTATTTATCTCTGATTTTTGGATGGCAGAAAGGCCTCTCAAATATCTATCTCCCCTTAAAATTTCATGAATAAACTCGTCTTATATAGAGAGATATGATAGAGTCCTTGTCTAGGTCAAACACCTAGTCAAGCTTATCCAAACATGGCAAGTAAAGGGACGCCCAACTCTTGAGCACCTCCTCCATATTTTCATACATGGATCACCAGAAAAGGGTGTACAATATAAACCCTAAAAGCCACGAAAATTCCAAAAAAAATTTGGATAAATTCAGTGCAAAATTGAAAGAGTTTTGGATTTCTAAAACTCTATCTCATAGAATTCGAAATCCAAACTTATTCCTTTTAGATTTGATCCAAATCACCTTCCATGTAAGAAAGAAGAGAGGAGACCTTTTGTGAACGTGGGAGAGATCTGGGAGAGGGTTTTGTCACACAAAATAAGTGGAGATTGGCATTGAATAAGAGAGAGGGCGTGGAGAAGGTTTATGTGGTACAAGGTGGAATCCTAGTCCTACTAGGATTCTGTCTCATAACTTGTTTTTAATTTGGTTTCCCAAACCAAATCAAATCAAAATTAGATCAACCCAATTAAATAGGTCTTAACCTAATTAAGAACCTAATTTAATCAGATTAAATTAGATTTAAATCTGATTTAATTTTCAATCAAATTAGAAATTAGATTGACCCAATCCTAGTTGAACTAGGACTAGTTTTCCTTGCACTGGCTTATCCAATAAACCCAATTGGACTTGATCCAATCAAGCCCAAACTAAATCTAATTAAATCATATTTTAATTATACTTAATCTCAGCCCATGGCTTAATCAAATTAAGCTAATTAGCAATCGAATGCTAATCGATCCTCCTGCAACACTTGCACTGGGTTAAATGTCAATCGTATTGATTATTTAACCCTATAATGATTCTTAATCGTTGATCAACCATCCGATCGATCATGAACTCTAATGTGTGTGACCTCATAGGTCCGAACCTAAGCCGTAGCATAGAAACAAATTCCTATACCATCGAAGTGACCATCTAGCAATGGTACCCGACGTCCGATAGGTCGAATGTGTAGAACAACATCCTTAGAACCCATGCGGATATAGTTTTCATATAATCATCCCTTGACCAAAATGATCATAGGACACCCCAGAGCTCAACTGTCAACTCTGATCAGGTTGTCCACATTGTATTTCAAAAATATCAAATCCATCTGATGGATTACCCTGCCAAGGTTTGCTAATTGAAATACAGCGACTCATTCTTCTCCAACTCTTGGAGTGGTCAATCCCATCTCGATCACACTCTGACTTCGCAAGTACTTGACTGTGCCCAGAAGCCTTCCGTCCCTGAATTAGAAATTCAGTTAGTCCAGTACCAAAGCACAGTGAGTTGCTTGCAAGTCACTGAGGCGATCTCAAGTCTAAGGGACACTTATACCTATATCCCATCAGAGACATTCTCGACAGCAGAATGCTCTGGAGTTGGTCACGTTCAATGATGATGTACCCTTACATCTCACCTGTATGCCATACCAGTGTCTCCACACTCCTTGGTTAAGAGGACAACCAACCCATATGGCCTACAGCGACCTATGCTCGATAGAAGCTGTCGTCCTTATTAACAGCCTATCATTTGGTCGTGAACAGTTTTAAGGACTAATCGATAAATCCTCTCTTTATCGAACTTAAATAGTCCTAAGGACTTCATCATAACAACGGAGTTCATTAGAAGATGAAAGCTTATGATGAAAATGCCAAATATATTTTATTTATTAACAAATCAATTACAATACTTGGTTGCTCAACCGTCAACAGCTTGACGATTGGCTTTTTGGGGACACATTTCCCAACATTA
>NC_025994.2:57500753-57531947 GCF_000442705.2 Elaeis guineensis
GACTCTTTGACTTGATTTGTACCTTCATGAGTTATCTTTAGTCTATCTCATATTTTCTTAGCTGAATTATATGTAAAAATTCTATTAAACTCATTTGCATCTAGTGCATAGTATAAAATATTCATAGTTTTTGTATTAGCTGAGCCATCTTTTTGTCAACCTCATCCCACTCATTTTCAGGTTTGGAAATATCCTTTCCATCAATTAGTTTTATGGGTGAGTGAGGTCCATTCACTATGATATTTTACATATTATAGTCAAGAACTTGAATGAAAATCTTTATCCAAGCTTTCCAACAGGTATAATTTGACCCTTGAAAAGTGAAGGTCGGTTTGTGGATTGCCCCTCGATAAGTGAAGTGCCAACTTGAGTTGCCATAGATCTTTTGCTCTTGATGGTGAAATCAAAAAAGACTAGACCACCGAACTTTGATATCACTTATTGCCACCTATGCAACCCAAGAGGGGGGTGAATTAGATTTTTAAAAAATTTTAAGTAAAAAATAGAATTACAAGATGTGCTTTTGATATTTTAAGTGAAGTAGAATGGGTGAAGCAAGTAATGTGCAAGAGTTTAATTGAAAGAAAAAGAGACAACATAATAGAGCAAATATAGAGAGAGTAAGCAACATAAACAAGAAAGTTTATAGTGGTTCGATGCCAACCTTGCACCTACATCCACTCTCCAACTCCTACTTAAAAATTTTAATCCATAAATATATTCAAATGAATACAATGTCGGATGCCTCCGACCCTAGCTTACCTAAGTTAGAAATTTATTTTTTGAATACAGTCAACCCTACAAACTCCAATTCAAAGTTTAGATTAACCTTTTTCAAGTTTTGAAACCCTACCAAAATTTGAACAAATAAGAATAAGAAAAGAAAATGATTTTATAATGTTAACTACATAGAGCTCCTTAAAAAATATAATAAATCAATGAAGGTATTTTACACAATTAAGAAGAAGCTTTAATGGACACCCTCTGAATGATTGAAGAGTTGAATAAGCCTTAGAGGAGTGGTTGAGCTTGAATTAATATTTCTTTTGAATTGAAAGCTAAAAATCATTTGAACACAATTTTCTCTTGATAAGTATTTATTTTTTTCTCTTTGAATATTTTTATATCCTCAATCAATGTCGAAGAGGGTTTACTAGCCATTTAGATCTACTGAAGAGGGCATAAAAAGTATTTAATGCATCAAAATCGGACTGAAAACTAGTCGTTGCAGATTTTTTCATCGTAGGGAGTGCCCCTTAGGTCGACCCTGGAAAAGGGTCACCCCATGGGTCAACTCTTTTCATTCAAAAAATTTTGCACTCTATTTTGGCCTGCAGAATAGCAGGGGATGACCTAGGGGTTGTCCCTTTCCATAGGAGATGACCTAGGGGTCATTCATTTTTGTGTGCCAAGCCAAAAAAGTGTGTGCCGGCTCCTTTTCAAAAAGGATCGACCTAGAGGTTATCCCTTTTTGTTCAAAGTGGTTTTCTTCATTTTTAAGCTTTCAAAAAAATCTAAAATTATCTCCACAAAATTTAATATCATCTTAAATGATTTTGAGGCTTCTGAAAAACATCAACTTCACCTCCAACCCAAAGAATTTGCTACTTTGGCCAACTTCAAATATTTCTTTCAATTCAAATTTTTTCGGATCTCTTGAAATAAATTTTTAAAATATCTCCAAAGATAAAAATCATTAATACCCCTCTCAAATATTTTATGCTCATCAAAATCAATCCTTGGGGTAACTCTTATAACTCTTTCTTGAAGATATGTCCCACTCTCCAATGCTATAACATAAAAGAGTTTTCAAAAGTGTATGAAAACTAACTTCTGAATCTAAGACTATTCTGTAGCATCTAACTATTTTAATAAGTGAACATGTTTGATTTCTAATAAGAATAGACCATTCATTTTCAATCAGAAGCCTTTTTAATAGGAAGCCCTATAAGTTATTGGCAGTATGGATAAATGCACTAACTAGAGTCAATACACTAGATAGAATAAGAATATTTATTAAATTAGATCCAAAATAGATACAAGACTAAAGAGAATTTTTTTTTTTTTTTATAGCCACTTTTCATACTTCATGTAGTTTTCTTTAGGTGTCTCCTTTTGTAGAAGAAGCATTTTTACAATCTTATTAATGGCTTCACTTAATGCCACAATAAATACTTTTTTCTTTTATCTTGAGGTACACACTATTCTTTATCTACTTTTCTACTAACTTGATGTGAAGCAAAGTTCATACTTTCTGCCTTCTTCTTCTCTTAATCTCTTCTCTATTTGTATATATTTGATCAGTAATTCATTAACTATGCATTCTTTATTGTCTATAATATAAGAGATCATACTCTGATGGAAGAGAAGTAAAAATAAAGTGGATCAAAAGGATATCTGATATTGAAACTTTAATATCAAATAACTATGCAGCAATATTCTTGTCTTGATAATACACCCACAGATGCCGGCCTTTACCTTGTTAGAGTTTATTAATTTCTACTCTATAACATCTAAGAAAATATGTGCCTTATGAGATGAAGGAAAGGATCCTATAATGTACCTTGTTAGATTTCTTATAGAGCAAAGTGAGTCAATAAAATCACTCATATTTTTTAAAAAGCTCATCTATTCTGGTATACTTTCATCCATAAGTGATGAAAATTTATTCACTCAAAATATTAGATCAAGGTCAGCACATCCTAATGTGAGTACTATTTTTTTCTCTTTGTATTCCAAAAAATTTAGTCCATTAAAAAAAAATTTCTATGCTACTATCAAAATTATAAAAATTAATACTATAAATAATACATGCTCATGTTATTATCAAATAATGAGACTAATTAAACTGTAATATAAAATAATCAATATTATTTCAATAGTAAATTCTAACCTTCCTAGAGATAGAGGTACATCATGCATAGATTTACTAATACTTTATTAATAAGATCAATAACATAGATATCAAAATATATAAATTTTCATACCTGTGGATCTAGAGAAAATCCTATTCTTAATACCTAAATTATCATCTTATTCTAATTAAATCACAAAAATAATCACTTTCTGTGGGTAAAGCTAATTATTTCTATTTCTTAATTATAATTTTATTCACATGCCATTACTCTTTATTTTATAGTCTTTATGTGGTTTTTACTATACCAAGATGCTGTAGCTATCTTTGAATAAAATAAATCTACTAACTTTAATATGGAATTGAACACATCATCAAAAATATGATAATAGGTTTGCAATTCTTTATTTGCATATAAACAAATCAAATAGCACATAAATTAGCCATATAATATGCAAATTTATACTTTTATGCAATAAAACCATATGACAGGGACAATATCATAATTATCAAAGGACCTTTATTTAAGTAAGTTTAATATGTGGACTAAATAATAATCTAAGGATCTTTATGTAATAAAATTTATTATAGGAGCTTAATAAAAATTTAAAGATCTGTATGTAATAAAATTTATTATAGGGGCTAAAGTGTAATTTATTTAAGCACCTTTATATAATAAATATTTTATCAGGGGCTAAATTATGAAACACCCCTAAACAAAATTAATTGACTAAATTTGTTCTAGTTCATCAGTTATTAAAAAGGGCCTTTATTGAATATAACTTTATCAAGGGTTAAATTGTAAAATCCTCTATTTAAGAAAATGGGTGACCTAATTTTGGTTTTCAGTTCGGAACCCCAAACTCGAACTCATTAAACCTTATCTTCTTCCTCCCTTCCTCATGTCCCAATCAATTCCCTAAACCTCCTTTTGCTTGCAATTAACCATCCGAATCAATTGCTGGCGAGGCACCGACAGTCCTCAACCATCGACGACCGGCCTAAGACTACCATCTCGATCGTCGATGAGCCAGTAATGTGAGATTACTCTTGATGGGAGAATGGTGTGAGAAGAGGAGATAAGCCAGTGCTTGTCTCTATCTAACCTTGTCCGATGATCACCAAAAGACCTCAATCGATCGATCGTTGACCTCTCCGAGGACCAACCAACCATTTTCGTCAGTAATAGGGAGGGGCAACTACCAGTTTACCATGATCTGATGGTTTGAACTTTATCCATTACATCCCAAAAAGAAAATTGATCGGTGGCCATCAGAAAAGTCCAGATCAGCGGACCGCTGCCATCTCTCCAAGTCTCTGGCCATCCTTGCTAGCAATCTAGAGGGAGGACCAGTGAAATCCAGTGGGTCCTTTCTTTCTTCTCTTTTTTTTTTTTATTAAGGAAGAGGTGGTGGCCGGCAGCAAGGCATTGGTGGCCACCGATTGCAAGTTGGAGGTTCGGCCATCCTCATCAAACAAGGACATTAGCAATAGTATTGAAGTCCAGCCACCGTGATGGAAGGAGGAGGGCCTCGGCCTTCTTCTTCTTTTTTTAATTAATTAATTTATTTATTCAAAAATAATTATATCTCAAAAATAAATCATAGATCTTTAAAATAAATAAAAATTATAAATCTTTTATGGAATCTAAGAATGGATCCAAATCATGATGCCTCCGACAATTAGGAACCAACCAGGATGGCCAGATCAGATCTATGATTGATCCCAATGGTTGTCGTAGGAAGAAATAGAGCTCCTTTTTTTGTTCATTCTATTCATCAATAATATGCCAAAATAAACATATTTTATATAAAAATATTTCATATAATGTCATGGACCGAACAAAATAGTAGAGAGGTGGCTCTAATACTACTAATGTAGAAAATTTTAATTTAAATATGAAAATCAACGTATCTCCAGCTATTATTGTTTAAATCCAAATGAATGAATGATCTCTAAAGCCTATAATAATCTACAACCATAAGAGAACTATTGCTCCTAGATTGATTTTGATGATTACAAAGCAGATTGAAGGGATACAAATATTTTTAATTGAAAAAGTCTTTATGCTCTTCAGGGGCAAAATCATAATTTTACTAAAATCCTGATTTGATAGTATCATTTGGTAGAACAAATGATTTGTAATCTATTGATGAAAATTTCATTATTTTTGGACTTATATTTTTGAAGTTATGAAGGTTTGAAGTGCATGAGTCGACTCATGAGTCAACTCATGGCACTATGAGCTGATTGGCACGCAAAAATTTTCCTTGGCACGTTGGATTTTTGGCTTGGCACGACCTGTGAGTCGACTCATGAGTCGACCCACAAGGCATGAGTCGACTCATGAGTCGACCTCTGCTGATTTGGGCCAAAAAAAATCCAGAAACCAAATCTCTGATCTTTGCAACAGAGGTCGACTAATGAGTCGACCCCTGAAGCATGAGTCGACTCATGAGTCGACCCCTGCGATGGAAATTGTCCGCAACGGCTAGTTTTTTGCCCGTTTTAATTGCCTTTTATGCTCCCTAAAAATACTCTAACGGCTCTTTTTCTACCTAAATTATTTTCTCTTGTTTCTTAAGGCTATAAAAGGTTTCAAAAGGTGAAAGAAATACAGAGATCCAAAATATACACGAGGAGATCAACGAAATACACAAAAGAAAAGAGAGGGGATCTACAATCCACACGAGAGAGACAAGAAATCTACAATATACACGAGAGATTGTGAAAGAGAAAAGCAAGAGTGTTCAAAAGGGCATTCAAGAGCATTCAAAGAGAGGGTTTTTCAAGCCAACTGATCAACCTTGATCAAGAGCTCTTTCAAAGCCTTCAAGAAGTCTTCAATCAAGTTCATCTTCTTCTCAAGCGTTCATCCACCTTGAGAAAATCCAAAAGGGGATTCTTCATTTGAGTAAAATATTTTTATTGTTATATTCGCTCATTTAAGGAGCTATTCTTGTATTTATTTATGCTCTAAATTGTCTTACTCTTTGTGAGTAATTGTTCTTGTTTTTGGAGGGTTTCCAAAACAAGGGAAGGTTGATCCGAACCTGAAATCGGAGTATTTTGGGTTGGCTTGTACCCGAAAAATAAGTGGACTAGCTTGGGATAGCTAGTGTCGGAGTTTCCAATATTTGTATTCGGGTTGAATACAAGTATAGTGGATTAGAATTCCCAAGTAGGAGCTTGGGGAGTGGATGTAGGTGCAAGGTTGGCACCGAACCACTATAAATCCTTATGTTTGTGGTGTGCTTTATTGTTTCTCTTTATTTCTTTATTATATTCTTGCATTCTTGCTTTAGGTAATTAATCTTGAAGTAAAGTCTTTCTCCTCATTCATCAAGCTTCTAACAAATACTTTTCATAAGTAATTAGTTAAGCATAAAATTTTTAAAACCCAATTCACCCCCCCCCTCTTGGGTTGCATAGCTGGGCAACAAGTGGTATCAGAGCCCGGTGCTCTAGCCCTTCTTTGATCTAACAATCAAAGAGCCAAAGATCTATGGCAACCCATGTTGGTACTTCTCTAGCCGAGGGGCAATCTACAAACCGACCTCCACTTTTCAATGGGTCTAATTACACCTATTGGAAAGCTCAGATGAAGATATTCATACAAGCACTCGACTATGATATGTGGAGTATCATAGTGAACGGTCCTCACACACTCACCAAGATTATAGATGGTGAGGAGTCAACCAAACCCGAGAAAGAATGGGATGAGGTTGATAAGAAATTGGCACAATTAAATGCTAAAGCTATGAATGTTCTTTATTGTGCACTAGATGCAAATGAATTTAATCGTATTTCTACTTGTACATCTGCTAAAGAAATATGGGATAGGTTAGAAGTAACCCATGAGGGAATAAATCAAATAAAAGAGTCTAAAATAAACATGCTTGTACATAAATATGAATTATTTAAAATGGAGCATGATGAGTCCATAACTGCTATGTTTACTCGTTTTACTGATATAATTAATGGTTTGAAGAGTCTTGGCAAATCTTATACTAACAGTGAGCTTGTAAGGAAGATTCTCAGGTCATTGCCAAGAACTTGGGAAGCCAAGGTGACTGTCATCCAAGAAGCAAAGGATTTGAACACTCTACCTCTAGAAGAGCTTCTTGGATCCTTGATGACTCATGAACTTAGCATGAAGCAACATCAAGAGGATGAAGTCAAAAAGAAAAGAACCATTGCCCTCAAATCCACAGCTTCGCCTGATGATGAAACGGATGACACTGAAGATGAAGAACAGAATGAAGAGATGGCACTCATCACCCGGAGATTTAAGAAGTTTCTAAGAAAAAGGAAACAGGGGATGAGAAAGAAATTCACAAAAGGAGAACAAAGCAAAGAGAAAGAGAAAGATCAACCCCTTATATGCTACGAGTGCAAGAAGCCGGGATATTTCAGATCCGAATGTCCACAACTGAAGAAAGGTCCCAAAAAGTTCAAAAAGAAAGCAATGATGGCGACTTGGAGTGCGAGTGATGACTCAAGCTCCGATGAGGAAACCTCAACAGAACAAGCCAACCTGTGCCTTATGGCACATGAAAATGAGGTAACTTCTGAATCCACTAGTGAATTTACTTTTGAAGAATTGCATGAAGCATTCTATGATTTAATTGATGAATTAAAGAAACTAGGGATGAAAAATAAAGAACTGAAATTGGAAAATCAGTCCTTAGTGAAACAAGCTGAAAACCTTTCAATTGAAAAATCTACCTTGATTCAAGAAAATCAAAGCTTAAAGAATAAAATTAACAAGCTGAAACCTATAGTAGATAAGTTCACCTTAAATTCAAACAAACTAAATATGATTCTTGATAATCAAAAAGCTGTATATGATAAGGCTGGACTTGGCTATAACCCTTGAAGAAACAAAAATTTCTGAAGAATATTTATGTAAATTATTCAAGTAACAAGTCTACAAATATTACTTGTTTCAAATGTGGTAGAATAGGACATAAATCATACACATGCCTTATTAACAAATATGCAAACACAACTATAAAGAAAATATGGGTTCCAAAAGGAACCATTTTGACTAACCTAAAAGGACCCAAGAAAGCTTGGGTACCTAAGACAGAAACTTGACCTTTGCTTGCAGGTGTGTCTAGCATCCCAAGGAGGAAACAGGAAATGGTATCTTGACAGTGGATGCTCGAGACACATGACTGGTGATGAATCATAATTCATCACGCTTGATGCTAAGGATGGAGGGATGGTCACCTTTGGAGATAATGGCAAAGGAAAGATCATCGGGATAGGTAACATTGGTATCACTCCCTCCAAATACATTGAAAATATTTTATTAGTTAAAGGTTTAAAACATAACTTACTTAGCATTAGTCAATTTTGTGATAAAGGATATAAAGTTATTTTTGAATCATATGTTTGTATTGTGACTAGTCCTATTAACGATGGCATTAAATTTATAGGACATAGGCATGGCAATGTTTATATGGTAGATTTGAATGATTTAGCCAAATTAGACATGCAATGCCTAGTATCCTTGAATGCTAAAGTTAATGAGACTAGTTGGCTGTGGCATCGTAGACTTGCACATATTAGCATGCATTCTCTTTCAAAATTAATTAAGAAAGAATTAGTTCTTGGTTTGCCAAAACTGAATTTTGAAAAGGATAAAATTTGTGATGCATGCCAATTAGGTAAACAAACTAGAGTTTCATTTAAATCCAAAAATACTGTTTTAACTTCTAGACCTTTAGAGCTCTTACATATGGACTTATTTGGACCAACTAAAATCACTAGTCTAGGAGGAAAACGATATGGCTTTGTAATTATAGATGATTACTCTCATTTTACTTGGGTTTTCTTTTTGGCACACAAAAATGAAACTTTTCATATATTCACTAAATTTCATCGAAAAGTCACTAATGAAAAAGGGTTTTCAATTCAAAATATTAGAAGTGATCATGGAACTGAATTTGAAAATTAAGATTTTGAAAATTTTTGTGATGAAAATGGAATTGGCCATAACTTCTTTGCTCCTAGGACACCCCAACAGAATGGGGTAGTTGAAAGGAAAAATAGAACCTTAGAAGAAATGGCACGTACCATGCTTTGTGAAAGCAACCTTCCAAGATATTTTTGGGCAGAAGCAATTAACACAGCATGTTACATTTTAAATCATGCTTTGATTAGACAATTTTTAAAGAAAACTCCCTATGAACTTTGGAAAGGAAGAAAACCAAATATTGCATATTTTCATATTTTTGGTTGCCGATGTTTTGTATTAAATAATGGCAAAGAAAAACTTGATAAATTTGATGCAAAATCAGATGAAGCAATCTTTCTAGGTTACTCCTCCACTAGTAAAGCATTTAGAGTTTTCAACAAAAGAACTTTAGTAGTTGAGGAGTCCATACATGTTGTTTTTGATGAATCTAACGATCTTCCTTCAAGGAAGAATGAGGGTGTTGATGATGCAGATCCACTAATAGAAGGTATGAAGGAGATCACTCTGAAAGATTCAGCAACTCCAGAAGACAAGGATCAAGAAGACGAATAAGATGAGAGAGGTGAAGAAATTCAAGAACAACCTCAAGGTACAAATGACCTACCCAAGAAATGGAGGTATGTTCATAATCACCCTAAGGAGTTAATTATTGGTGATCCTATGCATGGGGTAAAAACCCGTTCTTCACTTAGAGACGTAGTTAATCATTGTGCTTTTGTATCTCATCTTGAACCTAAAACTTTTGAAGAAGCTGAAAATGATCATAATTGGATTAATGCAATGCAAGAGGAACTTAATCAATTTGAAAGAAATAATGTTTGGACCTTAGTATCAAGACCTAAAAATTATTCAATAATTGGCACAAAATGGGTCTTTAGAAATAAATTAGATGAGCTTGGAAATGTAATTAGAAATAAAGCAAGACTGGTTGCTAAGGGATATAATCAAGAAGAAGGAATTGATTTTGATGAAACCTTTGCACCTGTTGCTAGATTAGAAGCTATTAGACTTCTACTTGCATATGCTTGCTTTATGAAATTTAAGTTATTTCAAATGGATGTTAAAAGTGCATTTTTAAATGGATATATTGCTGAAGAAGTATATGTAGAACAACCTCTTGGATTTGAAAATCATGCTTTTCCTAATCATGTCTTTAGATTAAATAAAGCTTTATATGGATTAAAACAAGCACCTAGAGCATGGTATGATAGGCTAAGCAAATTTCTACTAAATAATGATTTTTCAAGAGGTAATGTAGATACAACCCTCTTTATTAAAAGAAATCAAAATGATATGCTAGTTATATAAATTTATATTGATGACATAATTTTTGGGTCTACTAATGAATCCCTTTGTCAAGACTTTGCTAAGCTTATGCAGGGGGAGTTCGAGATGAGCATGATGGGAGAACTCACCTTCTTCCTCGGACTCCAAATCAAACAATCAAAAGAGGAAATCTCCATCACCCAAAGCAAGTACACCAAGGAACTACTCAAAAGATTTGGAATGGAGAACTGCAAACCAATTGGCACACCAATGAGTCCCTCATGTAAGCTTGACAAGGATGATGAAGGTAAATGTGTAGACTTAAAATACTATAGAGGTATGATTGGCTCATTATTATATTTAACTGCAAGTAGGCCTGATATCATATTTAGTGTTTGTTTATGTGCTAGATATCAATCTAATCCTAAAGAATCTCATTTGAATGCTGTTAAAAGAATCCTTAGATACTTAAATGGTACTCAAACTCTAGGGTTATGGTACTCTAAGGACTCACAAATTGATTTATTAGGATATTCAGATGCTGATTTTGCTGGATGTAAATTAGATAGAAAAAGCACAAGTGGAACTTGCCAATTTCTTGGAGTTAACCTAATCTCATGGTTTAGCAAGAAACAAAATTCGGTGGCACTGTCTACGGCTGAGGCCGAATACATTGCAGCCGGAAGTTGTTGTGCTCAAATCTTGTGGATTAAGCAACAACTCGAAGACTTTGGAATCAAACTTAATGAAACACCAATAAGATGTGACAACACAAGTGCCATAAATCTATCTAAAAATCCAATTCAACACTCAAGATCCAAACATATTGAAATAAGACATCATTTTATAAGAGAACATGTTCAAAACAAAAATATAATTCTTGAATATGTTTGCACTGAAAATCAATTAGCTGATATCTTTACAAAGGCCCTTAGTGAGGATAGATTCTGTGAAATTAGGAGAAATCTAGGAATTCTAGATCCATATGCCTAAATTTTTCTCAATTTCCAAGAATTGATGTCAAAAATTCTTAGAGCTCAATTTCCAACATCTATCCTGGTCCCAAAAGCTCAAGTTTATCATTCTAAAAACTTATCTTTGAGCAAAACTCCTTCTCCCAAAATTTCAAATTTTTTTGAAATTTATTCACATTTTTTTCTGAATTTCTGAACTTCATGAGTCGACCCCCATGAGTCGACTCAATGGCAAACTTGTTATTTCCTCAAACTTCCCATGGGCTCATTGTTTTTATAAGGGACCCTGTTCGTGAGACGACTCATCTTCTCATCTTCTTCCTTCCAAAAGCCGACTTCTCCAATTCCTTTTGCTCCAAATCCAAGGATCTAGCTCGAGGCACTTCTCCCTCCTCCTCTCCACCAAAAATCGCCACCTTGGAAAGGGATTTTTGTGCTTTCTCCCATTGTTTGGCACGGTTGGAGCATGCCCTAGCACTCCACCGTTCTTCCCAAATCCACCTCTTTTCTCTACCAAAATTCCTCTTCACTCTCTTGTGATCCCTTCTCCACTCATTCACTTGTTCCTCCAAGTCTCCTTGCCTGCTACTGTAGTGAATATGGCTCCGAAGATGAAGCTTCCCCAAAGAAGAAAGTCAGTCCGTGAGCCTAAAGAAATTGTCCGAAAGAAAAGGCAAGCTGCTCAGTCTTCCACTGCTCCCACTCCAGTTTCAGTATCTGCTCAAGGTCCCCCTCAATCCTTCCTAAGCCCCAGTAAGAATCCTCTTTCTGATAGAAAAGTCGAAACCGGGAAGAATATAGATTTTTGGTTCTTTGAAAAAGAGGGCTTTACATTTGCAACTAAGATTAAAAACCAAGGATGGGATTTCTACTGCTCCCTTAAGGAAGTCACCTATGTTGACCTAGTTAGAGAATTCTACCAGAATCTACATTATGGAAATGGGTCAGTGACTTCAACAGTCAAGGGTATTGATATTTGCTTGGATTCTAGTATATTGGGAGAAATACTTCAGTTGCCTAGTGAGGGTTACTCTTATATGAAACTCCCAATAAAAGAAGAGGGGATCAGAGTTATTCTAGGGGAAACTTATTCAGGAAGTTTAAATAAATTGGAAGCAAAGATTTTGTCAATTGAGATGAGGATCCTACATCAGATGGTAACGAAGCTTTTCTTTCCTAGGAGTGGTAGACATGATTTACTTTCCAGCAGAGATGTATGTATCATATTTCATGTCATCACTCAGACCCCCCTGAACCTCCCTGCACTTATGATAGAGGCCACGAGAGAGACTTTGAACAGATCCAAGGCACACTTGCCTTATGGTATGGCCCTTACTAGAGTATTTAGGAGGTTTGGAGTTAGCTGTGAGGGGGAGGCTTCTACTAAGCTATCTCATGTGGACACTTTCAACCAACACACCCTGCACCGAATGGGATTTACAAAGATTGATGGTGGTTGGATCAAGGGATCTGAGGAGAGAGCTGAGGAGAGAGCTGGGGAGAGAACTGAAGATAGAGCTGAAGAGAGAATTGAAGACAGAGCTGAAGAAGAAGGTCCATCATCTCCTATCCATGACTTCAGGGCAGCATCACCAAATATCTAGTTCATTCCTGATACAGAGGCTGGCCCTTCAGAGTTCACTAGGATGCCCACACCAGTGTATCAGCCAGAGAGCAGAGCACCTCAATCAGAGTTCAGACTGGCTGACGATCAGATCGAGCAGATATCACAGCGTGTGGCTTCTTTGCTATCTAGTCAGTGGAGCAGTACTACTTTTGCACCAGGAGTCACTTCTTCTGATCAGACCATGACTCCCCACATATCCACTGTGTTTCAGATGATATCAGATCAGTCCATTCGGATTCAGCAGCTTGAGGACACTGTCTGGAGACTGACTGGCAGAGTTCTTGACTTGCAGGGGCAAGTCCTTGCTTTGGCCCATCCTCAGCCACAGGAGTCTACTATTGAGGTCACAGACCTCACTGCAGAGGCTGGCAGGCTCAGAGGAGCACTAGAGGGTGGATATGAGTTACTAAGGAAAGAGATCCGAGGATCGAGTGAGCATGCAACCACTCAGTTCACTGCTCTACTTCAGTCTGTTTTCAGAGCACTGAACGTACTTGATTCCATCAGACTCACCCTTTCTGTTCAGTCCTTAGCCTCTCAGCGTTCTCAGCCACCCAGTTCATCTCGCTCTCCTGCTCATGCCAAAGGCAGACGGGGTAGAGGACGCACTTCTGATCCATCAGCTTCTCATCCCATATCTGATGACTCCGATCCATGACTCGTCTTGGGCCATGTATTAACAATTAGCTGGTTGACTTTTATATTATGAACTATGTATTGAAACAATTATGGTTTTATGGTATCATCTTTTACTTATATTTCTACCTTTTGTAATGATGTCGATCATATTTTGGTTATATATATTCTCCTTGTTGAAATATTATCTTCTCTTTGTTGTTGTTTGCTGTTAATAATTGCTGTATTAAGGGGGAGCAAACATCTGTGATAAACTCTAAAGGGGGAGAAATTAAAGAATGTTTCAGAAAAAGGAGGAGTTAACCATGTTTGATGATGTCAAAAAGGGGGAGAAATTAAACAAAAATTAAAGAAAAAGTAATCCATCAAAAGCAAAACCATAAATTATGAGCAATTAAAGAAAAAGCAACCCATCAAAAGCAAAACTACAAATTATGAGAAATTAATGAATGAATTGGAGAATTTAAAGAATAATATCAATAGTACAATGCAAATAAGTAACTTTTAAATTACTTCTTTACATATGCTCTGATTTGCTTTAAAAATTTTAAATATGCTCTGATATACTTCAAAATTCCAACTTGCTCTGATATATCTTTTGAAATTTTATTTACCTTGATACATCTTAAGAAATTTAACTAACTCTGATACATCTTAAAAAATTTTTTAACTTGCTCTGATACATTGTAAAATTTTCTCTGATAACATTGTAAAATTATTTTTCTTGCTCTGATACATTGCAAAATTTATTTTTCTCTTGCTCTGATATATCTTAAACTCAAAATGATCTAATACACTTTTCAAATCAACTCTTAAACATGCTTTGGCACACATAATTATTTTTTGTATCAAAAGCAATTAAAGCACATAAGTATTTTTTGCTCTGATGCTAAAACTAAAATCAAATGAGAATGAGCAAATTTTCAAAATACAGCTTGCTCTGATAACAAAAATAAGTTTTCTGCTCTAACACCAAAATCACATAATCCAATGAGCATATCTTCAAATCTTTAAGAAAATGGACAAACTATTTTTGCATATGACCATTTATATCACATGCCAAAAGAATCATACTCTTTTCAACCATATACACCTATAATGCATTCTTTTGAAATTAATGCATTCATATAAATGCTTTTGTTCAAGTATTTTGTCATCATCAAAAAGGGAGAGATTGTTGCTCCTAGATTGATTTTGATGATTACAAAGCAGATTGAAGGGATACAAATATTTTTAATTGAAAAAGTCTTTATGCTCTTCAGGGGCAAAATCGTAATTTTATTAAAATCCTGATTTGATAGTATCATTTGGTAGAACAAATGATTTGTAATCTATTGGTGAAAATTTCATTATTTTTGGACTTATATTTTTGAAGTTATGAAGGTTTGAAGTGCATGAGTCGACTCATGAGTCAACTCATGGCACTATGAGCTGATTGGCACGCAAAAATTTCCCTTGGCATGCTGGATTTTTGATTTGGCATGACCTGTGAGTCGACTCATGAGTCGACCCACAAGGCATGAGTCGACTCATGAGTCGACCTCTGCTGATTTGGGCCAAAAAAAATCCAGAAATCAAATCTCTGATCTTTGCAACAGAGGTCGACTCATGAGTCGACCCCTGAAGCATGAGTCGACTCATGAGTCGACCCCTGCGACGGAAATTGTCCGCAACGGTTAGTTTTTTGTCCGTTTTAATTGCCTTTTATGCTCCCTAAAAATGCTCTAACGGCTCTTTTTCTACCTAAATTGTTTTCTCTTGTTTCTTAAGGCTATAAAAGGTTTCAAAAGGTGAAAGAAATACAGAGATCCAAAATATACACGAGGAGATCAACGAAATACACAAAAGAAAAAGAGAGGGGATCTACAATCCACACGAGAGAGACAAGAAATCTACAATATACACGAGAGATTGTGAAAGAGAAAAGCAAGAGTGTTCAAAAGGGCATTCAAGAGCATTCAAAGAGAGGGTTTTTCAAGCCAACTGATCAACCTTGATCAAGAGCTTTTTCAAAGCCTTCAAGAAGTCTTCAATCAAGTTCATCTTCTTCTCAAGCGTTCATCCACCTTGAGAAAATCCAAAAGGGGATTCTTCATTTGAGTAAAATATTTTTATTGTTATATTCGCTCATTTAAGGAGCTATTCTTGTATTTATTTATGCTCTAAATTGTCTTACTCTTTGTGAGTAATTGTTCTTGTTTTTGGAGGGTTTTCAAAACAAAGGAAGGTTGATCCGAACCTGAAATCGGAGTGTTTTGGGTTGGCTTGTACCCGAAAAACAAGTGGACTAGCTTGGGATAGCTAGTGTCGGAGTTTCCAACGTTTGTATTCGGGTTGAATACAAGTATAGTGGATTAGAATTCCCAAGTAGGAGCTTGGAGAGTGGATGTAGGTGCAAGGTTGGCACCGAACCACTATAAATCCTTGTGTTTGTGGTGTGCTTTATTGTTTCTCTTTATTTCTTTATTATATTCTTTCATTCTTGCTTTAGGTAATTAATCTTGAATTAAAGTCTTTCTCCTCATTCATCAAGCTTCTAACAAATACTTTTCATAAGTAATTAGTTAAGCATAAAATTTTTAAAACCCAATTCACCCCCCCCCCCTCTTGGGTTGCATAGCTGGGCAACAAGAACTAAGCTAGACGCTCCTCACTATCATCGAGTAGTGCCTTGATTTTTCAATTCCAACTCTGAATATACTCAATAAGGAAGATCTTACAAACTCTCAGATGAGTTTGAGGACCAAGTCCATAGAAATTTTTTTATAACGTGCTTCATCTATCAGAGGTAGTATCCGAATCAGTCATAATAACTGAAAGATGAACTTTATCCACAATGATTGTGTTAAGCTCAATTTTATCAAACCATCAAATATATCTCTATCATTTTATCAGAGGTTTATCTTTAGTCAAAATTTGAATTAATTAAAACATATAAAATAAATTTCAATGCATGTTAATGTGGAGGGCTACTCGTCTTTTGCCCCATAAAAAATGGTCTATGAGTGTAGGGTGGCATCAGTAGCTCCCATCAGTTGTGATGTTCCCACATACAGCAAAATTGGCTATTGTGGATGTCACTGCCAAAACCCAACCTGAGGGCGTTGGGAGAACTGGCAAATATCATCTAGCCAGTTGGATTGTTGCTCTGCTTTGAGAGGATATGATCTATAAACTATTGGATTTGATTTGTTAAGAGATCCTTCGATATTTGAGTCAAACAAAATTTTTAGAGCACAAAGCAAATCACAAAATGTGAGCAATGTAAAGTAGAATTTGAGAGAGATGATTTTATACCAGGTGGTTTGTCGGGCTCTCTTTATATAGAGATAAGAGCATAGTACTATTGTACTTTAGATTCGAAGATTAGCGGACTAGCTATAACTATTCGCCTCAGATCATGCCCTATAGTTTTGCAGGGTTGTAACCATCCCTATTTGTTTTGATGCCAGATATGCAAGACATGCGGTGCTTCATCATTCTTGCGGTGCTTCATCATTCATTTGCAGGCTTAGGCAGTAATGACTGATAGCAGCAAATCAGGTGTACATTGCTTGGTCTTAGCTTCCAAGTCCGAGGCCTTTTTCTTGATTAGGACGAAGGAAGTAGCTAAGCCAACTAATTATAAGTTGAGTGTAGTCACTTGGGTTCCACTAGGAAGTTTCTAGAAGAGGCATTAAATCTCTGATATGAGCTGTCAAATGGCATAGCACGGCATTTCATCTTCCCGAGCGGCATTTGCTTTTCTCGAGATATCTTGTGAAAGCGCTCCCATTAAGACTATTGCAATGCATGGTAGCTCATAGACAAGAAGTCCATTAGGCATACAGATTTGAGCCATTCATGCCACCGGCCTCCGCTCTATTTAATATGGAGAGTTCCAATCCAATGTCAAGTCACTCCTCTACACATAGGCATCCTTAAATAAGCCCTTCTTTCTCGGTTCCTAGTCTTCTGCCCTCGGTTGTGAGGTATTCCTTCTCTTTCCTCAATCTCCCTTCTTACTTTGCTTCGACCTTGTTTCATCTCGTTTTCATTTGTTCCAAGTCGAGGGAGTCGCCATGAGTGTCTCGTCCAAGAGTTGGTCATCTACCCCTAACCATCCTCTACGACATCTTTTGGTTCAGGCTTTGGTAACTCGAAGGAAGGACTATCTAAGATCTCTATCAAGTCAGATGCTGAAGAGTTGGTCGTAGATTAGAGGGATCCTAGATCGGAGGGATCTAAATAGAATTTAGAAGACAGTGTTTCATTCCTCCCCAATTTTCCTTGAGTTCACCTGGACTAGAGGACAGAGTCACTAGAGGTCCTGCCCCCCAACTTTGCCTTTATGAGGACGCTCCGAAGGCAGAGCTCATATTTCCCTTGTTAGAGTGGCCATCTACATTTTATTTGGAGTAAAAACATGGAAGACCTAAACCTAGATGAAAAAGAAATGATACTCTTTTGACTTGTAATAGTCTCCAACCAAAAATTAGTGAAGCTTTCAGTCATGACTGGGAAAGAAAAACCTTCTTAGGCCATCCCTAACAAAATGAGTCTCTATTACCCAAATCCTTTTGGTGGCCTTTTTTACTTGTTTGATGTTAAATGTAAGGAAAAAAACCTAAACAAAAGGAAAACAACTAATTAAACATACGAATGTGATGTGTGTACATTCTATGAAATTTATTTCTTTTTTCTTTGGTAAACTGAGGAGCAGGAAGCCAAATTAAAAGGAAAGTAGTATTTTACAAAGTACTAGTGACAGACACATATAAATAGCTGAATACAGAAATAACCAACGTAGAGGAAAAGAAATATGAGAAGTGTACTAAAGTGACACAAAACAAATAGACAGGAGGATCTGAAAGGAGAACCAAAATGAGTAGCTTGTAGGTCCTTCAAGCATCCTATTCACCATTGTAGATTTGTATTGAGAAATAACAAGTCTTTAGAAGTATCAATGGTCTAAAGTGCCTTGCAGTGGGACAATATGGTACCCTGTAGACACCAAGGATGCTGAAACTGAAGTAGAGTTAGAGGCCACTCCATAAGGCGCAGCTCAGCATAATTAAGGAGTATACAAACATAGAATAGCTTAATCATTGTGAACACATGTTGTTAGCATATGAACTTAAGAGAGCACTAGAATTTGGCAAAAAGAGAGTTTGGAATGGATCTATAAAATCAGGGTGAAGACATTAGGCTTTCCACCAAGAGAAACCAACCTGGCTGATCCTAAGTATAATGGAAGAGATTCCCAAAGTGTATTTAATGAGGAGCATAAAGTAATATAGATAGAGCATCCGAAGAGAGACAATAAACCATCTGTAACTACCAGCCCAAATCAATACGATAAGCCATAGTAGTTAGCCAATAATAAGAGCTAACAAAGACAAATGCAGTCCAAATAGGGGGTATCCTTGATTGATAAAACCATCGGCACTCCACATAACCTTAAAGAGGTAGTATTATAAAGTGGCAATATGAAGTCTCCTTCCCAATTTATTTGGGGCTTCGAAAATGTCTTCACAAACAACAAAATGACTCCACAAAAACAAGTAAAAGCATTCTTTCACCTGCTATAGGAGAAGGCGACCAATATCCAGAGTATGATTAAAAAAAAACATATGATAGCCTCCCAGAAGTCTCTATGTTATTCAAATCAGATAAGTCAACCCTTGTATGTTTCTTTAGACCGATAACAAGAAAGCATAAAGAAGATAGAAGATGTAGATATAAATTCTTATGATTTTCCCCTCACATGATATGTAGTCAGAACCGCAAATAACATGCTGTACAGAAACACAGCTAATGATCATATAGAACAAGTAATATGTATTGAAATCTGGCTTCCATAAAGTCCTCCAAAATTTAAGAATCCTTTGGAAATATACATGGTGGCAAACACCTTAATCTAAACAAATAGATGTATATATTAAACCTCTTAGAAAGCTAGGGCAAAAGCAAACATTAAAAGGAACTGCGAGTATGGAGCAATTTGCATCCACCCCTAATAGTTCCTTATAGTAACATTGGAGATTAATAGTTTCTGATGTAAGGGCCATAGAGAGTATCAGTTTGAAGGATAGTTGCTAAAGGATCAAGAACATCTCCTATCCTCTGCATTATATCCCCATGAAGAGCATGATTTGCCATATAGTCCTTAGCTTGGTTGGCCTCACGATAAACATGAGAGCTTTGACACACCAACGAAGAAGCCTTCCAAACAACAATATTCCATAGAACTGGATTGTGTTTCATTCTAGAAGAGGTAGGGCACTTGAAACAGTTAATTATAGTGAAGGAGTCACCTTCAATCCAAATTTGCTCAGCACCAAACTCCTAAACCACCTCCTTTAACCTCAACCAAGTAGTAGTTAGCTCAATCATTGGTATGGATGATGTTGCCCAAGGATGGCTACCTAAGAGGGAGGGGGGGGATGAATTGGGTATTTAAAACTTTAAAAGATAATTATGCAGAATAAGCTACTAAGTGCTTAACGAGGTAAATTAAAAGATATGCAATGAATAAGAATGGTAAAGGAATAAGCATACAATCTCAAACACTATAATTTTATAGTAGTTCGATGCTAAACTCAATACCTACATCCATTCTGCAAATAAACTACTTGAGAATTCAACTATAATCACGAAGCTTGATTATAGTTCGATTATTTTTTTTGGATTCATAATCCAATTCGATTAATTTTTTTCTTGGCTCACCAACCATAACCTTATAATGATTATTTTCTGTGGGGAAATTCAGTGCAGGGGTAAAATGGTAATTTTAAAATTTTTTTAAAATCATGATTTTACAGCGAAAAAATGTTAATTAATCTAATTAATTAATATGAATTTATCCTACACTAGGATCTAAATATGATATATAGCATGCATGCATTTAAATTTGAAATTCAAATTCGAACAGTAAACACTTTACTGTAATATATTCAGAACACAATACCTTTGTGCGGATAGTAGATCGCCGCAATCTGATCACCGTCGGGAGAGTCTGATCATCGCGATGTAGCCACACAGCATGTCTGACCTCTGCAGATCGTCCACACGAAGCTCCCGATCTGATTGACTCCTCACGAGTGCTAGCTCGTTATAGAGCCCTTTTGACGGCCGATGCTGATCGAACTCCTTCGATCGAAGTCTGTCGATTCTTCGAACACTCTGAATCATCAACAGACGTGCTTGAGAGGATGTTGAAGATCTCCCAGAGATTTTGTGGTCTCACGACACTCGTAGCTCACTTTCTCACTTCTCGAATCCCAGGCTAAAACTCTAGGAAACTCACCGAAAACCTTGCACCCACTTTTCTTTCTTTTTTTTCTTTTTCTCTTGGAAGGATATGGACTTCCTTCTCACGCACAAGACTTCTCACGCCCCAAAATTTTTTCTCCAAAAATCTTCTTCTTGCACGCCTCACTCTTCTCCTCCTTTTATAACAACGTCAAACGTCTTATCCAAAAGAAAGGATAAAGATGAGTAATTGCACATTTGAATTCAAATTAAATTTTGAATTCAAATGGACACCAACTCATCCCTTATCCACTAAAGGCGAGAGGCGTGGCTTAAATTGTGCATGGAGTGATTTCATGAGAAATCTTTTCTCATGTAATAAATAGGACGTAAAAAAAGGGATAAGGTGCAAAGATTGATTGTCCATTCAAATTCAAACTTTATTTTGAATTTGAATGGCCAATCAATCATCCTTATCCATTCATTTGGCACATTAAAGTGGGGTGTGGAGAGGGCTTAGCGTGAGAAAAAAATTCATGAGAAGTTCCTTCTCATGAATTCAAATGGGTGCAATGGAAGTGAGGTGGCGCATGGAGATTGGGTCAAGGTGGTTTAATTATTTAAACCAACCTAATTGAACCAAATAAGTTAGGTCCAAATTAGACTATTTTAAATCCAACTTAATTAGGCTTAATGAGGCTCAATAAAATCCTAATCAAATCAAAAATTGACAAAGCCCAACCCCTGATCAAATCAAGAACCAAACCATCTCGACGATTAGGTCAACTCTTAACCTAATCGAGTCAAACCCAACTGAATCCAATTCAATTGGACTTGATCCAAAAATAATTACTCAATCAAATTGAGTTAATTAGCGATCAATTTACTAATTAAACCTCTCATAAATACTGAGTCCAAATCCGATGGGCAATCAGGCATCAGAATTCATCGATATGTAACCCTGATCGAAAAATCCCAACCAGTGGGACTCTTCACCCCGGTACCCATAATGTGTGGAACTCGTGATCAGAGAATCTTGATTCTCGATCACTAAGTCCCAAACATATAGGATTCTACATCAGCCATCAGATCAGATAGGAACCTCTAATGTGTGTGACCCCGCAGGTTCGAACCTAAGCCGGTAGCACAGGAACCAATTCCTGTACTAATCGAAGTGACCATCTAGCAATGGTACCCGTGAAGCAAAAATTTAGTGCAGGGGTAAAATGGTAATTTTAAAACTTTTTCAAAATTACTATTTTACAGCGGAATTATTAATTAATCTCATTAATTAATACTAATTAACCCTACACTAGGATCTAAATATGATACAACAGCATGCATTTAAATTTGAAATTCAAATTTGAATCAGTAAACGTTTTACAGTACTGTGTTCAGAACACATCACCTTTTGCGGGTAGTCGATCACCGCAATCTGATCACCGTCGGAGGGCTCTGATCGTCACGTCGCAGCCACCCAACTGTCTGGCCTCTGCGGATCGTCCACACGAAGCTCCCGTCTGATCAGCTCCTCACGAATGCTAGTTCGTGATTTCACCCTTTTGATGGCAGATGTTGATCGAACTCCTTCGATCGATGTGTGCCGACTTCTCGGATGCTCCGGATCATCTGCACAGTTACTTGAGAGGCTGATGGATCTCTCTCTAAAATTTGGTGGACTCACGACACTTGTGGCACACCAATCTCACTTCCCGAACCCTAGGTAGAAACCCTAGGGTACACACCAAAAACCCTGCGCCCAATTTTCTCTCTTTTCTTTCTTTTTCTCTCGGAAGGTTTTGGACCTTCACCTTGCGCAGAAGCCTTCCTCACGCCCCAAAGTTTCTCTCCTAATTTTTCTACGCACGTCCCACCTTTCTCCTCTTTTTAAAATAACGTCAAACGTGTCTTATCCGCGTGAGAGGATAAAGACAAGAGGTTACACATTTGAATTCAAATCAAATTTGGATTCAAACGAAAACCAACTTATCCCTATCCTTTTGGGCGTGAGAAGAGAAGGGGCGTGGCTCTTTGTGCGTGGAAAAAGTTTCACGAGAAACCTTTTCTCGTGTAAGCAATGTGGCGCACAAAATGGATAACGATGAAAGGGCAAGTGATAAGTTATCCATTCAAATTCAAACATGCTTTGAATTTGAATGGCTAACTAATTATTTTATCCATCCATATGGCACACAAATGAGGACGTGGGGAAGGATTTTGTGTGAGAAAAATTTCATGAGAAGTTTCTTCTCGTGAATTCAAATGGGTGCAAGGAAGTTGGGTGATGCAGAGAATTTAAAACAAGGTGGTTTGATTCAAATTGAGCCAACCTAGTTTAAAATAGGTTGAGCACAATTAGACCAAATTAAACCCAACATAATTAGGCTTAATTAGGCTTAATAAAATCCTAATCAAATCAGAAATTAACTAAACCTAACCCCTGATCAAATCAGGGACTAAACCACCTTAGCGATTAGGTCAACATTTAACCTAATCGGGTCAATCCAAACTGAATCCAATTCAATTGGACTTGATCCAAAAATAATTACTCAATCAAATTGAGTTAATTAGTGATTAAATCACTAATTAAACCTCTCATAAATATTGAGTCCAAATTCGATGGGCAATCAGGCATCAGAGACCATCGATATGAAACCCTGATCAAAAAGTTCAAATTTCAAATTCAAAATTTGAAATTCAAAATTTTGACCCCGGTACCCAAAATGTGTGGAACTCATGATTAGAGAATCCTAATTCTCAATCATAGAGTCCCAGATAGATAAGACTCATAATCAGCCATCAGATCAGAAAGGAACCTCTAATGTGTGTGACCCCGCAGGTTCGAACCTAAGCCGGTAGCACAGGAACCAATTTCTGTACTAATCGAAGTGACCATCTAGCAATGGTACCCGACGACCGGATAGGTCGAATAATCGCAATCACAACATTCAGAACCTACGTGAATATGGTTACCATATAATTCATCCCTTTTGACCTATGTGTTTAGGATGACTCAGGGTTAAACTGTCAACCCTGATGATATCATCCGAATCGTGCTCAACTCAATTAGTCCTGTGACTCCTCACTAGGACTACCCTGGCCAAGGTTTTGCTAAATTGAAACACGACTGTACACAGCTCCTAAACTGGAGTGGTCAATCCCATCTTGACACACGCACCGACAAGTCAAGTACTTGACTACACCCAGCAACCTTCCGTCACTGAATTAGAAATTCAGGTAGTCCAGTGCCTAAGTGCAGTGAGTTGCTTGCAAGTCACCGTGGCGGTCTCAGGTCAGAGGGACATTTATACCCATATCCCATCGGAGCAAATCTTGACAGCAGAAATAGCTCCGGAGTTGGTCACGTTCAGTGCAGATGTACCATTACATCTCACCTGTATGCCATACCAGTGTCTCCACACTCTTTGGTTATGAGGACAACCAACGCATATGGCACACAACGACCTATGCTCGATAAATATTGTCGTCCTTGGTAACAACGTATCATTTGGTCGCGAACATGTTTAAGGACTAAACGATAAATCCTCCGTTGTCGAGTCTAAATAGTCCTAAGGACTTCACCACAACACAGGAGTTCATTAGAAGATGAAACATTTGTGATGAAAAAATATCAAAATAACTTTTATTTATTTATAATTCATGTACTAATATAAAAGGAGCACAACCGTCAACAGGCTGACGATTGGCTTTGGGACACTATTCCCAACAATCTCCCACTTGGCCTAAAGCCTATCGGTGCAGTATCTAATACCCATCTTCGACTTGTAGTCGTTGAACTCCTTCACCGCAATGGCTTTAGTGAATGGGTCGGCCAGGTTCTCCTTCCCATCGATCTTCTGAAGGTCGACGTCACCTCGATCCACGATCTCCCGGATGAGATGGTAGCGGCGCAGAATATGCTTCGTCCGCTGGTGTGCCTTTGGTTCCTTCGCCTGAGTAATGGCTCCAGAGCTGTCGCAGTAGAGCAGAACTGGACCAACAAGGGAGGGTGCTACTCCGAGCTCAGTGATGAATTTCCTCAGCCACACCACTTCTTTGGCAGCATCTGATGCAGCAATATACTCTGCCTCGCATACTGAATCAGCCACAGTGTGCTGCTTAGAACTCTTCCAGCAGACAGCCCCACCATTAAGGGTAAAAATAAATCCTGACACACTCTTGCTATCATCTCGATCAGACTGGAAACTAGAGTCTGTAAACCCTATAAGTCTCAAGTCCGATTCACCATATATAAGCCACTGGTCCTTAGTATTTCTCAAATACTTCAGGATGGTTTTAACAACCTTCCAGTGATTCTCTCCTGGATCAGATTGGTATCTACTCACTACCCCTAGTGAGTATGCCACATCTGGTCGTGTACATGTCATGGCGTACATGATAGATCCCACTACCGAAGCATATGGAATCCTACCCATACGCTCTCTCTCTTGAGGTGTTGTCGGACAATCCCTCTTCGAGAGAGAAATTCCATGGCCTATCGGTAGATAGCCTTTCTTGGAATTTTTCATGCTGAACCTTTTCAGCATAGTATCAATGTATGTGGACTGGGATAAGCCAAGCAACTTTTTGGATCTATCCCTATAGATCCTCATCCCTAGGATGTAGGAAGCTTCTCCCAGATCCTTCATGGAGAACTGTGACGATAGCCAAATCTTTATTCCCTGTAATGCAGGGACATCATTCCCGATTAAGAGAATGTCATCCACATACAATACAAGAAATACTACTGCTGGACCATTAGCCCACTTATAAATGCAGGGTTCTTCTCCGTTCTTAACGAAGCCATACGTTTTGATCGTCCTATCAAAACGTATGTTCCAACTTCGAGATGCCTGCTTAAGTCTATAAATGGACCTCTGTAGCTTGCACACCTTAGACTCATCTGTGGATGTGAACCCTTCAGGTTGTATCATATACACCTCTTCGTCCAGCTCTCCATTTAGGAAAGCTGTCTTCACATCCATCTGCCAGATTTCATAGTCCAGATGGGCAGCTATCGCAAGCATAATCCGAATGGATTTGAGCATTGCCACAGGAGAAAACGTCTCGTCATAGTCTATACCATAACGTTGACGATATCCCTTGGCAACCAGACGGGCTTTATAGGTCTCCACCTTTCCGTCTGCACCCCTCTTCCTTTTGAAGACCCATTTACACCCTATGGGTTTTACTCCTTCGGGTGGGTCAACCAATGTCCACACATCGTTGACCTTCATGGACTCCATTTCGGATTTCATGGCCTCTAGCCATTTCTCAGAGTCAGGTCTCTGCATTGCATCCATGTAGGTGATCGGATCCTCATCATTTTCATCAAGTTCGATAGGATCACCATCCCGGATCAAGAAACCATAGTATCTGTCCGGTTGATGTGGTACTCTACCAGACTGCCTTAAGGGTGCATAATCAATGGGCTCCGGATCTGATCTAATCAAATCCGGTTCAGGTTCAGTAACATGTGTCGGTTTTTCCACCTGTCGAACTTCGTCAAGTTCGACTTTAGAGGCAACAGTTCTTCACTAAGGAACTCCTTTTCTAAAAAGATTGCCTTAAGGCTGACAAACACCTTTTGCTCATCAGCAAGGTAGAAATAATACCCTTTGGTCTCTTTTGGGTACCCTATAAAATTACACTTGTCAGACCTAGGTCCAAGCTTGTCTGTAATTAAACGTTTAACATAAGCCGGACACCCCCAAACCCTAAGGTGCGAGAGTACTGGCTTACGTCCTATCCATATCTCATATGGTGTTTTGGCTACAGACTTACTCGGAACTCTATTTAGAAGGTAACAAGCCGATTCGAGCGCATATCCCCAAAGAGATCGACAGACCAGCAAACCCCATCATAGATCGAACCATGTCTAACAGGGTCCGATTCCTCCTTTCAGACACACCATTATGCTGTGGTGTTCCAGGAGGAGTCCACTGAGAGAGAATTCCATTCTCCCCTAGATACGTCAGAAACTCATTGGAAAGGTATTCACCGCCTCGATCAGATCGAAGAGTTTTAATACACTTCCCAGTTTATTTTTCTACCTCATTTCGGAATAGTTTGAACATTTCAAATGATTCCGACTTATGCTTCATTAAATAACATACCCATACCTAGATAGGTCGTCTGTGAAGGTTATGAAGTAGAAAAATCCACCTCTTGCACTTGAGCTCATGGGTCCACATACATCAGAATGTACCAGACCTAAGAGTTCACTGGCTCGCTCACCTTTTCTAGTAAAAGGTGACTTGGTCATCTTTCCAAGAAGACAGGACTCACAGGTTGGAAGTGATTCACAATCACTAACTTCAAGAATTCCTTCTTGAGCCAACCTGTTTATCCTGTTCTTATTGATATGACCTAGCCTACAGTGCCAAAGGTAGACTTCTGACACATTATCTATTCTAGAGCGTTTACCGAATTTTTGAACCACATTAACAGGCTGTGATAGTAAGTAAATTTTATTATTTAATTGTCCAACAAATATTGTAACACCATTCAAAATGATATTGCAAATATTTCTTTTTATTAAAAAATCATAACCGTACATGGCCAAAAGGCCTACAGAAATAATATTTAATAAAAAACTTGGACAATAGTGACATTCACTCAGAATTACATTACGAGAATTGATTACAAGACTCATGATTCCTAAAGCTAGAACTGAAACTTTGCTTCCATCTCCAACATTCAGGAACCTCTCGCCTTCATCAAATCTCCTACTGACCTGCAGACCCTGCATCGAATTACAAATATGATAAGGGCTTCCGGTATCCAATACCCAGGCAGTAGTATCACAAATCGAAAAGTTGCAAGGAGTTATCATATAATTACCTTGCTTCTTCTTTGGCTTGTTCGGGTCCAGGGAGGCAATGTATTGAGGACAGTTCCTCTTCCAATGCCCGTGCTTCTTGCAAAAGAAGCACTCCCGCCTGGCTCTGGTCATGCTTGCGCTTCTTGGTCTGACCCTGTGCTACTGTCCCAGCATGAGATTGCACCTTCTTATTTTTCTTCTTCTTGTTCTTCTTCCCCTTCCCAAAGGGTTGACGACGAGAAGAAGACCCTCCCACTACATTCACCGACTCCTTATGGAGTTGGTGATCCTTCTCAAAGTTCTGCAGCAACCCCAACAATCCGTGGTAGTTTACTGCAGGCTTTGTCATTCAAAAATGAGTAAGGAATGGGAGGAAGGACTTGGGCAAGGAATTAAGGATCGCATCCTTACCGAGCTGCTCGTGCAGAGGAAAGCCCAATTTGCTTAGGCGCTCAATCATCTCGATCATGTACAGTACATGATCAGTGACTGAGGCCCCATCCCTCATCCGAGCATTGAAAATAGCACAACTAGTTTTGTGCCTTTCAACGTCGTCAGGCGTGCCAAAGGAGTCGTTCAACATTTGAAGCATCTCCTGTGGCTGGGCGTTCTCAAACCTTCGGCTGAACTCGTCATTCATTGCTGTCAGCATAATACATCAAACGGTGGTGTGATCATTGAGCCACTTCAAGTAAGTATCTCGGATCGCTTTACTAGCGTTCGGAGCTGGCTCCTCAGGTGCTGGATCCGTTACTACATAAAGGATCCGCTCATGCTCAAGGACGATTTTCAATTTTCGATACCAGCTATCGAAATTGGGTCCCATGAGCTTGACATTATCTAATAATGACCGGAGCGACAGGGTAGTGGCCATAGCTGCTTAAAGGAAAACGAGACCTCTATTAGTACATAAATTAATACTAAAGACTTGGACTTTAGTCTAAAGTTTTTTCCAATATTTTTACGAACTGGTAGCCTCATCCTCCAATTCGAGAAATTACTTTAATTCCTTAATGGGTACTAGAATCCACACAGACTACACACGAGCCCAACTTTGGTTGGTCAACCCATGTGCATCTGTGGGTAGGTTCTTAACCAGTTGTTTCTCTAAACAACTTCTAGTAATTTATTTTGCCTCAGAACCTAATCAGTAGGCTTTGGCCTCCACTGAAAAGATATGGTTAGGTCCAACCATTAACATGACTTAATTTAGTGAATCGGACCAATAAATGATCAGGCCCGACTTTGGCCGGCCAACCTAACCACCATCAGAAAGACTCAATCAAATTATCATATTATGAATAATAATTCCATTAGCCAATGAGCACCAGGCCTTTGGGCCTCCAATGATCATTGAACTAATGGACTCATTATCATTCACTTAATGGGAGGCTATGACTTAGTTATCATTATAACTTAATCATTTTAGGGACCTAATAATTTTGAGGATTTTATTAAAGAATAGTAGAGAAGAAATCATCCAGCCAATTTCAATCCTCCCACTGACTTCACCAAGTCAGATTAAAAAAGATTTAATTAAAGCTGGCATTAGGAGCACCTAAATCAGTCTTACTGATTTACCTAATGACATGGGTGAGCTCTAATCACCAAGTGATCTAATCAAAATCTAACTTACCAGATTGGCCAGGTAAGTGAGATCAGTGGTGGGGATTTGCCATTAACTCGTCAATGATCGAATCAATGCGAGTAGCTCCCGCTTAAGAACCACTGGTCAAAACTGCCGAACTTACCTTAGACACCAACCGGTTCATTAGTTTTAATTTTGATCAACTTAGTAAATAGAGCTCCACCGCGTAGCCATGAATTAAGTCCATCTTGGTCTAGTTAAAGACATGGACCCATTCAACTACAACTATTGAAGTTGAGTCTAGAGTATCCTTGACCTAATCTAATTCAACTTTTGATTAGATTTGACCAATTACTCCAATTAGTCCATTTTTTAAACTAACCTTAGGTCTAACCCAATTATGGACCTAATTCATCTAACCCATTGACCCAAAAGTTTATGCAATTATCTTAGGTCTTAATTCATAATTCTAGACCTACTAGACAACACTTAATTCTTTTAATTAAGTACTTGGGCTGATGGGTCAGGGTTTGGCATTTCGAAAATAATTTTCAAATTTGAAAGATTTTATTTTCTGTTCACCAAATGTGTTAACTCATTTCACAAACGGGTCAGCACATTTCATAAACAGCAATTCTATTGCTCATTTCATAACAGAAAATAACTCAAAATAAATCATAAATTTTTTTTAGATCTAATCCAACACATTCATGATAAATTTCTTAATTAAGTCCTTTCGCTGCTTCATCGGCATGGGATATAATTGCATCGGCACCCCTACCGCCATAGGAGACCCCATCGAATGGGAAGAGAGGGCCTTTAAACCTTACTTTTCTCCTATGACCGGAAGGCCATGGCAACCAACCCAATTAGATTACTTGCTACTTGGATCAAGTATATCTAAATATACAAATTTCAAAATTTAAATTTTGAATTTCAAATTTCAAATTTTAAATTTTAAATTTCAAATTTGAGATTTCAACCAAATTTCAAATTTCAAATTTTCAATCTTTGAATTTTAAATTTTGAATTTTGAATTTCAAATTTCAAATTTTGAATTTCAAATTTCAAATTTTAAATTTGAGATTTCAACCAAATTTCAAATTTCAAATTTTGAATTTTGAATTTCAAATTTTAAATTTCGAATTTCAAATTTCAAATTTTGAGATTTCAACCAAATTTCAAATTTCAAATTTGAAACTTCTAACAAATTTTAAATTTCAAATTTTAAATCTTTTTGAATTTCGAATTTTGAATTTTAAATTTCAAATTTAAACTTATAGATTACACCTTAATCTACGCATGCATATGTATATCATATTCTAGAACCTGCTCTGATACCAATTGAAGCGAAAATTTAGTGCAGGGGCAAAATGGTAATTTTAAAACTTTTTCAAAATTACTATTTTACAGCGGAATTATTAATTAATCTCATTAATTAATACTAATTAACCCTACACTAGGATCTAAATATGATACAACAGCATGCATTTAAATTTGAAATTCAAATTTGAATCAGTAAATGTTTTACAGTACTGTGTTCAGAACACATCACCTTTTGCGGGTAGTCGATCACCGCAATCTGATCACCGTCGGAGGGCTCTGATCATCACGTCACAGCCACCCAACTGTCTGACCTCTGCGGATCGTCCACACGAAGCTCCCGTCTGATCAGCTCCTCACGAATGCTAGTTCGTGATTTCACCCTTTTGATGGCAGATGTTGATCGAACTCCTTCGATCGATGTGTGCCGACTTCTCAGATGCTCTGGATCATCTGCACAGCTACTTGAGAGGCTGATGGATCTCTCTCTGAAATTTGGTGGACTCACGACACTCGTGGCACACCAATCTCACTTCCCGAACCCTAGGTAGAAACCCTAGGGTACACACCAAAAAACCCTGCGCCCCAATTTTCTCTCTTTTCTTTCTTTTTCTCTCGGAAGGTTTTGGACCTTCACCTTGTGCAGAAGCCTTCCTCATGCCCCAAAGTTTCTCTCCTAATTTTTTTACGCACGTCCCACCTTTCTCCTCTTTTTAAAACAACATCAAACGTGTCTTATCCGCTGTGAGAGGATAAAGACAAGAGGTTACACATTTGAATTCAAATCAAATTTGAATTCAAACGAAAACCAACTTATCCCTATCCTTTTGGGCGTGAGAAGAGAAGGGGCGTGGCTCTTTGTGCGTTGGAAAAAGTTTCACGAG
>NC_025994.2:57532047-57570510 GCF_000442705.2 Elaeis guineensis
GGCGTCCTCAGATCGGATGGTTTGTCTCTCTTTTTCAGTGCCTCCTGGAGACTTAAGACTTCAGCAATCTTCTCCTCAAGGTGGGCAGCCTCAGCCAGGCGACCTTCCTCCGCCCAAGCTGCCTCCCTCTTGGCGATCTTCACCGCCTCGACGTTGGCGACAAGCTGGTGTCCGATCTGCAAGAGAGGCCGGGGAGTCAATATAAAGGCTAAGGAGTACATTATGTAAAGAAGCGGGAAGGAGAAAAAGGTGAATTAACCTACTTCGAGGAAAGATCCCAGAGAGTCCCAGACCCGCAGCTCTGGATCCGCAAGGACGATCCTCTAGACAACCTCGGGCAGAATGCACCCTTCGACCAGCCTCTTTATTAAATCCCTGTTGTTGAAGGATTTTCCCCAGGTCTTCCTCAGAGCCACCGGCCCCCTCGACGGCCGCCTTGCAGCTGTGGCTCTTGCGAGCCAGGGTCTTCTTTCTCCTCCTCTCTTCGGCCCTGGGTGCCCCCTCGGATGAGCCTCTGAAATGGAATCCTCGATCGGGGGGCTCCTTGAGGGGGCTTGGGAGGACTTCGGGCTCGACATCGGAAGGGACGTCGACGGCCATGGCCACCTGTGCAGGCGGGTTGAGCTTGTCTCTCCCATCCTGGCTCTCTTCGCTGACCCCAAGTTGAGGCTCCTTTTCTCTTGTGGGTCTTGAGACCCTGGGCTAACCTCCAGCCATGCCTGCATCCATGTCTGCAATAAAAGAAGACCCGCACGGCTCAGAGATAGAATAAGAAAAAGGAGAAGCAGCCAAAAAAAATAATTATAATAAAACTAATAATGGTACCGACAGGGTTAAGAGGACTCAGGCCGATGTTGAACAAGAGTTGTTCCTTCAGAAGTTCGGAGAGGAGAGGGGCTTGATAGGCCTTGAGCTTTTTGCAGGCTTCGAGGTCGTCCCTCGCCAGGCTAGAAGCCTGACGGATGGAATCCCTCAGAGAGCCCCAAGGGGATAATCCTAGCTCCAAGGTCGGGCATCGGACATAGAAGAACCTCTCCTTCCAGTTGTGGATAGAAAAGGGGGCGCCTTTCAGCAACCCCTTTCTACTGAACTGGGGGGAGAAATACCACTAATCTTTTGCCGAGGGATGGTGCTTGAAGGTGTAGAAATTTCTAAACGAGGAAAGGGTCGGCCGAACTTCCGCTAAGCTACAAAGAGAAAGAAATCCTATTAGAAACCTGAAGGAGTTCGGCACGACAAAAACTAGAGAAATGTTCAGAAAATGAAAGAGAACGACGACAAAGGGCGGCAGTGGAAGTCGAAGTCTGGCTCGGAAGGCTTCCTGGTACAAACAGAAGCGATCGGGAGGAGGGGCGCTAGCCCAGTCAGTTGGTCCGGGAAGCTCCAGCTCATACTCCGGAGGAACTCCATACTGAATCCTTATCAGTGAGAGTTCATCCAAAGTCAAGGAGCCGGGGATGGTGTCCGGTGCAAAGGCCAGACAAGGTTTGGTCCTAGCTATGGGTTCGTCTACGGTACAAGGACTTTTGGAAACTGGGGCTGACAAACTCCTAGAACTACTAGAAGAGGAGATATCAGAAGACATTTTGGATCAAATGGAAGCCACAAAAATCCTAGAAAAAATTAGAAAAAATAGCAAACAAGCCCTCGAGGAAGCTAAACGAACAGAATACAAAGAAGAAAGGACAGGAAAATGACAAAAAGTTTCGAAACTAACCTAGATTGGCCCCAGGAGTGCAGAAAGATGGCAAGGACGATGGAAGTCGACTCGGAGGATGCCTAAGGCTGAGAAGGATGCTAGAGGAAGCTGGAGCTCTCGGAGAAGAGGAGGAAAATCGAGGAATTCTCTCAGCAAAATGAAACCCCTGAAGGAGGAGGACGTGTTTAAATAGACCCTGGGGTCCGGCACAATAATGATTGCGGATCTCCTCTGGTCGGCCTGCACTCGCCGCGTGTCCCACTCAACATGACAGGCTGCTGAAAATGGTTGGCAGCTGACAAAATTATTATTATGCCGTACCTAGAGCCGCGCTCCGCAGAAATTCCAAAACGAAAAAATCTTTTCCAAAAAGGCTCCAGTACCGACGTGCCGAACGCTAAAATATCTGACAACCATCGAGTGCGAAATCGAGGGGGGCAACTTCGGCTATGAGAATTTCTCTGTACTTCCTTCATTCAAAATCCAAACTCGAAAGTAGGGGACTGGTGTTGGGTATAAAATACCCCCAGCCAAAGTTTGTAAAAGACCGACCCTTCCAGGACTTTTCTGGCTTCCGACCGTATGTGGTGTCTCTCTGAACCCCCTCGACTGTCCGGACTTCTGTGACAATGAGCTCCTGCATTCATCTACCGGGCCGCCCCAAAGGCTCTTTGGGCCTCACTATCAGCCAACCTTCTACAGTAATCAACTATCCTCTGAATCCCTTCTAGACCTCTTCCGACCGCGGACGACCCTACTCCGAACTTCTTTCGACTTCGTCAATATCCAAGCTCCTCTGACAATGAGATTTCTACAGCAACCAGACCCCATCCAAGTCTCTAAGGTGGTCGATCGCCTTTCGAATTCCATCCAAGCTCCTGCGAGAGCCGAACTCCCACTATAGGCGATCTACTCTGGATATCTACGGTAAGTGAATTTCATTCGAGCCTCTACTGTAAATGAATTTCTTCCAAACTTATATTACAGGTAGATTTTAGCCAAGCTTCTCCATAGCGGATGGATTCCGGATGAGTTTCTACAACAGGACAGGCTCCACCAATCAGGACACTACTCCGAGCTTCCATGACAACTGATCCTCATTCGGGCTCCTACAGTGAGCGGCCTCCTTTCGGCCTTCTGCTAGAACCGGACTCTGTCCAAACTTCCACCATGGATGGATTCCGAACAAGCTTCTACAACAGACGGGCTCTAGCAGCTGGGTCTCTATGGACCTAGCGCCTCCCCTGCTTTTCCTACCTTCTATGGACCTGGCGCAAGAAACTTAGGATTTCTTGCTCCTGGGGCATGGAGAATAGCTGGAGAGAGAGGGAGAAGAGAGAGAGAGACTTGGGAGAAAGAGTTTTCGTATTCCTTGGCTTAATCAAACCTATACAGTGCATGTAGATATAAACACAGGGTCAAGTGACCTAAACCCAAAACTTCCTTGACCAACTCTATGGGAGATTAGGTTAACTAAAGCCCATGTACACCCATGACTCGACTTAATCTCATCTATCCTGGGTCCAGACCTGACCCATAAAGAGTTGGTCCCTTGAGGCCCACATAACCTAGACCTCAAGAACCCAAAAGGCCCACAGCCTTTCAACCTAGGGCCCAACTAGCCCTAGAGCCTCCATGAAGCCCTCATGAATGATGGACCTTGGCCTTAGCCTTGGTCCCCTGGGCCTTGGGCACACCACCTGGATCACAACAATCTCCACCTTGGTGTCCCAAGGCCTCAACCAGCTCCACTCTGTCCATCAATCGAATCATCTCAACACATCTCTGAAAGCTGTCCCGTGGAAGTACCTTCGTAAGTGCATTAGCTGGGTTCTCCTTGGTGTGTACCTTTACCAGCTCCACCTCGCCATCCTCCACAACCTCCCTGATCTGATGATATCGAATGTCGATGTGCTTTATCCTTGCATGATAGACTGAGTTCTGTGCTAATAGAAGTGCACTCTGGCTGTCACAGTGCACTCTAATGGCCTCCTGAGTAAGGCCCATCTCCATCAACAAACCCTTCAGTCAAATTGCCTCAATAGCTGCTTCTGTCAGCCTGATGTATTTCACCTCTGTAGTGGATAGGGCCATGATAGGCTGCAGACTCGATCTCCAAGAAATAGGATCTCCATACAGGTAAAGATGAAGCCTGTCATAGACCTCTGGGTATCCACATCTCCACCGAAGTCTACATCTACATAACCGCCAATCAGTCTCTAAGCCTCCCTGGACATGTTAGAGTATCCCACCGCACCTCCTTGCTGTCCGTAGTAGATGCCAACTCCAACTGAACCCGCCAGGTATCTGAATATCCACTTCAGAGCTCTCTAGTGCTCCCTGCCAGGCTGCGCCATGAACCTGCTAACCTGACTCACTGCATGAGCGATGTCTGGCCTACAACAGACCATCGCATACATCAAGCTCCCAACTACTGAAGCATAAAGAACCGTCTCCATCTTCTAAGCCTCCACCTCAGTCTGCGGTGCCATGGTCTTTGAGAGTCTGAAGTGACCGGCAAGTGGCAGCTCCACCGGCTTTGCTCCCTTCATCCCGAACCTCTCTAAGACCTTCTGTATATAGCCCCCCTGAGATAGATGTAGCACCCTCCGAGCTCGGTCTCTGAAAATCTCCATGCCTAGGATCTTCCTTGCAGGGCCCAAATCCTTCATCTCAAACTCCCGAGATAAGGATGCCTTCAGATCCTGCACAACCTTCCTACTCTTGCATGCTATAAGCATGTCATCCACATACAAGAGTAGGAACACCCTAGAACCATCCTCAAGAGACTGAACATAAACACAGGGATCAAACTCGCACCTGAAAAGTCCAATGCTGCGCACATAGGAGTCGAACCGCTTGTACCATTACCTCAGCAACTGCTTCAGCCCGTATAGTGACTTCTGCAACAAACAAACCTTTCCCTCTGATCCTGGATCCCTGAAATCGGGTGGCTACTCCATCTAAATCCTCTCCTCCAAATGCTCATGAAGGAACATCGTCTTGACATCCATCTGCTTTAGCTCTAAATCCTGAGCTGCTACAATGCTCAGCAACACTCTGATGGAAGTATGTCTGACGACGGGAGAGAAGACCTCACTGAAGTCGATGCCTTCCTTCTGGGAGTATCCCTTGGCCACTAACCTCACCTTGAATCTGATACCTCCCTGCTCTGAATGCCCTTCCTTGCGACTGTAGACCCATTTGCAGCCAATGGGCCTCTTCCCCTATGGCAACTGCACCAATCGCCACGTCTGGTTCTGGTGGAGAGATTGCATCTCCTTGGACATCGCCTGGACCCACCGCTCTCTATCCTGACTCTCAATAGCCTCCTGATACGTATATGAGTCTCCATTCACTGTCACCAGGGTATATGATAGCATCTCCTTAAAGCCATATCGGTCTGGTTGCCTGATGGTCCTTTGGGCTTGTGTAGGACAACACCGATATCAGTCCTCGGTCCAGCTCGCTCCTGCTGGACCTCTCCACCTCGATCATTCGTCTGAGTCCTCTCCACCTGTGGAGACACCTTAGATAGGTGCTCCACCTGAATGTCATGTCCTCCAATAGTACCTGCAAGAGGCAAAATCAAAGAGGTAAGCTGTCCAGCAGCACCCTGCTAGGCCTCCTCCTGCTCTTGCTGCTCCTCCATGCCTGCTCGCCTCTGTAGGACTGACTCCTCATCAAAAGTCACATCCCGACTAATGATGACCTTCTTTTCAAGGGATCCCATAGCTTGTATCCCTTAACTCCTCGCAGATAGCCTAAAAATACCATCTTGCGTGATCTGGCGTCTAGCTTGCTCCGCTCACCAGCTCCAATGTGCACATGGCCGTGCACCCAAATACCCGTAGATGGCCCAACCCAACTGTCCTCCTAGACCACACCTCCTCTGGAAGCCTGCCATCCAACCTGGTGTGAGGTGACCAATTCACCAAGTAACCCACTGCGTCAACTGTGTCAACCCAGAACACCTTTGGAAGCCCTGCCTGCAGCCTCATGCATCGTGCCTTTTCCAGAAGTGTTCTGTTCATCTTCTCGGCCACCCCATTTTACTGTGGAGTCCCCTTAACTGAGAAGTATCTCCTGATCCACACTCTTCACAGTAATCTTGGAACTCTCTGTTGGTGTACTCCCCACCATTGTCTGACCTCAAACACTTCACGCTCCTCCCCTGCTCCTTCTCCACCTCAGCTCTTCAGATTTTGAACTTGGTGAAGACCTCAGACTTCTCTCTCATGAAGTAAATCCAGAGTTTCCTTGAGAAATCATCAATCAGGGTCATGAAGTATCTGGCCCCATTCCTAGCTGAAACTGGGGCTGGTCCCCACACATCCGTGTGTACTAACTCCAAAGGGGCTGCACTGCGGGTTGTACTGATGTTGAACTGAACTCTCCTCTGCTTTCCCATCTGGCAAGGCTCACAAATCTCTCCTGTAGCACCATCCTCCAGATCAGAGATGAGTCCTCTCCTGCTCAACTCCCTCAGCCCCTTGTCACCCATGTGGCCTAGGTGGTAGTGCCAGATCCTGTAAGCCCCCTGCTGGTCCTGTGCTACAGCTGCTACATCAGACTCCGGTCACCACAGATTCCTCCATACGATAGAGGTTATTATCCAACCTCTTGCCTCTCATCACCACCATAGCTCCATTGGAGATATTTAATACTCCACTTCTAGCCCTACTGCTGAAGCTGTATCCACTGCACTCCAAGTAGCCTAGTGACACCAGATTCTTTTCCAACTCTGGGATGTACTTTACATTTGTTAATGTCCTCACAATCCCATCAAACATCCTCACCCTGACTGTCCCTATCCCAGCCACCTTGCAAGGATGATTGTCGCCTAGAGTCACTGATCCCTCATCTGTCTTGGTGTATGTCGCAAACCAAGACCTGTGTGGTGTGTAGTGATGTGAGCACGCAGAGTCTAGTGTCCACTCCTCTGTGTAATGCCTGTGACCATCTGATACCACAAGTAGATCATCCTCCACCTGCTAACCAGCAACTGCACTCACTGATTCTGAGCCACTTCTTTCTCCCTTCTTGCTCTTCCATAGTGGACATTCTAGCTTGAAGTGCCCAAACCCATTGCACTTGAAGCTTTTCATCTCTTTCTTTCCCTTCCTGGACTTGGACCGTCCCCTGGACTTGCTTCTGCCTCTGCCTCTACCTGTCCTCTCCCCTACTGCCAAACCCTCCTAGGGAGCCTGATCTCTAGTCAACTTTTCCCTTTGCTCATTAGACCTCAGCACCGAGACCATGTTCTCATATTCCAGAGTCTCCTTGCCGTAGAGCAGTGTAGTCACCAAATAGTCATATGATCCTGGCAACGAACACAAAAGCAACAGGGATTTGTCCTCCTCATCCAGCTTCACCCCGATATTCATCAACTCCGTGCACAACTGGTCGAACCTCTGAATATGGCCAATCACATCAGATCCCTCCTGCATCCGAAGACTGTACAACCTCTTCTTCAACATTAGCTTGTTGCACATATTCTTCCCCATATATATGGTGTGCAACTTCGATCAAAAGCCCTTTGGGGTTTTTTCTTCCAGCACCGAATACAATGCTACATCCGCCAAATATCCTCTGATCACCGAGCATGCTTTCTTCTCCAACGATGCCCACTATCTATCTGTCATTCCCTCAGGCTTCTCATCCAAAGCCTGATCCAGATCTGCTTGCACCAGAAGATCCTCCACCCAAATTTTTCACATGAAAAAATTTCTCTTGCCATCAAACTTCTCAAAATTGACCTTCATATTTCTACCCATAACTGGATCCAAGCCAAACAAATAATATAAAATCAAGAAGTATAGAATATACCTTGATGGTACCTTGCTGAAAATTTTTAGCACTTGGGATCTTCAACTTCTCATGCTTGGATCCGCTTCCTCACCACTGTAGCTCTAATACCAACTATTGGAGCATGATCTTGGCTCCTCCCATGGACCTTGGGTGTAGCAAAACTAGCAACGAACAAATCTGGAGACTTCTGGACTCGATTGAAGGCCCTTGACGAAATCAGCCTGGTTGCTATCTTCTTCGTCAGCCTTTCGTTCCAGATGAAGAACGCCTCTAAGATCACCTCTAAAAAATCCAAGATCTGGTACCCAACCAGATCAGGCCTGGACTGAGGTCTTTCAATTCATAGATCTCAAATTGGGGTATTCTAGATAGGGAAAAAGGTAGATAAAACCAGACCTTGTAGATTTGTCCTGCTGCAGCCTTTCCTATAGATCTATTGATGGAGATCTCACCCGTGCCTCAAACAACCTCAGATCAACTCTAGATCTGAGAAGAACTTGTACCAACCTCATAGCAAGAGATCCCAAGTCCTAGACCTAATGTTTGGGTGGCTGCAAGAGAGGGAGAGGCAATATGGTTGGCGGCGCAAAGGGGGAGGGGCTCAAAACCCTAGCGCCTCCCCTGCTTTTCCTGCCTTCTATGGACCTGGCGGCAAGAAACCCTAGGGTTTCTTGCTCCTGGGGCATGGAGAATAGCTGAAGAGAGAGGGAGAAGAGAGAGAGAGATTTGAGAGAAAGAGTTTTCGTATTCCTTGGCTTAATCAAACCTATACAGTGCATGTATATATAAACACAGGGTCAAGTGACCCAAACCCAAAACTCCCTTGACTAACTCTATGGGAGATTAGGTTAACCCAAGCCCATGTACACCCATGACTCGACCTAATCTCACCAATCCTGGGCCCAGACCTAGCCCATAAAGGTTGATCCCTTGAGGCCCACATAACCTAGACCTCAAGAACCCGAAAGTCCCACAGCCTTTCAACCTAGGGCCCAACTAGCCCTAGAGCCTCCATGAAGCCCTCATGAATGATGGACCTTGGCCTTAGCCTTGGTCCCCTGGGCCTTGGGCACACCACCTGGATCACAACAATTTATGCAATTGTCTTAGGTCTTAATTCACAATTCTAGACCTACTAGACAATACTTAATTCTTTTAATTAAGTATTTGGGCTGATGGGTCAGGGTTTGGCATTTCGAAAATAATTTTTAAATTTGAAAAGTTTTATTTTTTGTTCACCAAATATGTTGACTCATTTCATAAATAGATCAGCACATTTCATAAATAGCAATCCTATTGCTAATTACATAACAGAAAATAACTCAATCAAAATAAATCATGAATATTCCTTTAGATCTAATCTAACACATTCATGATAAATTTTACAATTAAACCTTTACAATTAATTCCTTTCGTTGCTTCATCTGCATCAGATATAATTACAGCGGCACCCCTACCGTCATAGGAGATCGCATCGAATGGGAGGAGAGGGACTTTAAACCCTACTTTTCTCCTATGACCGGACGGCCATGGCAACCAACCCAATTCGATTACTTGCTACTTGGATCAAGTATATCTAAATATACCAATTTCAAAATTTAAATTTTAAATTTCAAATTTTAAATTTTGAATTTCAAATTTTAAACAAATTTCAAATTTTTGAATTTCAAATTTTGAATTTCAAATTTTGAATTTCAAATTTGAAATTTCAACCAAATTTTAAATTTTAAATTTTAAATTTTAAATTTTAAATTTTGAATTTCAAATTTTTGAATTTTAAATTTCAAATTTCAAATTTCAAATTTTAAATTTCAAATTTTTGAATTTTGAATTTCGAACAACTTTCAAATTTCAAATTTCAAATTTTTGAATTTCAAATTTTAAATTTAAACTTTTAGATTACAACTTAATCTATGCATACAAATATATATATCATATCTAAGAACCCGCTCTGATATCATTTGTGCAAAAATTTAGTGCAGGGGTAAAATGATAATTTTAAAACTTTTTCAAAATCATGATTTTACAGTAGAAAAATATTAATTAATCTAATTAATTAACATGAATTTACCCTACACTAGGATCTAAATATGATATATAGTATGCATGTATTTAAATTTAAAATTCGAATTTGAATAATTAACACTTTATTGTAATGTGTTCAGAACACAATACCTTTGTGCGGGTAGTAGATCACCGTAATTTGATTACCATCGGGAGAGTCTGATCGTCACGATGCAGCCACACAGCTATCTAACCTCTGTGGATTATCCACACGAAGCTCTCGATCTGATCGACTCCTCACGAGTGCTAGCTCGTTATAGAGCCCTTTTGATGGCCGATGCCGATCGAACTCCTTCGATCGATGTCTGTCGATTATTCGAATACTCCGGATCATCAACAAACATGCTTGAGAGGATGTTAAAGATCTTTCTGAGATTTTGTGGGCTCACGATACTCATAGCTCACTTTCTCACTTTCCGAACCCCAGACTAAAACTCTAGGGAACTCACCGGAAACCTTGCACCCACTTTTCTTTCTTTTTCTCTTGGAAGGATATGGACTTCCTTCTCACGCACAAGACTTCTCACACTCCAAAATTTTTCTTCAAAAATCTTCATCTTGCACACCTCACTCTTCTCCTCCTTTTATAACAACGTCAAACATCTTATCCAAAAGAAAGGATAAAGATGAGTAATTGCACATTTGAATTCAAATGGACTCCAACTCATCCCTTATCCACTAAAGGCGTGAGGCATGGCTTAAATTATGCATGGAATGATTTCATGAGAAACTTTTCTCATGTAATAAATGGGGTGTAAAAAAAGAGATAAGGCGCAAGATTGATTGCCCATTCAAATTCAAACTTTATTTTGAATTTGAATGGAGTTTGAATTTGAATGGCCAACCAATCATCCTTATCCATTCATATGACACATTAAGGTGGGGCATGGAGAGGGCTTGGCATGAGGAAAAAATTCATGAGAAGTTCCTTCTCATGAATTCAAATGGGTGCAATAGAAGTGAGGTGGCACATGGAGATTGGGTCAAGGTGGTTTAATTATTTAAACTAACCTAATTGAACCAAATAAGTTAGGTCCAATTAGACTAATTTAAACCCAACTTAATTAAGCTTAATTAGGCTCCATAAAATTCTAATCAAATTCAAAAATTGACTAAGTCCAACTCCTGATCAAATCAGGGACCAAACCATCTTGACGATTAGGTCAACTCTTAACCTAATCGGGTCAAACCCAACTGAATCCAATTCAATTGGACTTGATCCAAAAATAATTACTCAATCAAATTGAGTTAATTAGTGATCAAATCACTAATTAATCCTCTCATAAATACTGAGTCCAAATTCGATGGGCAATCAGGCATCAGAATTCATCGATATGTAACCCTGATCGAAAAGTCCCAACCAGTGGGACTCTTGACCCCGATACCCATAATGTGTGGAACTCGTGATCAGAGAATCTTGATTCTCGATCATCGAGTCTCAAATATGTAGGATTATACATCAGCCATCAGATCAGATAGGAACCTCTAATGTGTGTGACCCCACAGGTTCGAACCTACGCCGGTAGCACAGGAACCAATTTCTGTACTAATCGAAGTGACCATCTAGCAATGGTACCCGATGTTCGGATAGGTCGAAGAGTCACAATCGCAATACTCAGAACCTATATGAATATGGTTACTGTATAATTCATCCTTTTGACCCCTGTGTTTAGGACGACTCAAAGTTAAACTGTCAACCCTGATCAGATCATCCGAATCGTGCTCAACTCAAATAGTCCTGTGACTCCTCACAAGGACTACCCTAGCCAAGGTTTTGCTAAATTGAAACATGACTGTACACAGCTCCTAAACTAGAATGGTCAATCCCATCTTGATACACGCACCGACAAGTCAAGTACTTGACTACACCCAGCAGCCTTCCGTCACTGAATTAAAAATTTAGGTAGTCCAGTGCCTAAGTGCAGTGAGCTGCTTGCAAGTCACCGTGGCGATCTCAGATCGGAGGGATATTTATATCCATATTCCATCAGAGTAAAGCTTGACAGCAGAAATAGCTCCAGAGTCGGTCACATTCAGTGCAGATGTACCCTTACATCTCACTTGTATGCCATACCAGTATCTCCACACTCATTGGTTAAGAGGACAACCAACTATATGGCACACAACGACCTAAGCTTGATAAACATTGTCATCCTTGGTAACAACGTATCATTTGATCACGAACAGATTTAAGGACTAAACGATAAATCCTCCTTTATCGAGTCTAAATAGTCCTAAGGACTTCACCACAATATAGGAGTTCATTAGAAGATGAAATATTTTGTGATGAAAAATATCAAAATAATTTTTATTAATTCATAATTCATGTACAAATACAAAAATGAGCACAACCATCAACAGGCTAACGATTGACTTTGGGATACTATTCCCAACACTCCCTTCCTCAAACTTTTAATTTTCTGCAGTCCCTGCAATGATTTGCAGATATGAAAATCACAGGCGGTATCCAATACCCAAGAATTTAAAATGGAAGAATTCAATGATAATATTGTATGTATCTCATACATACCTTTTGGTGCATTATTTGCACCAGTCTTCACTGTTGCAAGGTAAACCTTGCAATTTCTTTTCCAATGATCTGCCTTGCCACAGTGAAAGCAGGTTGACTGTCTGGAGGTCTTCTTTCCTTTCTTCCTCTTATATATACCACCTTTAGGGTTCAGTCTCCATTTAGAACCCTTTTTGCCTACCTTCTTCTTGGAGATCCCATCCACAAGAAGAAGAGAGCCTTATCCTTCTTGATATGGCTCTCTGCTATCTTGAGCATATTTAACAGCTCAGACAAGGAAGAATTCAGTTTGTTCATGTGATAGTTCACGACAAACTAAGAAAATGATTCTGAGAGTGACTGCAGGATTAGATCCTGACTTAACTCTCCATCCATAACAAAACCTAATTGACCTAATCGAGTGATCAAGTCAATAACCATCAAAATATGGTTTTGTACGGATGACCCCTCTGCCATTTTGGTACGGAATAACTGCTTAGATATCTCATATCTAGCAGTCCTACTCTATTCCTCATAAAGCTCTTTAAATTGAGCAATATGGAATGAGTGTCCATGCTATCATGCTACCTCTGCAACTCATTTGTCATAGAGGCAAGTATGATACACTTGACAGTTAAAGAATCATTTTGCCTCATCCTATATGTGGCTTTTTCTTCCTCTGTGGCATCCTCCCTAATTGGCTCAATGTCAGGGTTATCGAGGATGTAAGAAAGCTTCTCTTGACTAAGTACTATTTTAAGATTTCTCAACCAATCCACATAGTTGGTACCAGTCAATTTTTTTGTATCCAAAATGGAGTGAAATGAAAGTGAAGAAGCCATTAATCTACATAATAAAGAATATTACATAAGCAAACAACTCAAGATGATATGCACAATTAAATTAGGACTTTAATTTTATTGTGTCTTCCACTATTTTATCAGACATCATAACCCTCTAGTATGATGTTCGAGAAAACCCTGATTAATTTTTTTAGTGGGATTGAGACCCTAATTCCTTATAAAAGATCTAGTGGTTGCACAACAAACCTTTTATAAGTTTAAAGGTAGGAAACTCTTTCCAATTGCATCTCATGCAATTCTCAATAAAAACTCTGGCTTCTAAAATATTAATAGCCTTGTGTTTACACAACAAACCATAATATTTTAGTTAAGTAGGACCCTTCATTTCAATACAGTCAAAATAGAATATAAATGCTCTTGTGGTTACACAACAAAGCATTATACTCAAAAAAGTTGTAAGCATCTCGATGTGCCAGAACAATATTATGTCAGTTTCCATAATTGGTCTTGTGGTTACACAACAAACCTAATATGGTTCGTGACATAATAATGTCCTAGCATGAAGGAAGGCCATAATGTAGTGAATATAACACCAAGCATTTCAGCCAAGAATTAAATTAATCTAATCAGCCAGGTAAGTGGGAGAGAGGTGGGGGTCCCCCGTTGCTTTCCTTAGACACCAATAAATTGGCCAGGTCAGACAATGGAATCAATTAGAAACCACGTTCTCTTTACCAATCATGAACCACTTTCTTAGACACTGATTGATCAATTAGACATCTGGACTGGTTCTGCTATTGGTTAATTACACTACAACTTAATATCATTTTACAGAGAGATTTTGAGGTCTCAATGCAATTTAATTTCCATATCATACTAAATACATGAATAAAAAAAATTAGCATCATAGTGAACATAATTCAATATGACAAAGCAACATTCCATAATTATATACATCATAATTTAATTATGAATAATGAATATGATCTCATCATGTTAATATCATATAATAATTATAAATTATGATCATATCATATTTATAATATTGCCATTAAATCATTAACTTATCAGCATATGATTTAATTCTAACAAGGTGGCTCTGATACCACTGTAGGGTTTAGTGTCAAGGCAGAAGCACGGATTTCAAAGCAATTATTATGAAATCATAAAATCAAAACCTAACTCCAAGATCACCCTTATCAGAATTTAAACCATATAATATGCATTAATATCATAATATAAGGTATAGAAACATACCTCTTATCGCTAGACCCTAATTTGTGCACGATTGCCGGTAGCAGTCCGTCAGGGTTTCCACCAGGTGCCCATGTGTTCACCCTCCAACGTTGATCCACATGGAGACTCGATCAACCCACTAGCACCTATTTAAATATTCTCTATAATTAAATTCTAATTTATCAGAATTAAAATATAATTTGGGCAGAATCTCCTTTCTTGGCTTTGCTGTCACACTGTTGGACCTTTTCTTGCCTTCCTTTCTTGCTCCTTGTCACCTTAATTTTTATTCCAATTCTCTAAGCCTTTTTGGAAGACTTCTTGTCCTTTATCAGGACCTTGTCTAGGCTAGAGAAGAAGAATAAAGAGAATTGGACAAGATGAGCCTATTGTAAAAAAGAAGAAAGAGTTTGGAATGAGCGATGACTCCTCCGCGTGCACCCCTATTTATATTGCATGTAGGGGTGCAAACCAAACATCTCACACCCACTCACACCTCATCTCATGCCTCCTCTCAATTTCTCATACCCCATTTGATGAGAAAAAGCCATGTGGACATCAAAGTTGTGTTGAAGGGGCGCCTTATTGCAGAAGGACTCTTTGATCTTAACTTACGGTGTTCACATGAGAAGTCGCAATGCTTCTCTTATTGGTGCCATCAACCCATGCCTTTGGATCTGGAAGAAAGCCCATCCAATGGCCAAGATAGAGGGTGCCAACTTCAGGAAGGGTGCAAGAGATAAGGGGCGTGGAACAATTCAAAACAACCTTGAAATTTGACTTGGTCTAAGGGGCACTTCCAAAGGGTGGCGCATGGCTTCATCCTTATCTCTTCCCACAAATATTCTATGGAGTGTTTCAGATACAGAAAGACTCTTAGGTGCCTTCTAAGAGATCTGAAAGCCTCGTAGAATAAAAAACATGGAAGAAAAATGGATAATTCCAAGTTAAGGGGGCGCCAACTCCATCCATGTGCCATGTGGCACATGCGCATGGATACATCCTTATCTCTTCTCCTAATTTTTTTATGAAGAGTTTAATACTCAGAAGGACTCTTAGATGCCTCTTAAGATTTTTGAAAACCTTTCATAGAATAAAAGCCATGGAGAAAATAGATAAGACCAAGTTAAGGGGCGCCAACTCCCTCCATGCGCCATGTGGCACATGCGCATGGATTTAAATCCACATGCCAAGAGAGAGACTCTTAGGCATGTGGTTCCCTGGTTTTTGGCACCCAACAGTAAGCCCAATCAGAATACTTCAAATTCATTTCAAGACCAAATCCAATTTGGCTCAAATTTGTTCTAAATTAGCCAAAATCGGAACCCGATTCGAATCCGATTCGAATCTAGATGCTAGGGTTTGCAACATGTGCTAGCATGTTCAACTTGCAAACATGGTTTAATCAAATTAAACCCATGATCAATTCCCTTTGTGTGTGACTCATTGGATTTCACATCTAGCCAGCAGTGAGTCCGGGTGCAATTTGACCTAATTTGGTTAGAACACAATTGAGCCGATTTAGGTCAAATCTAGCTGACCCGTTTCGATCAATCAGAATAGCTTCTAATTAATGATCGAATTAAATTCTTTAATTCGATCAAACTCACAAGACATGATTGATGTCTAGCAATGTATCATGTCTACCTGAAAGATATAGAATTTTGATAGAAATACCAAAAATACCCTTCCATGGAAAATTACCGTGCAACTTGATCTTGCGATCATCCTGCATCCCGAATATAAGTTTGGATATGAAAAAAATGTCAAAACCAATTTTATATTCATATTTCTCTCAATCAGATAATAATGATTCGATTTTGAAATATTAGAAACCATTTCTATTTTTCATAATGCTCTGATCAAAGTCTTCCTGAATCATTATTCGATCGAAGTAGATAGGATGCGATCTCCTCTTACTAGGAGTGATCATTTCCATATTGACCTACTCACAATCTTCATAAGCAATCCACCATATCCAGAACACCCCGTACATGATTAAATCATGAATGAGTATGATCCAAAATATAGATTCATATTTATGAGGTTCTATGGCAGTCTCAGGTCAAAAGATTTACATGCACAATTCTCACTATGAGAAACATCTGTTGACATGTAGATAAGACTCCATCAGATGTTCTTTAATTAGATCAATTTAGTAAACTCATTCTCTAATGAGCACTTACATCCTTATATTAGTGTCATGCACAAGTAATGGTGAGATCAATTACCCTCTCCATCGAGCATACACAGGATGTACCAGTCTTACCGAAAATATTGATCCCCTACTCAATGTTCCATCGACTAAAAATATTTAAAATTAGGATTTTAAGGTTTTAGGTCTCACTGGTATAATCGCATCATAACCCTAAAACTATAGCCTTGATTTATGGGGTTTATCATAATAAAACACAGCATATGATGAATTAAATGCCTTTATTTATTTAAAATATAAGTATATGAGTTGTCGGGAGATAAAAGAATATCCATCAAATTACACCTTTTGATTGGCTTATAGAGCATATTCTTTTCATGTATCACAGACATAATGTACACAATATGAAAGTAGAATAACCTTTTTATTCATTTATAGTCAGAATTACAAATTTGCCTTTAGATTTGTATAGGAATGTGTCAGCCAATCTGGCATCTAGGGCACACATCTAACAGTATGGTCATGTTAATGGTTGGACCTAACCAGACCTTTTTAGTGGAGGCAAAGCCTACTGATTAGGGACTGGGGTAAAAATAAAATTACTAAAAATTATTTAGAGAAATAATTGGTTATGAACCTACCCTTAGATGTACATGGTTAGCCAACCAAAGTTGGACTTGTGTGTAGTCTAAGTGGATTCTAGTACCCACTAAAAAATTAGGGTAAATCCTCGAATTAGATGTAGAGACTACCAATTCGAATAAAATAGTAGAATAAATCTTTTGATTAAAGTCCAAATCTTTAGGTTTAATGAATCAATTACTAATTAGGTTGTGATTTTCCTTTGTGCAGATATGGCCACTTCCCTATCGCTCCGATCATTGTTGGACAATGATAAGTTGGTGGGACCCAACTTCGGTAGCTGGTATCGAAAGTTGAAAATAGTTCTGGAGCATGAACAGATCCTATATGTGATAACGGATCCTGCACCTGAGGAGCCAGCTGCCAATGCATGTGGAATATGAAGGAGGAAAATCACTTTTCCTCGTAAGATCTTCCAGATTTCATCAAATCTGGGATGGAATAATTTAAAAAAAATTTATCCTACATATTTTAGATCTAATTCTCTAGATCTAATTTTATTATCTAATATTTAAAATCTAAAATTAAATCTAAAACTATGATGAAAGAAGAAGTATCTTAAGGGTAATCTGATTATCCTGTAGATGATCTCTGCACAGCCCGAGGTTCTGATGTAGCCACACAAGCGCCTGGCCTCTACTAGTATCCACTCAAGTAGGATCTAGAACATCTTCTCCTCATGAATCTATTCTCCAAAAATTAGATCTAAATCAAATTAGGAAGATCTTCAAAAGTCTTCCTGAAGTTGGAGCAGCAGCCTTTCGAAGAAGTCCTGTAGCCTTCTGTTCCAGGCATCACCACGCCTTGGATCTTTGCCAGATGGATGTCCAACTCTTTGGACATGAAGAGGGGAGGAAGGAAAGCAGGGAGGATGTGGAGAAGAGGGGAGGGGAAAGCAGCTATTTGGTTTTGTGCATAAAACAATTTCTTTCATAAAATCCCAGGCGCAGCAGGATTTATATAGACCTTGTATACAGCGCAGTGCCACATCATTCAACCAATCAAAAATTCTAATAAATTTTGAAAAAATTTTGATTGGTGGAGTGATGTCATCTGATCACATCAGATAAGAACCCACCCTCTCTCCTAAGTTGGCACCAACATTGGATAAGCTCAATCAAGGTGGCGCCAAAGAGTCTATGTTTATCAGGACTCTTTGGTTCTTATCCATTGGGTGCCCACTTAAATCCCATTGGGCTCATGCCATAATCTGATTATGGCATCCAATTCAATTAGGTTTTGGTATGTGGACACTCCACAAAAATCCTCCAATGAGCTCTCTTCAGTTTAAGACCCATATGTCAACATTTGACAGATGTCCTAAAATAAAATTGGCAGGTGCTAGGAATTAGAAGGTTTATCTTAAATTCATCTCATGAATTAAGACAAGCTTTTTTTGAGCTGGACAAGCTTCATTTAGACTGAGAGAAACCTTTCAAAGTTTTCAGAATGAGTCAAATCACATTTGGCTCAGTAGAGACAGAAAAGATTACACAAGGAGAAAGTTAGGCTCAATCGAGTACTAGCACGATTTCCTTGAACCTAATTGGATCTAATCCAAATCAATTGGGTTAGCCCAATTGATGACATCCAGACCCTAATCCTTATTTGTGTGACCCAGTTAGGTTCAATTCTGTATGGTAATGAGATATGTCGTGATCTCATCACCGATATCATCGAAACTCCTTTCAATGGACCAGAACTCTTCTGATTCAGACAATTAGAATGATCGATTATCAATATCATTCTAATTGCTCTCAAAATCCATCAGTGACACCTAGCAGTATATGGTGGCAACCCATCAAAACTGAAGATGAACCTCTCGGTGCAGCTACCTGTGTGATTGAGTTCCTCTATCATGAGTCCCGACTGAATTAGGGTTAAGGTAAACTCGTCAAACCCAACATCAGTCATATGAGTTAATTGATCGATCCGAGTCCGATGTGAAACCCCAATGAAAAATTCTTTTTTCATTATTTCACTCTACCATGGCCATGGGCTTAAGAACTCGGTCTTTCAATTATCATAGGACTACTCCTCTCATCTACCGAGGTTGATAGATCCCATCTTGGTGCGACCTAGTTCCTACAATGAATATGCTACAGCCAACATACACCTCAGGGTTCCAAATGGCTAGGAGACCAAGTTATGGTGTAGTCAAACTATAACACACTCAAGGTAAACTATCGATGCACCTCAGGTCAAAGAACTAGACACACAATGCAGCATCGAGCTAGTCATCGACGAGAAGGTAGACTTCCTTATGACTGCTCGAGGTGGTCATGCTCAGTACTCTCATTCTCAATGAATATCTGTACTCTCGCTCCAATGTCTCCACACCGTAGACTCAAGACACATCTACTCTAAGGAAGCAATCGTACACCAACCTTCCGGATCGATCACCATCCTCGTGATGATCCTATGGTCAGGAGCTGTTTATGAGTTAGTAATGTAAATTCATGTATTAAATTTTCAACTCTTAAAAATATGAATTAACATTCCTACTAACTCAAAAGATGTATCACAGATACAATGTACACAATGTGATAGAAGAATAACCCTTTTATTCATTTATAGTCAAAATTATAAATTTATCCTTAGATCTATACAAGAATGTGTCAGCCGATCTGGCATCTAGGGCACACATCTAACAAACTCCCACTTGACCTAATGCTAATTGGCTACATATCTAAGTCCCATCTTCTCAAGGTGGGCTTCGATCTTCTGTTGGCCCAATGGCTTAGTCAGCGGGTCTGCCACATTATCGGTGGAGTCGACTCTCTTGACCTTGACATAACCTTTTTCGAGGTAATCACGGATCAGATGGAATCACCGCTCGATGTGCTTGGACTTCTGGTGAGACCTTGGCTCCTAAGCTAGGGCTATGGTGCCATTATTATCACAGTAAAGAGGTATGGCATCCGATGACATCACTCCAAGCTCTGCGGCAAACTTCTTGTACCAGAATGCCTCCTTCGCAGCTTTCGATGCAGCAATATACTCTGCCTCCATGGTGGAATCAGCAATCACTATCTGCTTGAAACTCTTCTAGCTGACTGCACCACCATTGTAAATGAACAGACTCCAGATGTCGACTTTCGATCATCTATATCAGACATAAAGTTTGAGTCTGTATATCCCTGAATCTGGAGTTCTCCATTCCCAAAGATTAGAAACATATCCTTAGTCCTTCTCAAGTACTTAAGGATACATTTCACAGAAGTCCAGTGCTCTTCGCCTGGATTCGACTGATATCTGCTTGTGACACTCACAGCATGGGCTATATCACGTCGTGTACATAGCATGGCATACATGAGGCTCCTTATTGCCGAAGCATAAGATATCTTGCTCATGCGTTCAATCTCTCAGGTGTGCTAGGGCACATCTTCTTGGAGAGATGAAAGCCATGTCTAAAAGGTAATAAACCTCTTTTAGAGTTTTTCATAATAAACTTTTTTAGCACCTTTCTATGTATATCTTCTGTGAAAGTCCGAGCTGTTGGGAATAGTGTCCCAAAGCCAATCGTTAGCCTGTTGACGGTTGTGCTCTTTGTTGTATTAGTACATAAATCATAAATAAATAAAAGTTATTTTGATATTTTTCATCACAAATTGTCATCTTCTAATGAACTCCTGTGTTGTGGTGAAGTCCTTAGGACTATTTAGACTCGACAAAGGAGGATTTGTCGCTAGTCCTTAAACCTGTTCGCGACCAAATGATACGTTGTTACCAAGGACAACAATGTTTATCGAGCATAGGTCATTGTGTGCCATATAGGTTGGTTGTCCTCTTAACCAAAGAGTGTGGAGACACTGGTATGGCATACAGGTGAGATGTAAGGGACATCTACACTGAACGTGACCAACTCTGGAGCTATTTCTGCTGTCAAGATTTGCTCCGATGGGATATGGGTATAAATATCCCTCTGACCTGAGAGCGCCATGGTGACTTGCAAGCAACTCACTGCACTTAGGCACTGGACTACCTGAATTTCTAATTCAGTGACGGAAGGCTGCTGGGTGTAGTCAAGTACTTGACTTGTCGGTGCGTGTGTCAAGATGGGATTGACCACTCCAGTTCAGGAGCTGTGTACAGTCATGTTTTAATTTAGCAAAATCTTGGCCAGGGTAGTCCTAGTGAGGAGTCACAAGACTGTTTGAGTTGAGCACGACTCGGATGATCTAATCAGGGTTGACAGTTTAACCCTGAGTCATCCTAAACACAGGGGTCAAAAAGAATGAATTATACAGTAACCATATTCACGTAGGTTCTGAGTGTTGCGATTGTGACTATTCGACCTATCGAATGTTGGGTACCATTGCTAGATGGTCACTTCGATTAGTACAGGAATTGGTTCCTATGCTACCGGCTTAGGTTCGAACCATGGGGTCACACACATCAGAGGTTCTATCTGATCTGATGGCTGATGAAGAGTCCTAATATTCATGGACTATGAGTCCTACGTGTCTAAGACTCTGTGATCGAGAATTAAGATTCTCTGATCACGAGTCCCACATATTTTGGGTACCGGGGTCAAGAGTCCCACTGGTTTGGGGCTCTTCGATCAAGGTTTCATATTGATGAACTTTGATACCCAATTGCCCATCGAATTTGGACTCAATATTTATGAGAGGTTTAATTAGTGATTTGATCGCTAATTAACTCAATTTGATTGAGTAATTATTTTTGGATCAAGTCCAATTGAATTGGATTCAGTTGGGTTTGACCCGATTAGGTTAAGAGTTGACCTAATCATCGAGATGGTGTGGTCCCTGATTTAATCAGGGGTTGGGCTTAGTCAATTTTTGATTTGATTAGAATCTTATTGAGCCTAATTAAGCCTAATTAAGTTGGGTTTAACTTAGTCTAATTGTGCTTAACCTATTTTGATTAGGTTGGTTCAATTTGGATGAAACCATCTTTTGAATTTAACTCTCTGCGCCACCTCACACATCTGCGCTCATTTGAATTCACTTACCTGGCCAACCTGGTCAAAGTGGGGCATGAGGAACTCTTGTGCGTGAGTGGGAAGTCTAAAACTTTCAAGAGAAAAAGAAAGAAAAGAAAGAAAATTGAGCAAGGGTTTTCAGTGTGTTCCCTAGGGTTTCAGCCTGGGGTTCGGGAAGTGAGAAGGTGAGCTACGAGTGTGTGAGCCCATCAAATTTTAGGAAGATCTTCAACATTCTCTCAAGCTTATCGACTGATGATCCAGAGTATCCAAAAAATTGGCAGACATCGATCGAAGGAGTTCGATCAGCATCGATCATCGAAAGGGCTTTACAACGAGCTAGCACCCGTGAGGAGCCGATCAGATCGAGAGCCTCATGTGGATGATCCACAGAGGCTAGATGTATGTGTGACTGTGTCATGATGATCAGACTCTTCCGATGATGATCAAATTATGGCGATCTACTACTCATACAAAGGTATTATGTTCTTAACACATTACAGTAAAGTGTTTACTGTTCAAATTCTAATTTCAAATTTAAATACATGCATGCTGTATATCATATTTAGATTCTAGTGTAGGGTAAATACATATTAATTAATTAGATTAATTAATATTTTCTACTGTAAAATCATAATTTTGAAAAAATTTTAAAATTACCATTTTACCCCTACACTGAATTTCACTTCAAATGGTATTAGAGCATGTTCTAAGATATCATATATGAATTTGCATGCATAGATTAAGTTGTAATCTAAATGTTTAAATTTGAAATTTAAAATTTAAAATTTAAAATTTAAATTTTGAAAGTTGTTCAAAATTCAAAATTCAAAAGTTTGAAATTCAAAATTTGAAATTTGAATTTTGAAATTTGAAATTTGAAATTCAAAATTCAAAAATTTGAAATTTGAAATTTGAAATTTGGTTGAAATTTCAAATTTGAAATTCAAAATTTAAAATTCAAAATTTGAAATTCAAAAATTTGAAATTTGAAATTTGAAATTTGTTTGAAATTTGAAATTCAAAAATTTAAAATTTGAAATTTGAAATTTAAATTTTGAAATTGGTATATTTAGATATACATGATCCAAGTAGCAAGTAATCAAATTGGATTGGTTGCCATGACCGTCCGATCATAGGAGAAAAGTAAGGTTTAAAGGCCTCTCCTCTCATTCGATGGGGTCTCCTATGGCGGTAGGAGTGCCGCTGCAATTATATCCATGTAGATGAAGCAGCGAAAGGACTTAATTGTAAAGGTTCAATTATAAAATTTATCATGAATGTGTTAGATTAGATCTAAAGAAATATTCATGATTCATTTTGATTGAGTTATTTTCTGTTATGTAATTAGCAATAGGATTGTTATTTATGAAATGTGCTAATCTATTTGTGAAATGAGTCAACATGTTTGGTGAATAGAAAATAAAACCTTTCAAATTTAAAAATTATTTTCGAAAAGCCAAACCCTGACCCATTAGTCCAAATACTTAATTAAAAGAATTAAGTGTTGTCAAGTTGGTCTAGAATTGTGAATTAAGACCTAAGACAATTGCATAAACTTGTGGGTCAATGGGTTAGATGGATTAGGTCCATAATTGGGTTAGACCTAAGGTTAGCTTAAAGAAATAGACTAAATTAGAGTAATTGATCAAATCTAGTCAAAAGTTGAATTAGATTAGGTCAAGGACACTCTAGACTCAACTCCAATAGTTGTAGTTGAATGGTCCATGTCTTTACTAGACTAAGATGGACTTAATTCTTTGGTATTTACTAGTTATTTACTAATGGTTTGTTCTAAGTTCGATTTTGACATGTTCTTAAGTGGAGCTACTCATTGATCTGATCTCTGACGAGTTAATGATATCCCACCACTGATCTCATATCTGCAACCTGGTGAGTTAGTTTTGATTAGATCACTTAGTGATTAGGACTCACCATGTCATTAGTAATCAGTGTGATGATTTAGGTCTAATATAGCTTTAATTAATCCTTTTAATCTGACTTGCTAAGTTAGTGGAGGATTGAAATTGCTGGTTATTTCTTCTTCTATCCTTTAATAAATCCTCAAAATTATTAGGTCTAAAAATGATTAAGTTATAGTGATAACTAAGTCATAGCCTCCATTAAGTGAGGATAATGAGTCATTAGTTTAATAATCATTGGAGGCCAAAGGCTGGTGCTTATTGACTAATGAATTATCATTCATAATATATAATTTGGTTTGAGTCTTTCTGATGGTTGTAGGTTGGCCCAAAGTCGGCCTGATCATTTATTTGTCGATTCACCAAATCAAATCATGTTAATGGTTGGACCTAATCAGATCTTTTTAGTGGAGGCCAAAGCCTACTGATTAGGTTCTAGGGCAAAATCAATTACTAGAAGTTGTTTAGAGAAACAACTGGTTATGAACCTACCCATAGATGCACATGGGTTGACCAACCAAAGTTGGGCTCGTGTGTAGTTTGTGTGGATTCTAGTACCCACTAAGAAATTAAAATAATTTCTCGAATTGGAGGTTGAGGCTACCAGTTCGTAAAAATACTGGGAGAAACTTTAGACTAAAGTCCAAGTCTTTAGTATTTATAATTTATGTACTAATAGAGGTCTGGTTTTCCTTTATGCAGCTATGGCCACTACCCTATCGCTCGTCATTATTAGATAATGACAAGCTCATGGGACCTAATTTCGATAGCTGATATCGAAAATTAAAAATCATCCTTGAGCATGAGCGGATCCTTTATGTAGTAACGGATCTGGCACCTGAGGAGCCAGCCCCGAACGTTAGAGGGACGGTTTGAGACACTTATCAGAAGTGGCTCAACGACTGCACCACCATTCGGTGCATAATGCTGGGGCAATGAATGATGAGTTCAGCCATAGGTTTGAGAATGCCCAGCCACAGGAGATGCTTCAAATGTTGAACGACTCCTTTGGCATGCCTGACGACGTTGAAAGGCACAAAACTAGTTATGCCATTTTCAATGCTCGGATGAGAGATGGGGCCTCAGTCACTGATCATGTACTGTACATGATCGAAATGATTGAGTGCCTAAGTAAACTGGGCTTTCCCTGCACGAGCAGCTCGGTAAGGATGCAATCCTTAATTCATTGCCCAAGTCCTTCCTCCCCTTCCTTACTCATTTTCGAATGACAAAGCTTGCAGTGAACTACCAGGCTTGTTGGGGTTGCTGCAGAACTTTGAGAAGGACCACCAGCTCCATAAGGAGTCGGTGAATGTTGTGGGAAGATCTTCTTCTGGTCATCGACCCTTTAAGAAAGGGAAGAAGAAAAAGAACAAGAAGGTGCAGCCGAATACTGGGACGTTTGCATAGGGTCAGACCAAGAAGCACAAGCCCGACCAGAGCCAGGTGGAGTGCTTCTTTTGCAAGAAGCAGGGGCACTGGAAGAGGAACTGTCCTCTATACATTGCCTCCCTGGACCCAAACAGGCCGAAGAAGAAGCAAGGTAATTATATGATAACACCTTGCAACTTTTCTATATGTGATACTTCTGCCTGGATATTGGATATCAGAATATTGGGAATAGTGTCCCAAAGTCAATCATCAGCCTGTTGATGGTTGTGCTCATTTTTGTATATGTACATGAATTATGAATTAATAAAAATTATTTTGATATTTTTCATCACAAAATGTTTCATCTTCTAATGAACTCCTATGTTGTGGTGAAGTCCTTAGGACTATTTAGACTCGACAAAGGAGGATTTGTCGTTTAGTCCTTAAATCTATTCACGACCAAATGATACGTTGTTACCAAGGACAACAACGTTTATCAAGCATAGGTCATTGTGTGCCATATAGGTTGGTTGTCCTCTTAACCAATGAGTGTGGAGATACTGGTATGGCAAACAGGTGAGATGTAAGGGTACATCTGCACTGAACATGACCGACTCTGGAGCTATTTTTGCTGTCAAGATTTGCTCCGATGGAATATGGTATAAATATCCCTCCGACCTGAGACCGCCACGGTGACTTGCATGCAACTCACTGCACTTAGGCACTGGACTACTTGAATTTTTAATTCAGTGATGGAAGGCTGCTAGGTGTAGTCAAGTACTTGACTTGTCGGTGCGTGTGTCAAGATGGGATTGACCACTCCAGTTTAGGAGCTGTGTACAGTCGTGTTTCAATTTACCAAAACTTGGTCGGGGTAGTCCTTGTGAGGAGTCACAGGACTGTTTGAGTTGAGCACGATTCGGATGATCTGATCAGGGTTGACAGTTTAACCCTGAGTTGTCCTGAACACAGGGGTCAAAAGGATGAATTATACAGTAACCATATTCATGTAGGTTCTGAGTGTTGCGATTGCGACTCTTCGACCTATCCGGATGTGGGTACCATTGCTAGATGGTCACTTCGATTAGTACAGAATTGGTTCCTGTGCTACCGGCTTAGGTTCGAACCTGTGGGGTCACACACATTAGAGGTTCCTATCTGATCTGATGGCTGATGTAGAATCCTACATGTTTGAGACTCGATGATCGAGAATCAGGATTCTCTGATCATGAGTTCCACACATTATGGGTACCGAGGTTAAGAGTCCCACTGGTTGGGACTTTTCGATCAGGGTTACATATCGATGAATTCTGATGCCCAATTGCCCATCGAATTTGGACTCAGTATTTATGAGAGGTTTAATTAGTGATTTGATCTCTAATTAATTCAATTGATTTAGTAATTATTTTTGGATCAAGTCCAATTGAATTGGATTCAGTTGGGTTTGACCCGATTAGGTTAAGAGTTGACCTAATCGTCAAGATGGTTTGGTCCCTGATTTGATCAGGGGTTGGGCTTAGTCAATTCCTGATTTGATTAGGATTTTATTAAGCCTAATTAAGCCTAATTAAGTTGAGTTTAAATTAGTCTAATTGGACCTAACTTATTTGGTTCAATTAGGTTGGTTTAAATAATTAAACCACCTTGACCCAATCTCCATGCGCCACCTCACTTCCATTGCACCCATTTGAATTCATGAGAAGAAACTTCTCATAAATTTTTTTCTCATGCCAAGCCCTCTCCATGCCCCACTTTAATGTGCCATATGAATGGATAAGGATGATTGGTTGGCTATTCAAATTCAAAATAAAGTTTGAATTTGAATGGGCAATCAATCTTTGCGCCTTATCCCTTTTTTTATGCCCCATTTATTACATGAGAAAAAATTTCTCATGAAATCACTCCATGCATAATTTAAGCCACACCTCACACCTTTAGTGGATAAGGGATGAGTTGGTGTCCATTTGAATTCAAAATTTGATTTGAATTCAAATGTGCAATTACTCATCTTTATCCTTTCTTTTGGATAAGACATTTGACGTTGTTATAAAAGGAGGAGAAGAGTGGGGCATGCAAGAAGAAGATTTTTTGGAAAAAAATTTTAGACGTGAGAAGTCTTGTGTGTGAGAAGGAAGTCCATATCCTTCCAAGAGAAAAAGAAAGAAAAAAAAGAAAAGTGGGTGCAAGGTTTCCGATGAGTTCCTAGAGTTTTAGCCTGGGGTTCGGGAAGTGAGAAAGTAAGCTACGAGTGTCGTGAGCCACAAAATCTCAGGAGATCTTCAACATCCTCTCAAGCATGTCTGTTGATGATCCAGAGTATCCAAAGAATCGACAGACATCGATCGAAGGAGTTCGATCAGCATCGACCGTCAAAAGGGCTCTACAACGAGCTAGCACTCGTGAAGAGTCGATCAGACCGAGAGCTTCGTGTGGATGATCCACAGAGGCCAGACATGCTATGTGGCTGCATCACGATGATCAGACTCTCCCGACGGTGATCAGATTGTGGCGATCTACTACCCACACAAGGTATTGTGTTTTGAACACATTACAATAAAGTGTTTATTGTTCAAATTCGAATTTCAAATTTAAATGCATGCATGCTATATATCATATTTAGATCCTAGTGTAGGGTAAATTTATGTTAATTAATTAGATTAATTAATATTTTTCCATTATAAAATCATGATTTTGAAAAAGTTTTAAAATTACCATTTTACCCCTGCACTGAATTTTCCCACAAATGGTATCAGAGCAGGTTCTTAGATATGATATATATATTTGCATGCGTAGATTAAGTTGTAATCTAAAAGTTTAAATTTAAAATTTGAAATTCAAAAATTTAAATTTTGAATTTTGAAAGTTGTTCGAAATTCAAATTCAAAAATTTAAATTCAAAATTTAAAATTTGAATTTTAAAATTTGAAATTCAAAATTCAAAATTCAAAAATTTGAAATTCAAAATTTAAAATTTAAATTTGAAATTCAAAAATTTGAAATTTGTTTAAATTTGAAATTAAAATTTAAAATTTGAAATTTGAAATTTAAAATTTAAATTTTGAAATTGGTATATTTAGATATACTTGATCCAAGTAGCAAGTAATCGAATTGGGTTGGTTGCCATGGCCGTCCGTCATAGGAGAAAAGTAGGATTTAAAGGCCCTCTCCTCCCATTCGATGGGGTCTCCTATGGCGGTAGGGGTGCCGCTGTAATTATATCCCATGCAGATGAAGCAGTGAAAGGAATTAATTGTAAAGGTTCAATTGTGAAATTTATCATGAATGTGTTAGATTAGATCTAAAGGAATATTCATGATTTATTTTGATTGAGTTATTTTTTGTTATGTAATTAGCAATAGGATTACTATTTATGAAATGTGCTGATCTATTTGTGAAATAAGTCAACATATTTGGTGAACAAAAAATAAAACCTTTCAAATTTGAAAATTATTTTCGAAATGCCAAACCCTGACCCATCAGCCCAAATACTTAATTAAAAGAATTAAGTGTTGTCTAGTAGGTCTAAAATTGTGAATTAAGACCTAAGATAATTGCATAAACTTGTGGGTCAATGGGTTAGATGGATTAGGTCCATAATTGGGTTAGACCTAAGGTTAGCTTAAAGAAATGGACTAAATTAGAGTAATTGGTCAAATCTAATCAAAAGTTGAATTAGATTAGGTCAAGGATACTCTAGACTCAACTCCAATAGTTGTAGTTGAATGGGTCCATGTCTTTAATTAGACCAAGATGGACTTAATTCATGGCTACGTGGTGGAACCCTATTTACTAAGTTGATCAAATTAAAACTAATGAACCGGTTGGTGTCTAAGGTAAGTTTGGCAGTTTGACCAGTGGTTTTTAAGCGGGAGCTACTCGCAGTGATTTGATCTCTGACGAGTTAATGGCTTATCCCCACCACTGATCTCACTTACCTGGCCAACCTGGTGAATTAGGTTTTGATTAGATCACTTGGTGATTAGGGCTCACCCATGTCATTAGGTAAATCAGTTTGACTGATTTAGGTGTTTCTAATGCCAGCTTTAATTAAATCTTTTTAATCTAACTTGGTGAAGTCAGTGGGAGGATTGAAATTGGCTGGATATTTTTTTCTTATCTATCCTTTAATAAAATCCTCAAAAAAAAAAATTATTAAGTCCTAAAAATGATTAAGTTATATTGATAACTAAGTCATAGCCTCCCATTAAGTGAGTGATAATGAGTCCATTAGTTTAATAATCATTGGAGGCCCAAAGGCCTGGTGCTTATTGACTAATGGAATTATCATTCATAATATGATAATTTGGTTTGAGTCTTTCTGATGGTGATCAGGTTGGCCAGTCAAAGTCGGGCCTGATCATTTATTGGTCCGATTCACCAAATCAAATCATGTTAATGGTTGGATCTAACCAGATCTTTTCAGTGGAGGCCAAAGCCTACTGATTAGGTTCTGGGGCAAAATCAATTACTAGAAGTTGTTTAGAGAAACAACTGGTTATGAACCTATCCACAGATGCACTGTTGGAATAGTGTCCCAAAGCCAATCGTCAGCCTGTTGATGGTTGTGCTCATTTTTTATATATGTACAAGAATTATGAATTAATAAAAATTATTTTGTATTTTTCATCACAAAATTTTCATCTTCTAATGAACTTCTATGTTGTGGTGAAGTCCTTATGACTATTTAGACTCGACAAAGGAGGATTTGTCGTTTAGTCCTTAAATCTGTTCGCGACCAAATGATACGTTGTTACCAAGGATGACAACATTTATCAAGCATAGGTCTTGTGTGCCATATAGGTTGGTTGTCCTCTTAACCAATGAGTGTGGAGACACTGGTATGGCATACAGGTAAGATGTAAGGGTACATCTGCACTGAACGTGACCGACTCTGGAGCTTTTTCTGCTATCAAGATTTGCTCCGATGGAATATGGGTATAAATGTTCCTTCGATCTGAGACCGCCATGGTGACTTGCAAGCAACTCACTGCACTTAGGCACTGGACTACCTGAATTTCTAATTCAGTGACGGAAGGCTGCTGGGTGTAGTCAAGTACTTGACTTGTCAGTGCGTGTGTCAAGATGAGATTGACCACTCCAGTTTAGGAGCTGTGTACAGTCATTTTTAATTTGGCAAAACCTTGGCCAGGGTAGTCCTTGTGAGGAGTCACAGGACTGTTTGAGTTGAGCATGATTCGGATGATCTGATCAGGGTTGACAGTTTAACCATGAGTCATCTTAAACACAGGGGTCAAAAGGATGAATTATACAGTAACCATATTCATGTAGGTTCTGAGTGTTGCGATTGCGACTATTCGATCTATCCGAACATCGGGTACCATTGCTAGATGGTCACTTCGATTAGTACAGGAATTGGTTCCTGTGCTACCGGCTTAGGTTCGAACCTGCGGGGTCACACACATTAGAGGTTCCTATCTGATCTGATGGCTGATGTAGAATCCTACATGTTTGGGACTCAGTGATCGAGAATCAGAATTCTCTGATCATGAGTTCCACACATTATGGGTACCGGGGTCAAGAGTCCCACTGGTTGGGACTTTTCGATCAGGGTTACATATCGATGAATTCTGATGCCTGATTGCCCATCGGATTTGGACTCAGTATTTATGAGAGGTTTAATTAGTGATTTGATCACTAATTAACTCAATTTGATTGAGTAATTATTTTTGGATCAAGTCCAATTGAATTGGATTCAGTTGGGTTTGACTCGATTAGGTTAAGAGTTGACCTAATCGTCGAGATGGTTTGGTCCCTGATTTGATCAGGGGTTGGACTTAATCAATTCCTGATTTGATTAGGATTTTATTGAGCCTAATTAAATTTAATTTAGTTGGGTTTAAATTAGTCTAATTGGACCTAACTTATTTGGTTCAATTAGGTTGGTTTAAATAATTAAACCACCTTGACCCAATCTCTATGCGCCACCTCACTTCCATTGCACCCATTTGAATTCATGAGAAGAACTTCTCATAAATTATTTTCTCACCCAAGCCCTCTCCACGCCCCACTTTAATGTGCCATATGAATGGATAAGGATGATTGGTTGGCCATTCAAATTCAAAATAAAGTTTGAATTTGAATGGGCAATCAATCTTTGCACCTTATCCCTTTTTTTACGCCTCATTTATTACATGAGAAAAGGTTTCTCATGAAATCACTCCATGCATAATTTAAGCCATGCCTCACGCCTTTAGTGGATAAGGGATGAGTTGGTGTCCATTTGAATTCAAATTTTGATTTGAATTCAAATGTGCAATTACTCATCTTTATCTTTTCTTTTGGATAAGACGTTTGACGTGGTTATAAAAGGAGGAGAAGAGTGGGGCGTGCTAGAAAGATTTTTGGAGAAAAATTTTGGGGCGTGAGAAGTCTTGTGCGTGAGAAGGAAGTCCATATCCTTCCAAGAGAAAAAGAAAGAAAAGTGGGTGCAAGGTTTTTGGTGAGTTTCCTAGAGTTTTAGCCTGGGTTCGGGAAGTGAGAAAGTGAGCTACGAGTATCGTGAGCCCATAAAATTTAGAAAGATCTTCAACATCCTCTCAAGCATGTCTGTTGATGATCCAGAGCATCCGAAGAATCGACAGACATCGATCGAAAGAGTTTGATCAGCATCGACCGTCAAAAGGGCTCTACAATGAGCTAGCACTCGTGAGGAGTCGATCAGACGAGAGCTTCGTGTTGATGATCCGTAGAGGTCAGACATACTGTGTGGCTCATCATGATGATCAGACTCTCCCGATGGTGATCAGATTGCGGTGCTCTACTACCCGCACAAAGGTATTGTGTTCTGAACACATTACAGTAAAGTGTTTACTGTTTGAATTTGAAATTCAAATTTAAATGAATGCATCTATATATCATATTTAGATCCTAGTATAGGATAAATTTATGTTAATTAATTAGATTAATTAATATTTTTTGCTGTAAAATCATAATTTTGAAAAAAATTTAAAATTACCATTTTACCCCTGCACTGAATTTTCTCCACAAATGGTATCAGAGCGGGTTCTTAGATATGATATATATATTTGCATGCATAGATTAAGTTGTAATCTAAAAGTTTAAATTTAAAATTTGAAATTCAAAATTTAAAATTTGAATTTTGAAAGTTGTTCGAAATTCAAAATTAAAAATTTGACATTCAAAATTTGAAATTTGAATTTTGAAATTTGAAATTCAAAATTCAAAATTCAAAAATTTGAAATTCAAAATTTGAAATTTGAAATTTGGTTAAATTTCAAATTTAAATTCAAAATTTAAAATTCAAAATTTGAAATTCAAAATTTGAAAATTTAAAATTTGAAATTTGTTTGAAATTTGAAATTCAAAATTTAAAATTTGAAATTTGAAATTTAAATTTTGAAATTGATATATTTAGATATGCTTGATCCAAGTAGCAAGTAATCGAATTGGGTTGGTTGCCATGGCCGTCCGATCATAGGAGAAAAGTAGGATTTAAAGGTCCTCTCCTCCCATTCGATGGGGTCTCCTATGGCGGTAGGGGTGCCGCTGCAATTATATCCCATGCAGATGAAGCAGCGAAAGAATTAATTGTAAAGGTTCAATTATGAAATTTATCATGAATGTGTTAGATTAGATCTAAAGAATATTCATGATTTATTTTGATTGAGTTATTTTCTGTTATGTAATTAGCAATAGGATTGCTATTTATGAAATTGCTGATCTATTTGTGAAATGAGTCAACATATTTGGTGAACAGAAAATAAAACCTTTCAAATTTGAAAATTATTTTCAAAATGCCAAACCCTGACCCATCAGCCCAAATACTTAATTAAAAGAATTAAGTGTTGTCTAGTAGGTCTAGAATTGTGAATTAAGACCTAAGACAATTGCATAAACTTATGGGTCAATGGGTTAGGTGGATTAGGTCCATAATTGGGTTAGACCTAAGGTTAGCTTAAAGAAATGGACTAAATTAGAGTAATTGGTCAAATCTAATCAAAAGTTGAATTAGATTAGGTCAAGGATACTCTAGACTCAACTCCAATAGTTGTAGTTGAATGGGTCCATGTCTTTAACTAGACCAAGATGGACTTAATTCATGGCTACGCGGTGGAACCCTATTTACTAAGTTGATCAAATTAAAACTAATGAACCGGTTGGTGTCTAAGGTAAGTTTGGCATTTGACCAGTGGTTTTTAAGCGGGAGCTACTCGCAGTGATTTGATCTCTGACGAGTTAATGGCTTATCCTCACCACTGATCTCACTTACCTGGCCAACCTGGTGAATTAGGTTTTGATTAGATCACTTGGTGATTAGGGCTCACCCATGTCATTAGGTAAATCAGTTTGACTGATTTAGGTGCTCCTAATGCCAGCTTTAATTAAATCTTTTTTTTAATCTGACTTGGTGAAGTCAGTGGGAGGATTGAAATTGGCTGGATATTTTCTTCTCATCTATCCTTTAATAAAATCCTCAAAAATATTAGGTCCCTAAAAATGATTAAGTTATATTGATAACTAAGTCATAGCCTCCCATTAAGTGAGTGATAATGAGTCCATTAGTTTAATAATCATTGGAGGCCCAAAGGCCTGGTGCTTATTGACTAATGAAATTATCATTCATAATATGATAATTTGGTTTGAGTCTTTCTGATGGTTGTCAGGTTGGCCGGCCAAAGTCGGGCCTGATCATTTATTTGTCTGATTCACCAAATCAAATCATGTTAATGGTTGGACCTAATCAGATCTTTTCAGTGGAGGCCAAAGCCTACTGATTAGGTTCTGGGGCAAAATCAATTACTAGAAGTTGTTTAGAGAAACAACTGGTTATGAACCTACCCATAGATGCACATGGGTTGACCAACCAAAGTTGGGCTCGTGTGTAGTTTGTGTGGATTCTAGTACCCACTAAGAAATTAAAGTAATTCCTCGAATTGGAGGTTGAGGCTACCAGTTCGTAAAAATACTGGGAGAAACTTTAGACTAAAGTCCAAGTCTTTAGTATTTATAATTTATGTACTAATAGAGGTCTGATTTTTCTTTATGCAGCTATGGCCACTACCCTATCGCTTCGGTCATTATTAGATAATGACAAGCTCATGGGACCTAATTTCGATAGCTGATATCGAAAATTAAAAATCATCCTTGAGCATGAGCGGATCCTTTATGTAGTAACGGATCTGGCACCTGAGGAGCCAGCCCCGAACGTTAGAGGGACGGTCTGAGACACTTATCAGAAGTGGCTCAATGACTGCACCACCGTTCGGTGCATAATGCTGGGGGCAATGAATGATGAGTTCAGCCACAGGTTCGAGAATGCCCAGCCACAGGAGATGCTTCAAATGTTGAACGACTCCTTTGGCATGCCTGACGACATTGAAAGGCACAAAACTAGTTGTGCCATTTTCAATGCTCGGATGAGGGATGGAGCCTCAGTCACTGATCATGTACTGTACATGATCGAAATGATTGAGCGCCTAAGTAAACTGGGCTTTTCCTTGCATGAGCAGCTCGGTAAGGATGCGATCCTTAATTCATTGCCCAAGTCCTTCCTCCCTTTCCTTACTCATTTTCGGATGACAAAGCCTGCAGTGAACTACCACGGCTTGTTGGGGTTGCTGCAGAACTTTGAGAAGGATCACCAGCTCCATAAGGAGTCGGTGAATGTTGTGGGAGGGTCTTCTTCTGGTCGTCGACCCTTTAAGAAAAGGAAGAAGAAGAACAAGAAGAAGAAGAATAAGAAGGTGCAGCTGCATGCTGGGACGTCTGCACAGGGTCAGACCAAGAAGTGCAAGCCCGACCAGAGCCAGGTGGAGTACTTCTTTTGTAAGAAGCTGGGGCACTGAAAGAGGAACTGTCCTCTATACATTGCCTCCCTAGACCCGAACAGGCCGAAGAAGAAGCAAGGTACTTATATGATAACACCTTACAACTTTTTCCTTTATGATACTACTGCCTGGGTATTGGATACCGGAAGCCCTTATCATATTTGCAATTCGATGCAGGGTCTGCAGGTCAGTAGGAGATTTGATGAAGGCGAGAGGCTCCTGAACGTTGGAGATGGAAGCAAAGTTCAGTTCTAGCATTAGGAATCATGAACCTTGTAATCAATTCTCGAAACATAATTCTGAGTGAATGTCACTATTGTCCAAGCTTTTTATTAAATATTATTTCTGTAGGCCTTTTGGCCATAAACGGTTATCCATTTTTAATAAAAGAAAATTTGCAATATCATTTTGAATGGTGTTACAATGTTTGTTGGACAACTTAATAATAGAATTTACTTTCTATCACAACCTGTTAATGTGGTTCAAACCTCCGGTAAATCCCTAGAATAGATAAGGTGTCAGAAGTCTACCTTTGGCACTGTAGGCTAGGTCATATCAATAAGAACAGGATAAACAGGTTGGCTCAAGAAGAATTCTTGAAGTAGGTGATTGTGAATCACTTCCAACCTGTGAGTCCTGTCTTCTTGGTAAAATGACCAAATCACTTTTTACTGAAAAAAGTGAGCGAGCCAGTGAACTCTTGGGTCTGGAACATTCTGATGTATGTGGACCCATGAGCTCAAGTGCAAGAGGTGGATATTTCTACTTCATAACCTTCACAGACGACCTATCAAGGTATGGGTATGTCTATTTAATGAAGCATAAGTCGGAGTCATTTGAAATGTTCAAACTATTCGAAATGAGGTAGAAAAATAAACTGAAAGTGTATTAAAACTCTTCGATCTGATCGAGGAGGTGAATACCTTTCAATGATTTTCTGACATATCTTGGGGAGAATGGGATTCTCTCTCAGTGGACACCTCCTGGAACACTACAGCATAATGGTGTGTCTGAAAGGAGGAATCGGACCTTGTTGGACATGGTTCGATCCATGATGGGGTTTGCTGGTCTGTCGATCTCCCTCTGGGATATGCACTCGAATCAGCTTGTTACCTTCTAAATAGAGTTTCGAGTAAGTCTGTAACCAAAATGCCATATGAGATATGGATAGGACGTAAGCCAGTACTCTCGCACCTTAGGGTTTGGGGGTGTCCGGCTTATGTTAAACATTTAATTACGGACAAGGTTGGACCTAGGTCTGACAAGTGTAATTTTATAGGGTACCCAAAAGAGACCAAAGGGTATTACTTCTACCTAGCTGATGAGCAAAAAGTGTTTGTCAGCCTTAAGGCAATCTTTTTGAAAAAGGAGTTCCTTGGTGAAGGGACTGTTGCCTCTAAGGTCGAACTTGATGAAGTTCGACAGGTGGAAAAATCGACACAAGTTGCTGAACCTGAATCGGATTTGATTAGATCAGATCCAGAGTCCATTGTTCAAGCACCCTTAAGGCGATCTGGTAGAGTACCACGTCAACCGGACAGATACTATGGTTTCTTGGTCCGGATGACGATCCTATCGAACTTGATGAAAATGATGAGGATCCGATCACCTACATGGATGCAATGCAGAGATCCGACTCTGAGAAATGGCTAGAGGCCATGAAATCGAAAATGGAGTCCATGAAGGTCAACGATGTGTGGACATTGGTTGACCCACCCGAAGGAGTAAAACCCATAGGGTGTAAGTGGGTCTTCAAGAGGAAGAGAGGCACAGACGGAAAGGTGGAAACCTATAAAGCCCATCTGGTTGCCAAGGGATATCGTCAACGTTATGGTATAGACTATGACGAGACATTTTCTCCTGTGGCAATGCTCAAATCCATTCGGATTATGCTTGCGATAGCTGCCCATCTGGACTATGAAATCTGTAGATGGATGTGAAGACAGCTTTCCTAAACGGAGAGCTGGATGAAGAGGTGTATATGATACAACCTGAAGGATTCACATCCACAGATGAGTCTAAGGTGTGCAGGCTACAGAGGTCCATTTATGGACTTAAGCAGGCATCACGGAGTTGGAACATACATTTTGATAAGATGATCAAGATGTATGGCTTCGTTAAGAACGGAGAAGAGCCCTGCATTTATAAGTGGGCTAATGGTCCAGTAGTAGTATTTCTTGTATTGTATGTGGATGACATTCTCTTAATCGAGAATGATGTCCCTACATTACAGGGAATAAAGATTTGGCTGTCGTCACAGTTCTCCATGAAGGATCTGGGAGAAGCTTCCTACATCCTAGGGATGAGGATCTATAGGGATAGATCTAAAAGGTTGCTTGGTTTATCACAGTCCACATACATTGATACTATGCTGAAGAGGTTCAGCATGGATAATTCTAAGAAAGGCTATCTTCCGATAGGCCATGGAATTTCTCTCTCGAAGAGGGATTGTCCGACAACACCTCAAGAGAGAGAGCGTATGGGTAGGATTCCATATGCTTCGACAGTGGGATCTATCATGTACGCCATGACATGTACACGACCAGATGTGGCATACTCACTAGGGGTAGTGAGTAGATACCAATCTGATCCAGGGGAGAATCACTGGAAGGTTGTTAAAACCATCCTGAAGTATTTAAGAAAATACTAAGGACCAGTGGCTTGTTTATGGTGAATCAGACTTGAGACTTATAGGGTTTACAGACTCTAGTTTCCAGTCTGATCACGATGACAGCAAAAGTGTGTCGGGATTTATTTTTACCCTTAATGGTGGGGCTATCTGCTGGAAAAAGTTCAAGCAGCACACAGTGGCTGATTCAGTTTGCGAGGCGAGTATGTCGCTGCATCAGATGCTGCCAAAGAAGTGGTGTGGCTAAGGAAATTCATCATCAAGCTCGGAAGTAGCACCCTCCCTTGTTGGTCCAGTTCTGCTCTACTGTGATAGCTCTGGAGCCATTGCTCAGGCGAAGGAACCAAAGGCACACCAGTGGACGAAGCATATTCTGTGCCGCTACCATCTCATCGAGAAATTATGGATCGAGGTGACGTCGATCTTCAGAAGATCGACGGAAGGAGAACCTGGCCGACCCATTCACTAAAGCCATTGCGGTGAAGGAGTTCGACAACTACAAGTCAAAGATGGGTATTAGATACTGCACCGATTGGCTTTAGGCCAAGTGGAGATTGTTGGGAATAGTGTCCCAAAGCCAATCGTCAGTCTGTTGATGGTTGTGCTCATTTTTTGTATATGTACATTGTTGGGTATAAAATATCCCTCGGCGAAGTTCTTGGCAGGATTGACCCTCGCAAGTCTCTTCCACTTTCTCTACTGTTTGGTGAACTCCCATCGCTCCGCCCGAACTCCTACGGAGCCGGACTCCGCCCACGACTTCAACTACAAGGAAGACTCTGCTCGGACTCCTACGGGGGTCGGGCCCCGTCACCAACTTCCACTGCTGGTAAGCTCCATCCGGACTCCTACGGGAGTCGGACCT
>NC_025994.2:57570610-57600242 GCF_000442705.2 Elaeis guineensis
CTGATCTAACCAAATCCGGATTCAGGTTCAGCAACTTGTGTCGATTTTTCCACCTGTCGAACTTCGTCAAGTTCGACCTTAGAGCAACAGTCCCTTCTATCAAGGAACTTCTTTTCCAAAAAGATTGCCTTAAGCTGACAAACACTTTTTGCTCATCAGCTAGGTAGAAGTAATATCCTTTGGTCTCTTTTGGGTACCCTATAAAATTACACTTGTCAGACCTAGGTCCAAGCTTGTCCTAATTAAATGTTTAATATAAGCCAGACACCCCCAAACCCTAAGGTGCGAGAGTACTGGCTTATGTCCTATCCATATCTCATATGGCATTTTGGTTACAGACTTACTCGGAACTCTATTTAGAAGGTAACAAGCCGATTCGAGCGCATATCCCCAGAGGGAGATCGGCAGACCAGCAAACCCCATCATGGATCGAACCATTCTAACAAGGTCCGATTCCTCCTTTCAGATACACCATTATGTTGTGGTGTTCCAGGAGGAGTCCACTGAGAGAGAATCCCATTCTCCCAAAGATATGTCAGAAAATCATTGGAAAGGTATTCACCTCCTCGATCAGATCAAAGAGTTTTAATACACTTTCCAGTTTGTTTTTCTACCTCATTTCGGAATAGTTTGAACATTTCAAACGACTCCGATTTATGCTTTATTAAATAGACATACCCATACCTCGATAGGTCGTCTGTGAAGGTTATGAAGTAGAAATATCCACCTCTTGCACTTGAGCTCATGGGTCTACATACATCAGAATGTACCAAACCCAAGAGTTCACTGGCTCGCTCACCTTTTCCAGTAAAAGGTGATTTGGTCATTTTACCAAGAAGACAGGACTCACAGGTTGGAAGTGATTCACAATCACCTACTTCAAGAATTCTTCTTGAGCCAACCTGTTTATCCTGTTCTTATTGATATGACCTAGCCTACAGTGCCAAAGATAGACTTCTGACACATTATCTATTCTAGGGCATTTACCGGAGGTTTGAACCACATTAACAGGTTGTGATAGAAAGTAAATTTCATTATTAAGTTGTCCAACAAATATTGCAACACCATTCAAAATGATATTACAAATATTTTCTTTTATTAAAAATTGATAACCGTTCATGGCCAAAAGGCCTACAGAAATAATATTTAATAAAAAGCTTGGACAATAGTGAATTCACTCAGAATTACGTTTTAAGAATTGATTACAAGGTTTATGATTCCTAATGCTAGAACTGCAACTTTGCTTCCATCTCCAACATTCAAGAATCTCTCGCCTTCATCAAATCTCCTACTGACCTGCAGACCCTGCATCAAATTGCAAATATGATAAGGGCTTCCGGTATCCAATACCCAGGCAGTAGTATCACAAATGAAAAAGTTGCAAAGTGTTATCATGTAAGTACCTTGCTTCTTCTTCGGCCTGTTCGGGTCCAGGGAAGCAATGTATAGAGGATAGTTCCTCTTCCAGTGCCCCTGCTTCTTGCAAAAAAAGCACTCCGCCTGGCTCTGGTTGGGCTTTAGCTTCTTGGTCTGACCCTGTGCAGACATCCCAGCATGCAGCTGCACCTTCTTATTCTTCTTCTTCTTGTTCTTCTTCTTCCCTTTCTTAAAGGGTCGACAACCAGAAGAAGACCCTCCCACAACATTCATCGACTCCTTATGGAGCTGGTGATCCTTCTCAAAGTTCTGCAGCAACCCCAACAAATCGTGGTAGTTCACTGCAGGCTTTGTCATCCGAAAATGAGTAAGGAAGGGAGGAAGGACTTGGGCAATGAATTAAGGATCGCATTCTTACCGAGCTGCTCATGCAAGGGAAAGCCCAGTTTAGTTAGGCGCTCAATCATTTCGATCATGTACAGTACATGATCAGTGACTGAGGCTCCATCCCTTATCTGAGCATTGAAAATGGCACAACTAGTTTTGTGCCTTTCAACATCGTCAGGCGTGCCAAAGGAGTCGTTCAACATTTGAAGCATCTCCTGTGCTGGGCATTCTCGAACCTGCGGCTGAACTCATCATTCATTATCGCCAGCATAATGCACCGAACGGTGGTGCGGTCGTTGAGCCACTTCTGATAAGTGTCTCGGACCGTGCCTCTAACGTTCGGGGCTGGCTCCTCAGGTGCCGGATCCATTACTACATAAAGGATCCGCTCATGCTCAAGGACAATTTTTAATTTTCGATACCAGCTATCGAAATTAGGTCCCATGAGCTTGTCATTATCTAATAATGACCGGAGCGACAGGGTAGTGGCCATAGCTACATAAAGGAAAATCAGACCTCAATTAGTACATAAATTATAATACTAAAGACTTGGACTTTAGTCTAAAGTTTCTCCCAGTATTTTTATGAACTGGTAGCCTCAATCTCCAATTCAAGAAATTACTTTAATTCCTTAGTGGGTACTAGAATCCACACAGACTACACACGAGCCCAACTTTGGTTGGTCAACCCATGTGCATCTATGGGTAGGTTCATAACAGTTGTTTCTCTAAACAACTTCTAGTAATTGATTTTACCCAGAACCTAATCAGTAGGCTTTGGCCTCCACTGAAAAGATTTGGTTAGATCCAACCATTAATATGATTTGATTTGGTGAATCGGACCAATAAATGATCAGGTCCGACTTTGGCCGGCCAACCTGACCACCATCAGAAAGACTCAAACCAAATTATCATATTATGAATGATAATTTCATTAGTCAATAAGCACCGGCCTTTGGGCCTCCAATGATTATTAAACTAATGGACTCATTATCACTCACTTAATGGGAGGCTATGACTTAGTTATCAATATAACTTAATCATTTTTAGGACCTAATAATTTTTGAGGATTTTATTAAAGAATAGATGAGAAGATAAATTACTAGCCAATTTCAATCCTCCCACTGACTACACCAAGTCAGATTAAAAAGGATTTAATTAAGCCAGCATTAGGAGCACCTAAATCAGTCAAACTGATTTACCTAATGACATGGGTGAGCCCTAATCACAAAGTGATCTAATCAAAATCTAATTCACCAGGTTGGCCAGATAAGTGAGATCAGTGGTGGGGATATGCCATTAACTCGTCAGAGATCGAATCACTGCGAGTAGCTCCCGCTTAAAAATCACTGGTCAAACTGCCAAACTTACCTTAGACACCAAGCGGTTCATTAGTTTTAATTTGATCAACTTATTAAATAGGGTTCCACCGCGTAGCCATGAATTAAGTCCATCTTGGTCTAGTTAAAGACATGGACCCATTCAACTACAACTATTGGAGTTGAGTCTAGAGTATCCTTGACCTAATCTAATTCAACTTTTGATTAGATTTGACCAATTACTCTAATTTAGTCCATTTCTTTAAGCTAACCTTAGGTCTAACCCAATTATGGACCTAATCCATCTAACCCATTGACCCACAAGTTTATGCAATTGTCTTAGGTCTTAATTTACAATTCTAGACCTACTAGACAACACTTAATTCTTTTAATTAAGTATTTGGGTTGATGGGTCAGAGTTTGGTATTTCAAAATAATTTTCAAATTTGAAAGTTATATTTTCTGTTCTCCAAATATGTTGACTCATTTCACAAATAGATCAGCACATTTCAAAAATAGCAATCCTATTGCTAATTACGTAACAAAAAATAACTCAATCAAAATAAATCATGAATATTCTTTAGATCTAATCTAACACATTCATGATAAATTTCATAATTGAACCTTTACAATTAATTTCTTTCGCTGCTTCATCTGCATGGGATATAATTGCAGCGGCACCCCTACCGCCATAGGAGACCCCATCGAATGGGAGGAGAGGGCCTTTAAACTCTGCTTTTCTCCTATGATCGGACGGCCATGGCAACCAACCCAATTCGATTACTTGCTACTTGGATCAAGTATATCTAAATATACCAATTTCAAATTTTAAATTTTAAATTTAAATTTTAAATTTCAAATTTTAAATTTTAATTTTGAATTTCAAATTTCAAATTTTAAAATTTTGAATTTCAAATTTTGAATTTTAAATTTTGAATTTTAAATTTGAAATTTTAACCAAATTTTAAATTTTAAATTTTGAATTTTAAATTTTTTTTGAATTTTGAATTTTGAATTTCAAATTTCAAAATTCAAATTTTAAATTTTGAATTTCAAATTTTTGAATTTTGAATTTCGAACAACTTTCAAATTTTAAATTTTGAATTTTGAATTTTAAATTTAAACTTTTAGATTACAACTTAATCTATGCATGCAAATATATATATCATATCTAAGAACCCGCTCTGATACCATTTGTGGGGAAACTCAGTACAGGGGTAAAATAATAATTTTAAAACTTTTTCAAAATCATGATTTTATAGTGAAAAAATATTAATTAATCTAATTAATTAACATAAATTTATCCTACACAAGGATCTAAATATGATATATAGCATGCATACATTTAAATTTGAAATTCAAATTCGAACAGTAAATACTTTACTGTAATGTGTTCAGAACACAATACCTTTGTGCGGGTAGTAGATCGTCGTAATCTGATCACCATCGGAAGAGTCTGATCATCGATGTAGCCACACAGCATGTCTGACCTCTGTAGATCGTCCATCGAAGCTTCCGATCTGATCGACTCCTCACGAGTGCTAGCTTGTTATAGAGCCCTATTGACGGCCGATGCTGATCGAACTTCTTCGATCGATGTCTGTGATTCTTCAGATACTTCGATCATCAATAGACATGCTTGAGAGGATGTTGAAGATCTCCCTGAGATTTTGTGGGCTCACGACACTTGTAGCTCACTTTCTCACTTTCCGAACCCCAGGCTAAAACTCTAGGGAACTCACCGGAAACCTTGCACCCAATTTTCTTTTTTTTTTTCTTTTTCTCTTAGAAGGATATGAACTTCCTTCTCATGCACAAGACTTCACATGCCCCAAATTTTTTCTCCAAAAATCTTCTTCTTGCACGCCCACTCTTCTCCTCCTTTTATAACAACGTCAAACGTCTTATCCAAAAGAAAGGATAAAGATGAGTAATTGCACATTTGAATTCAAATCAAATTTTGAATTCAAATGGACACCAACTCATCCCTTATCCACTAAAGGCATGAGGCATGGCTTAAATTGTGCATGGAGTGATTTCATGAGAAACCTTTTCTCATGTAATAAATGGGGCGTAAAAAAAAGGATAAGGTGCAAAGATTGATAGCCCATTCAAATTCAAACTTTATTTTGAATTTGAATGGCCAACCAATCATCCTTATCCATTCATTTGGCATATTAAAGTGGGGTGTGGAGAGGGCTTGGCGTGAGAAAAAAATTCATGAGAAGTTCCTTCTCATGAATTCAAATGGGTGCAATGGAAGTGAGGTGGCGCATGGAGATTGGGTCAAGGTGGTTTAATTATTTAAACCAACCTAATTGAACCAAATAAGTTAGGTCCAATTAGACTAATTTAAACCAACTTAATTAGGCTTAATTAGGCTCAATAAAATCTTAATCAAATCAGGAATTGACTAAGCCCAATCTCTGATCAAATCAGGGACCAAACCATCTCGACGATTAGGTCAACTCTTAACCTAATCGGGTCAAACCCAACTGAATCCAATTCAATTGGACTTGATCCAAAAATAATTACTCAATTAAATTGAGTTAATTAGCGATCAATTACTAATTAAACCTCTCATAAATACTGAGTCCAAATCCGATGGGCAATCAGGCATCAGAATTCATCGATATGTAATCCTGATCGAAAAATCGCAACCAGTGGGACTCTTGACCCCGATACCCATAATATGTGGAACTTGTGATCAGAGAATCCTGATTCTCGATTACTGAGTCCAAACATGTAGGATTCTACATCAGCCATCAGATCAGATAGGAACCTCTAATGTGTGTGACCCCGCAGGTTCGAACCTAAGCCGGTAGCACAGGAACCAATTCCTGTACTAATCGAAGTGACCATCTAGCAATGGTACCCGACTTCGGATAGGTCGAAGAGTCACAATCGCAACACTCAGAACCTACATAAATATGGTTACTGTATAATTCATCCTTTTGACCCTGTGTTTAGGACGACTCAGGGTTAAACTGCCAACCCTGATCAGATCATCCGAATCGTGCTCAACTCAAACAGTCCTGTGACTCCTCACAAGGACTACCTTGGCCAAGGTTTTGCTAAATTGAAACACGACTGTACACAGCTCCTAAACTGGAGTGGTCAATTCCATCTTGACACATGCACCGACAAGTCAAGTACTTGACTACACCCAGCAGCCTTCCGTCACTGAATTAAAAATTCAGGTAGTCCAGTGCCTAAGTACAGTGAGTTGCTTGCAAGTCACCGTGGCAGTCTCAGATCGGAGGGATATTTATACCCATATTCCATTGGAGCAAATCTTGACAGCAGAAATAGCTCGGAGTCGGTCACGTTCAGTGCAGATGTACCCTTACATCTCACCTGTATGCCATACCAGTATCTCCACACTCATTAGTTAAGAGGACAACCAACCTATATGGCACACAACGACCTATGCTTGATAAACTTGTCGTCCTTGGTAACAACATATCATTTGGTCATGAACAGATTTAAGGACTAAACGACAAATCCTCCTTTGTCGAGTCTAAATTGTCCTAAGGACTTCACCACAATATAGGAGTTCCTTAGAAGATGAAACATTTTGTGATAAAAAATATCAAAATAATTTTTATTAATTCATAATTTATGTATAAATATAAAAATAAGAACAACCATCAACAGGCTGACGATTGACTTTGGGACACTATTCCCAACAATCTCCCATTTGGCCTAAAGCCAATCGGTGCAGTATCTAATACCCATCTTCGACTTTAGTCGTCGAACTCCTTCACCGCAATGGCTTTAGTGAATGGGTCGGCTAGGTTCTCCTTTCCGTCGATCTTCTGAAGGTCGACGTCACCTCGATCCATAATTTTTCGGATGAGATGATAGCGGCACAGAATATGCTTCGTCCGCTGGTGTGCCTTGGGATCCTTCGCCTGAGCAATGGCTCCAGAGCTGTCACAGTAGAGCAGAACTAGACCAACAAGGGAGGGTGCTACTCCGAGCTCGGTGATGAATTTCTTCAGCCACACCACTTCTTTGGCAGCATCTGATGCAGCGACATACTCTGCCTCGCAAATTGAATCAGCCACTGTGTGCTGCTTGGAACTTTTCCAGCAGATAGTCCCACCATTAAGGGTAAAAATAAATTCCGACACACTTTTGCTATCATCATGATCAGACTGAAAACTAGAGTCTGTAAACCCTATAAGTCTCAAGTCTGATTCACCATAAACAAGCCACTGGTCCTTAGATTTCTTAAATACTTCAGGATGGTTTTAACAACCTTCCAGTGATTCTCCCTGGATCAGATTGGTATCTACTCACTACCCTAGTGAGTATGCCACATCTGGTCGTGTACATGTCATGGCGTACATGATAGATCCCACTGTCAAAGCATCTGGAATCCTACCCATATGCTCTCTCTCTTGAGATGTTGTCGGACAATCCCTCTTCGAGAGAAAAATTCATGGCCTATCGGAAGATAGCCTTTCTTGGAATTCTCCATGCTGAACCTCTTCAGCATAGTATCAAGTACGTGGACTGTGATAAACCAAGCAACCTTTTATATCTATCCCTATAGATCCTCATCCCTAGGATGTAGGAAGCTTCTCCCAGATCCTTCATGGAGAACTGTGATGACAGCCAAATCTTTATTCCCTGTAATACAGGGACATCATTCCCGATTAAGAGAATGTCATCCACATACAATATAAGAAATACTACTACTGGACCATTAACCCACTTATAAATGCATGGTTCTTCTCCGTTCTTAATGAAGCCATACGTCTTGATCATCTGATCAAAATGTATGTTCCAACTCCGTGATGCCTGCTTAAGTCCATAAATGGACCTCTGTAGCCTGCACACCTTAGACTCATCTGTAGATGTGAATCCTTCAGGTTGTATCATATACACCTCTTCATCCAGCTCTCCATTTAGGAAAGCTGTCTTCACATCCATCTGCCAGATTTCATAGTCCAGATGGGTAGCTATCGCAAGCATAATTCGAATGGATTTGAGCATTGCACAGGAGAAAACGTCTCGTCATAGTCTATACCATAACGTTGACGATATCCTAGGCAACCAGATGGGCTTTATAGGTTTCCACCTTTCCGTCTGTGCCTCTCTTCCTCTTGAAGATCCATTTACACCCTATGGGTTTTACTCCTTCGGATGGGTCAACCAATGTCCACACATCGTTGACCATCATGGACTCCATTTTGGATTTCATGGCCTCCAACCATTTCTCAGAGTCGGGTCTCTACATTGCATCCATGTAGGTGATCGGATCCTTATTATTTTCATCAAGTTTAATAAGATCGCCGTCCCAGACCAAGAAATCATAGTATCTGTCCGGTTGACGTGGTACTCTACCAGATCGCCTTAGGGGTGCTTGAACAATGGGCTCCGGATCTGATCTAACCAAATTCGGTTCAGGTTCAGCAACTTGTGTCGATTTTTCCACCTATCGAACTTCGTCAAGTTCGACCTTAGAGGCAACAGTCCCTTCATCAAGGAACTTCTTTTCCAAAAAGATTGCCTTAAGGCTGACAAACACTTTTTGCTCATCAGAAGGTAGAAGTAATACCCTTTGGTCTCTTTCGGATACCCTATAAAATTATACTTGTTAGACCTAGGTCCAAGCTTGTCCATAATTAAACATTTAACATAAGCCGGACACCCCCAAATTCTAAGGTGCGAGAGTACTGGCTTACGTCCTATCCATATCTCATATGGCGTTTTGGTTACAGACTTACTCGAAACTCTATTTAGAAGGTAACAAGCCGATTCGAGCGCATATCCCCAGAGGGAGATCGGCAGACCAGCAAACCCCATCATGGATCGAACTATGTCCAACAAGATCCGATTCCTCCTTTCAGATACACCATTATGTTGTGGTGTTCCAGGAGGAGTCCACCGAGAGAGAATCCCATTCTTTCAAAGATATGTCAGAAAATCATTGGAAAGGTATTCACCTCCTCGATCAGATCGAAGAGTTTTAATACACTTTCCAGTTTATTTTTCTACCTCATTTCGGAATAGTTTGAACATTTCAAACGACTCTGATTTATGCCAAAGGTAGACTTCTGACACATTATCTATTCTAGGGCATTTACCGGAGGTTTGAACCACATTAACAGGTTGTGATAGAAAGTAAATTCCATTATTAAGTTATCCAACAAACATTGTAACATCATTCAAAATGATATTGTAAATATTTTTTTTTATTAAAAATTGATAACCGTTCATGGCCAAAAGGCCTACAGAAATAATATTTAATAAAAAGCTTGGACAATAGTGACATTCACTCAGAATTACATTTCGAGAATTGATTACAAGGTTCATGATTCCTAATGCTAGAACTGGAACTTTGCTTCCATCTCCAACGTTCAGAAATCTCTCACCTTCATCAAATCTCCTACTGACCTGCAGATCCTGCATCAAATTATAAATATGATAAGGGCTTCCGATATACAATACCCAGGCAGTAGTATCACAAATGAAAAAGTTGCAAGGTGTTTTCATATAAGTACCTTGCTTCTTCTTCGGCCTGTTCGGATCCAGGGAAGCAATGTATAGAGGACAGTTCCTCTTTCAGTGCCCCTGCTTCTTGTAAAAGAAACACTCTGTCTGACTCTGGTCGGGCTTTAGCTTCTTGGTCTGACCCTGTGCAGACGTCCCAGCATGCAGCTGCACCTTTTTATTCTTCTTTTTCTTGTTCTTCTTCTTCCCTTTCTTAAAGGATCGATGACCAGAAGAAGTCCCTCCCACAACATTCACCGACTCCTTATGGAGCTAGTGATCCTTCTCAAAGTTCTGCAGCAACCCCAACAAACCGTGGTAGTTCACTGCAGGCTTTGTTATCCGAAAATGAGTAAGGAAGGGGAGGAAGGACTTGGGCAATGAATTAAGGATCACATCCATACCAAGCTGCTCGTGCAAGGGAAAGTCCAGTTTAGTTAGGCGCTCAATCATTTCGATCATGTACAGTACATGATCAGTGACTGAGGCTCCATCCCTCATCTGAGCATTAAAATTGACACAACTAGTTTTGTGCCTTTCAACATCGTTAGGCATGCTAAAGGAGTTCTTTAACATTTGAAGATCTCCTGTGGCTGGGCGTTCTCGAACCTGCGGCTGAACTCATCATTCATGGCTGCCAGAATAATGCACCGAACGGTGGTGCGGTCGTTGAGCCACTTCTGATAAGTGTCTCGCACCGTGCCTTTAACGTTCGGGGCTGGCTCCTCAGGTGCCGGATCCGTTACTACATAAAGGATCCGCTCATGCTCAAGGATGATTTTTAATTTTCGTACCAGCTATCGAAATTAGGTCCCATGAGCTTGTCATTATCTAATAATGACTGGAGCGACAGGGTAGTGGCCATAGCTGCATAAAGAAAAATCGACCTCAATTAGTGCATAAATTATAAATACTAAAGACTTGGACTTTAGTCTAAAGTTTCTCTCAGTATTTTTACGAACTGGTAGCCTCAATCTCCAATTCGAGGAATTACTTTAATTCCTCAGTGGGTACTAGAATCCACACAGACTACACACGAGCCAACTTTGGTTGGTCAACCCATGTGCATCTATGGGTAGGTTCATAAACAGTTGTTTCTCTAAACAACTTTTAGTAATTGATTTTGCCCCAGAACCTAATCAGTTGGCTTTGGCCTCCACTGAAAAGATCTGGTTAGGTCCAACCATTACATGATTTGATTTGGTGAATCGGACCAATAAATGATCAGGTCCGACTTTGGCCAGCCAACGTGACCACCATCAGAAAGACTCAAACCAAATTATCATATTATGAATGATAATTCCATTAGTCAATAAGCACCAGGCCTTTGGGCCTCCAATGATTATTAAACTAATGGACTCATTATCACTCACTTAATGGGGGGCTATGACTTAGTTATCAATATAACTTAATCATTTTTAGGACCTAATAATTTTTGAGGATTTTATTAAAGAATAGATGAGAAGATAAATTACTAGCCAATTTCAATCCTCCCACTAACTACACCAAGTCAGATTAAAAAGGATTTAATTAAGCCAGCATTAGGAGCACCTAAATCAGTCAAACTGATTTACTTAATGACATGGGTGAGCCCTAATCACAAAGTGATCTAATCAAAACCTAATTCACCAGGTTGGCCAGGTAAGTGAGATCTGTGGTGGGGATATGCCATTAACTCGTCAGAGATCGAATTACTGCGAGTAGCTCCCACTTAAAAACCACTGGTCAAACTACCAAACTTACCTTAGACACCAACCGGTTCATTAGTTTTAATTTGATCAACTTATTAAACAGAGTTCCACCGTGTAGCCATGAATTAAGTCCATCTTGGTCTAGTTAAAGACATGGACCCATTCAACTACAACTATTGGAGTTGAGTCTAGAGTATCCTTGACCTAATCTAATTCAACTTTTGATTAGATTTGACCAATTACTCTAATTTAGTCCATTTCTTTAAGCTAACCTTAGGTCTAACCCAATTATGGACCTAATCCATCTAATCCATTGACCCACAAGTTTATACAATTGTCTTAGGTCTTAATTCACAATTCTAGACCTACTAGACAACACTTAATTCTTTTAATTAAGTATTTGGGCTGATGGGTCAGGGTTTGGTATTTCAAAAATAATTTTTAAATTTGAAAGATTTTATTTTTTGTTCACCAAATATGTTGATTCATTTCACAAATAGATCAGCACATTTCATAAATAGTAATCCTATTGCTAATTACATAACAGAACATAACTCAATCAAAATAAATCATGAATATTCTTTTAGATCTAATCTAACACATTCATGATAAATTTCACAATTGAACCTTTACAATTAATTCTTTTCGCTGCTTCATCTGTATGGGATATAATTACAGCGGCACCCCTACCGCCATAGGAGACCCCATCGAATGGGAGTAGAGGGCCTTTAAACCCTGCTTTTCTCCTTTGATCGGATGGCCATGGCAACCAACCCAATTTGATTACTTGCTACATGGGTCAAGTATATCTAAATATACCAATTTCAAAATTTAAATTTTAAAATTTGAATTTTAAATTTTAAATTTTGAATTTCAAATTGCAAATAAATTTCAAATTTTAAATTTCAAATTTTTGAATTTCAAATTTTGAATTTCAAATTTTGAATTTTAAATTTTGAATTTCAAATTTGAAATTTCAACAACCAAATTTCAAATTTTAAATTTTGACTTTTATTTTTTTTTAAAAATTTTGAATTTTAAATTTCAAAATTTAAATTTCAAATTTTAAATTTTAAATTTTTGAATTTTGAATTTCGAACAATTTTCAAAATTAAAATTTTAAATTTTGAATTTCAAATTTAAACTTTTAGATTACAACTTAATCTACGCATGCAAGTATATATATCATATCTAAGAACCCGCTCTGATATCATTTGTGAGGAAATTCAGTGCAGGGGTAAAATGGTAATTTTAAAATTTTTTCAAAATCATGATTTTACAGTGAAAAAATATTAATTAATCTAATTAATTAACATAAATTTATCCTACTCTAGGATCTAAATATGATATATAGCATGCATGTATTTAAATTTGAAATTCAAATTCGAACAGTAAATACTTTACTGTAATGTGTTCAAAATACAATACCTTTGTGCGGGTAGTAGATCGTCGTAATCTGATCACCATCGAAAGAGTCTGATCATCATAATGTAGTCACACAGTATGTCTGGCCTTCATAGATCATTCACACGAAGCTTCCGATCTGATCGACTCCTCACGAGTGCTAGCTCGTTGTAGAGCCTTTTGACGATTGATGCTGATCGAACTTCTTCGATCGATGTTTGTCGATTCTTCAGATGCTTCGGATCATCAACAGATGTACTTGAGAGGATGTTGAAGATCCTCTGAGATTTTGTGGGCTCACAACACTCGTAGCTCACTTTCTCACTTATCGAACCCCAGGCTAAAACTCTAGGAAACTCACCGAAAACCTTGCACCCATTTTCTTTCTTTTTTTTCTTTTTCTCTTGGAAAGATATGGACTTCCTTCTCACGCACAAGATTTCTCACGCCCTAAAATTTTTTCTCCAAAAATCTTCTTCTTGCATGCCCCACTCTTCTCCTCCTTTTATAACAACGTCAAACGTCTTATCCAAAAGAAAGGATAAAGATGAGTAATTGCACATTTGAATTCAAATCAAATTTTGAATTCAAATGGATACCAACTCATCCCTTATCCACTAAAGGCATGAGGCGTGGCTTAAATTATACATGGAGTGATTTCATGAGAAATCTTTTCTCATGTAATAAATGGGGCATAAAAAAAGGATAAGGTGCAAAGATTGATTGCCCATTCCAATTCAAACTTTATTTTGAATTTGAATGGCCAACCAATCATCCTTATCCATTCATTTGGCACATTAAAGTGGGGCGTGGAGAGGGCTTGGCGTGAGGAAAAAATTTATGAGAAGTTCCTTCTCATGAATTCAAATGGGTGCAATGGAAGTGAGGTGGCGCATGGAGATTGGGTCAAGGTGGTTTAATTATTTAAACCAACCTAATTGAACCAAATAAGTTAGATCTAATTAGACTAATTTAAACCCAACTTAATTAAACTTAATTAGGCTCAATAAAATCTTAATCAATCAAGAATTGACTAAGCCCAACCCTTGATCAAATCAGAGACCAAACCATCTCGACGATTAGGTCAACTCTTAACCTAATCGGGTCAAACCCAACTGAATCCAATTCAATTGGACTTGATCCAAAAATAATTACTCAATCAAATTGAGTTAATTAATGATCAATTCACTAATTAAACCTTTCATAAATACTGAGTCTAAATCCGATGGGCAATCAGGCATCAGAATTCATCGATATGTAATCCTGATCGAAAAGTCCCAACCAGTGGGACTCTTGACCCCGAAACCCATAATGTGTGGAACTCATGATCAAAGAATCCTGATTCTCGATCATTAAGTTCTAAACATGTAAAATTCTACATCATCCATCAGATCAGTTAGGAACCTCTAATGTGTGTGACCCCACAGGTTCGAACCTAAGTCGGTAGCACAAGAACCAATTCCTGTACTAATCGAAGTGACCATCTAGCAATGGTACCCGACATTTGGATAGATCGAAGAGTCGTAATCGCAACACTCAGAACCTACATGAATATGGTTACTGTATAATTCATCCTTTTGACCCCTGTGTTTAGGATGATTCAGGGTTAAACTGTCAACCCTGATCAGATCATCCGAATCGTGCTCAACTCAAACAGTCCTGTGACTCCTCACAAGGACTACCTTGGCCAAAGTTTTGCTAAATTAAAACATGATGTACACAGCTCCTAAACTGGAGTGATCAATCCCATCTTGACACACGCACCGACAAGTCAAGTACTTGACTATACCCAGCAGCCTTCCATCACTGAATTAAAAATTCAGATAGTCCAGTGCCTAAGTACAGTGAGTTGCTTGCAAGTCACCATGGTGGTCTCAGGTCGGAGGGATATTTATACCCATATTCCATTGGAGCAAATCTTGACAGTAGAAATAGCTCCGGAGTCGGTCACGTTCAGTGCAGATGTACCCTTACATCTCACCTGTATGCCATACCAATGTCTCCACACTAATTGGTTAAGAGGACAACCAACCTATATGGCACACAACGACCTATGCTTGATAAACATTTCATCCTTGGTAACAACATATCATTTGATCGTGAATAGATTTAAGGACTAAACGACAAATCCTCCTTTGTCGAGTCTAAATAGTCCTAAGGACTTCACCACAACATAAGAGTTCATTAGAAGATGAAACATTTTGTGATGAAAAATATCAAAATAATTTTTATTAATTCATAATTCATATACAAATATAAAAATAAGCACAACCGTCAACAGGCTGACGATTGGCTTTGGGACACTATTCCCAATATTTTCTTGGGCTAACAATCAATCTCGATTGATTTTGACCTTGGCTCACCAATCAAACCACTAGAATATCCAATTCAAGGCTTAGACGAATCCAAATTTCTCACCCTAAGAAAGTTAAAAGGAAATACAAAACTATAATTAATCAAGAGTTAAAGTTTAGATAAATGAACACAAAGAAGCCCAAGAGAAGAGAATCTGAATTGGTTGCTTGTTGGCTTGATTTCTTCTCTTTGGATGCTTGAAAGAGGTAGGTGGTGATCTTCAATGCTGATGGCTTGACCTCTTTCAATTTGAGGATGATGGAAGGATAAGAGAATATCTAGAAATTACTCCTTCCTTTCACTATTTTGCTCAGAAACTTGAATGCACTTAAAATGACTTGAATGCTCTTCAATGTAAGTTCCAAAAATTCTCTTCTATGCTCCAACATATTTTTTTTTTTAGATTCCTAAGATTTTCTACCACTTTAAGTCATTTGAAGAGGCTACATTAAGTGCTCTAGCCATTAGAATGAAGAAAATAGCTGTTGGGAGTGATTAGAGGCAAAAAAGCTGTAGTTCTGAAAAACTACCTATTAAGTCACTGGATCGACTCAACTTTTCTCTAGATCGACTCAGTTTCTCATTGGGTCAACTCACAAACCTTTTGGATCGACTCAGTATCAGGTGGCTGAAAACTGACTTTCTATCTTGACTTCTTCACTGTATCTTGATCGTTTCAGGCCTTGTCTGATTTGGCTCAATTGATCTTTGGGTCGACTCAGTGACCACTTGATCAGCTCAGTAGACTTGATTCAAAATTTTATATTTCTATCTCTATTTATCTTCTAAGACTGGATCAACTAACTTTACAACTGAGTCGACTAAAATTCAGTTTGGGTTGACTCATCAGAAACTTGATCGGCTCACTGAATACTGCTTGAATTTCTAGATTTCTATCTTCTGCTGCTTTTGAGACAGGGTCGACTAACATTATGACTGAGTCGACTAAGATTCTATCTTAATTGGCTTACTTAAATTTTGAGTCGATTGAGTCTCCTGTCTTACAAAATATGACTCTTTTGTTAGAAAATAGGGGTGGTTTCATGTGCATAGTTTAAAAACTTTTCATAAACAATTTATGTGTGCAGCGAAAGTAAAATAAATTAAAACATCTTTTAATTTAGATATGCATCAGATCTCATCTATAAACCACATACTGGATCTTGATAAAAATATGTCACCAAAATCTAAAATATGAAATCAAAAGCAAAACATCAATCATGAAAATCGGAGATTTGATCTCTATACCTTCAGATCCTACAGATGTCCAGGATTTCAGTCGTAGCCGTGCAAACATCCAGCCTCTATTGATATCTATATGAAAATGTCTGATTGAAGCACCGAGGCTACTGGTGTACTAGCACCTTACAGACCTCGCTCCTCAGTTTGGACCTAGATTCTCTTCTAGAACTCGAAGAAAACAAATGCTGTGCGAACCCTTTTACGTAGATCTGATGGGATCTGAACCAGACCATCAAGAAGAGAATAAAAATTTTTCCTCTTCTCTTCCTTTTCTCTAAACTCTCTCTCTCTGATCTGATCTGATCAGATCATGGGGCATGGAGTGTGGGAACAAAGGAGGAGGGCATGGAGGAAGAGGAGTTGCAAGGCAGAAGTCACCTATCACACCTCACGCACACTTCTTGTGAGCTTAGGTGTGATGCTTCCAAACCTTGAAAACTGACGAGGAAAGGCCAAGGGGTGAAGGAAGCATCAGAAGCATCAGTCAGTAGTCGAGCCAACTAAAGCTCTAAAAAAGCCGCTCAGACAGCAGACAGAAAGTTATGTTTCTAGCACTAGTAGATGACACAGTTGTCGAGTGGCTTGACTATAGATCGAGCTGGCTCAGATCTTGATCGAATCGGTTCAAACTTTGAGAGAGCCGGCTCTAATAGGAGAACAGAAGTAGCATTTCTTGGCATGCTGCAGAAAGGTGTGCCAGAACCGACTCAGACCCTAATAGAGCCAGCTCGATGGCACAGATAGAGGACTTAAGAAATTTTGGTTTGAACTAGAATTGAACTTAATTCTAGTGATTTAAGACCTTGGTTTGGGAGGTCTTAAGGAGCTCATCTAAGGATTAGACAGGATTTAGTCTAATGGATGTACAAGGCAAGATATGGATGTACATGGGCTTGAAAATTATACCAAATTGGGTTAGTTAGGAGAGTTTTTGGTTTGGGTCAAATTGACTATGAATATATATAATTTTGTATATGATTTTGAAGGAATGGAGTCAGAATAGAAGCTTTTTCTCTCTAATTGCACCCTCTCTATCTCTCTCATATTTCTCCTCTCTTTTTCCTCATGCCTAGGATTCTTCTAGGCCTAACTTGATCCACCATCAAGGTTTTTCTCCCATCTTTCCTGCTGCTTCCATGATCTATAATCAGCAAGAGAAGATCCGATCCTAGCAACATTTATATTAGAGTTTTGGAGCTAGATCTGGTGGAGAAAAGGTCTTGGATGCCTGATTTGGATAAGGATCTATCTTATCTTGAGTAATCTGTCTTGTTTTATCCAAAATTATATAGATTTGTGAGTATTTCTTATGTTGAAATTGAAATCTGTGTGGAATGGCATTGAGTATCCTTAAGGTAGACTTTGAAAAGTTTGATGGCAAGAAAAAATTTAATCCTTTGGTAGTAAAGGATGAAGGATCTTTTAGTTCAGAATAGAATTTATAAGGTCTTGAATAGAAAAAGATCTGAAAAGATTTATGTTAAAGATGCTAGGTTCCGGTGGCACAGCGGAAGGGTTAGGTGTTTAAAATTTTCATTCAAAATACTCAATGCACCGAAAGCCCGAATGCCCAGAAACTCTTGACTATAATAATCAAAGCATAATAAATATAAATTAGGATAAAAAGAATAACTATAGCGCTAATCCCAATTTTCATAAGGTGTCCAAGTGTCCGCCCACTAATGGTGATCCACACGAAAATTGAACCAAAGACAGCGCTTCTTCTTCACCTTGCTTCAAGAGTTCTAGCCCTAGAACTTGACTAGCCTTGTACCGATCAAGTTTCTTTAAAAACCTGACTTCACTCTCTTAGAACCTCCTCTAGATTTCTGATTCTCCTTCTTTAGAACCCTTACAACCCTTGTTAGGACCAAATAAGATTTTGTCTTAAATTCCAAAGCCTTGTCCTAAAACTAAGATAGTTGTAAGAAAGAAAAGAGAGCAACAGGAGAGAAATTAAAAATCCCTCTTTGATTTATCGGATATCCAGCACCCTGACCTATTTATAGCCACCAGAGGAACATCAAAAGAGAGGGACATGCCTTATCCAAAAGGCATATCTGATCTGATTATCAGAGATAAGAGTTCCTTCAAGCAGAAGGACTCTTATCCATGATACGTCGATCAGAACCCTAGTCTGCACGCGTACAACCAAAGAAGGGATGTTTTCATGTCCCTTCTCAAATCAAAAAAATCTTCAAAAATCCATGTGGATTGGGGATTCAATCTAAATTCTAGAAAATCAAAAATAGTGATAAACTTCTAATAGAAGGATGATATCCTCACACCTCTTCATGTGAGTGCTGATCACCACACGCGCAGGCATCAGGACCGACTTATGGCATCCGTTTGGTATCTAGATAAGTCTAGAAAAACTTTAAAAAAATTATAAAAAATATCTTATCAAATGTAAAATGTTATCACTAAAAATTTTTCAATATGAAAGTATTTTATAGGGAGAAGGACTCTCCAAATCATGGAGAGACGCAACGCCTCTGCGCTCGCATGAGACATCCTTCTTTTTTCAATTTTTTTCTCTTCCCCAAAAATTTCAGAAAAAAATATATCTCATACTTTGAGAAATGTACCAGAGGATGGAAGATGATATGAGCTACCACACATATTTTAATCCCATAAAAAAATAATTTTTTTCTTTGCCCATGCAAACACTTGTACGCGGAACCTGTTTTGCACCAAGAGTCCACAACAACTTGGACTTTTCATAGGTGGTGTTAACATGGGATGTGGTGCCCTAATTTAGGTTGCTTCCAGGTGATATGACCTAACCAAAATGTCTATCAAATTGGGCTAGCTAATTAGCAAGGGATGGGCACAAATTGGTCTCCAAAGGAGCAAGGGTTTCCACACTTGCTAGCATGCTTATCGGAACCCTAATTAAATCCAAAATTTTAATCAACCTTTTTCAAAAGGGTCCTTGGCCAATTTTTATATGTGTGTGACCCATTGAGTTCCACATCTAACCAGCAGTAGATTCGGATATAAGTTGACCAAATTTGATTAGATTTCAATCTAATCAATTTAGGTCCAATCGAGCTAACCCGAGTTCAACAATTAGAATCCTTTCTAATTGGCGAACGAATTAAACTCTTTAATTCAATCAAAAACTTATAAATCAAGATTGACATCTAGCAATATATCATAACTACCCAAAAGATATGAAATTTGATGAAAATATCAAATATACCCTTCAATGGCAAATTACCATGTAATTTAACCCTTCGATCTCCTTGCACCCTGAATATGTTCATGAGTATGGAATCATGTCAAACTCAAACACATATTCATATAGATTCTTAATTAACTAATGATAACTTCAATGAAGAAGTATTAGAAACTCTTTCTAATCTCCTTCCTGCTTTTGGCCAAAAGACTTTTCTGAGTCATCTAGGATTGAGAATACACAGGATGCGATCTCCTCTTACTAGGAGTGATTAATTTCATATTGACCTACTCACAATCTTCATACACACTCCTCTATATCCAGAACACCCCGTACATATCTTAATGCCATGCCTGGGTATGAACCAAAATATGAGTTCATGTGCACAAGATTTCATGATGGTTTCAGGTCTAAGGATCACTTACACAACTCCCACTTAGAGAACCATCTTTGACATGCAAATAAGACTTCCATAAGATGTTCTCTTTCATCGAGTCAATTCAGTGAACTCATTTCTCAAATGAGTACCCACATCCTTGTATTAGTATCTCACATAAGTGGCTAGTGAGATCTGCCACCCTCTTCATTGAGCATACATAGGATGTGCCAATCTATCCAAAATATTGATCCCCGACTCAATGCTCTTACGACCAAGAATATTTAAGATTAGAATTTTAAGATTTTAGATCTCACTAGCATGACCCATTCATGTCTCCTAAAATTATTATCCTAATCTTTGGGTTCATCATAATCTTAGACATAATACGATGCAGCTAATATGATGAATCAATATCTTAAATAATAAATATCATTCATGAGTTGAAAAATTTTAAAGAAAGTTCCTTCGTAATATACTTGTGATTGGCTTATAGGGCACTCTTCTTTCAATCTCCTACTTGCACTGAAGCCAATCGCCTTTGTATCTCATACAACCAAAATGGCGATCATATAGCTGTTGTGGTATAGCCTTAGTGAATGGGTCTGCTGTATTGTTCTTTCTGTCTACTTGTTTAAAGACAACATCTTATCTCTAACGAGATGAATGAAAGAAAAATCATCTTTTTCCTTCGTAGGATCTTTCAGATTTCATAAAATCTGGGATGGAATAATTTAAAAATTTTATCCTACATTATTTCAGATCTAATATCTGTTAGATCTAATTTTATTATCTGATATTTAAAATCTAAAATTAAATCTAAAAGTATGAGAAGTATAGACATACCTCAAGGGTAATCTGATTACCCTGTAGATGATCTCAGCACAGCCCGAGGTTCTGATGTAGCCATGCAAGTGCTTGGCCTCTACTGGTATTCACTCAGGTAGGACCTAGAATATCTTCTTCTCATGAATCTATGTTCCAAAAATTAGATCTCTATCTGATTTGAAAGTGCTTCAGAACTCCTTCTGAAGTTGGAGCAGCAGCCTTTCGAAGATGTCCTGTAGCCTTCCTGTTCCAGGCATCACCACACCTTTTCCTTGCACCAGATGAACGTCCAACTCCTTGGACGTGAAGAGGGAAGATAGGAGAGTAGGGAGGATATGGAGAAGAAGGGAGGGGGTGGCAGCTATTGGATTTGGTGCATAAAATAACTTCAGCCTAAAACCCTAGGCGCAGAAGGGTTTATATAGACCCTGTATGCTGCGCAGTGCCACGTCATTCAACCAATCAAAAAATTTTAATAAATTCTAAAAAAATTTTGATTGGTTGCTTGATATCATCTGATCACATCAGATAAGAACCCAAGCCTCTATCTCAAAGTTGGCACCAACACTGGATAAGGACAAAGAGAGGTTGGCACCAAAGAGTCCAATCTTATCAAGACTCTCCAACCTTATCCACTTGGGGCGCCCACTTAATCCAATTGGGCTCGCACCATAATCTAATTATGGCACCCAATTTGATGTGGTTTGGCTCCATAAAAATCCTCCAATAAGCTCTTGCCAAGTGGCCTTAAATTTAAGATCCATATGTCAACTTTTGACAAATATCCTAAAATAAAATTGGCAGGTGACCGGAATTAGCAGCTGCTTATCTTAAATTCATCTCATGAATTAAGATAAGCTTTTCTGAGCTGGACAAGCTTCATTTAGATTGAGAGAAATCTTTCCAAGATCTTCTGGATGAGTCAAATCATATTTGGCTCAGTAGAGACAGAAAAGATTACACGAGGAGAAAGTTAGGCTCAATCGTGTGCTAGCACGATTTCCTTGAACCTAATTCGATCTTATCCAAATCAATTGGGTTAGCCCAATTGATGACATCCAGACCCTAACCCTTATTTATGAGACCCAGTTAGGTTCAATTCTGTATGGTAATGAGACATGTCGTGATCTCATCATCGACATCATCGAAACTCCTTTCAATGGACCAGAACTCTTCTAATTCAGACAATTAGAATGATCAATCATCAAGATCATTCTAATTGCTCCCAAAATCTATCAGTGACACCTAGCAGTATATAGTGGCAACCCATCAGAACTGAAGATGAACCTCTCAGTGCAGCTACCTGTGTGATTGAGTTCCTCTATCATGAGTCTCAACTGAATTAAGGTTAAGGTGAACCAGTCAAACCTAACATCAGTCATATGAATCAATCGATCGATCCGAGTCTGATATGAAACCCCAATGAAAAATATTTTTCTATTATTCACTCTGCATGGCCATGGACTTAAGGACTCGATCTTTCGATCATCATAGGACTACTCCTCTCATCTACCGAGGTTGATAGATCCCATCTTGGTGCGACCTAGTTTCTACAATGAATATGCTACAGCCAACATATACCTCAGAATTTTGAATGACTAGAAGATGAGTTATGGTGTAGTCAAACTATAACACACTCAAAGTGAACTGTCGATGCACCTCAGGTCAAAGAACTAGACATACAACTGCAGCATCGAGCTAGTCATCAACGAGAAGGTAAACTTTCTTATGACTGCTCGCTATGGTCATGCTCAGTACTCTCATTCTCAACGAATACCTGTACTCTCGCTTTGGTGTCTCCACACCGTAGACTCAAGACACATCTATCCCAAAGAAATGATCATACACCAACCTTTCGGATCGATCACCATCCTCATGATAATCTTATGGTCAAGAGCTGTTTATGAGTTTGTTATGTAAATTCATGCCTTAAATTTTCAACTCTTAAAAATATGAATTGACATTCCTACTAACTCAAAGGATGTATCACAGACACAATGTACACAATGTGATAGAAGAAAAATCCATTTATTGATTTATAGTCAAAATTATAAATTTGTCTTAGATTTATAAGAAATATGTCAGTCAATCTGGCATCTAGGGCATACATCTAACAAACTCTCACTTGACTTAATGCCAATTGGCTACATATCTAAGTCCCATCTTCTCAAGGTGGGCTTCGATCTTTTGCTGGCCCAATGGCTTAGTCAACGGGTCTGCCATATCGTCTGTGGAGTCAACTTTCTTAACCTCGACATAACCTTTTTTGAGGTAATCACGGATCAGATGGAATCACCGCTGATGTGCTTAGATTTCTGGTGAGATCTTGCTCCTTAGCTAGGGCTATGGCGTCATTATTGTCGCAGTAAAGAGGTATGGCATCCGATGACATCACTCCAAGCTCTGTGGCAAATTTTTGTACCAGAATGCCTCCTTCGTAGCTTCCGATGCAGTAATGTACTCTACCTCCATAGTGGAATCAGCAATCATCGTCTGCTTGGAACTCTTCTAACTGACTGCACCACCATTGTAAATAAATAGACTCTAGATGTTGACTTTCGATCATCTATATCAGACATAAAGTCTGAGTCTGTATATCCTGAATCTGGAGTTCTCCATTCCAAAGACTAGAAACATATCCTTAGTCCTTCTCAAGTACTTAAGGATACATTTCATAGAAGTCCAGTGCTCTTCGTCTGGATTCGACTGATATCTGCTTGTGACACTCACAACATGGGCTATATCAGGTCGTGTACATAGCATGGCATACATGAGGCTCCTTGTTACTGAAGCATAAGGGATCTTGCTCATGCGTTCAATCTCCTCAGGTGTGCTAGGGCACATTTTCTTGGAGAGATGAATGTCATGTCTAAAAGGTGCTAAACCTCTTTTGGAGTTTTCCATGCTAAACTTTTTTAACACCTCCTCTATGTACATCTTCTGTGAATGTCCCAGCATCCTATTTGGTCTATCTCTATAGACCTTAATACCCAGTATAAAGGATGCCTCTCCTAGATCTTTCATAGAGAACTCCTTAGACAACCATACTATAATTGAGGTCAACATGGGAATGTCATTTCTAATTAGGAGGATGTCATCTACGTACAATACGAGGAAGACAACCGTGCTCCTATTGACCTTTTTGAACACACATGGTTCCTCCTTATTCTTGATGAAACCAAATATTTTGATCACATCATTGAAACGAGTATTTCAGCTCCGAGATGCTTGCTTAAGTCCATAAATGGACCTTTGCAGCTTGCAGACTTTGTGATCATCATCACTGGATGTGAAACCAAGTGGTTGTTCCATATAGATATCTTCCTCAAGATGTCCATTTAAGAATGCCATTTTCACGTCCATCTGCCATATTTCATAATCGAAATAGGCTACAATAGCAAGCAATGTGTGGATATATTTTAGCATGGCTACGGCGAGAAGGTATCCTGATAGTCAATGCCTTCGCACTGACTATAACATTTTGCTACGAGCCTAGCCTTGAATGTCTCCACATTCTCATCTACACCTATCTTTCTCTTGAAGATCTATTTACACCCAATAGGTACAATACCTTCAGTGGATCTACCAAGGTCCAGACTTGATTTGAGTGCATCGAGTCAATTTCTGATCTCATTGCCTCTAACCATTTCTCGGAGTCGATATCTGATATCTTCTCATCATAGGTCTTGGGATCATCACCATGAACTCCATTTTCCATGAGGAATATTTTTTCTACATCTTCTTGTATAGTACCTAAGTACCTTTCAGGAGGATGAAAAATTCTAGTTGATCTACGAGGTGGAAGAGGTTGTGTTAGGACTGATTCTAATTGATTGGGTTCCTTAGGTTCTTTAGCTCATTGCTCTTGGGAGACATTCTCTTTGAGTTTAATTATTTTTCCGATGCCACCATCTTGAATAAACTATTTTTTAAGAATAATAGCATTTCGACTCACAATCACATTGTGGTCTTCCGAAATATAAAAATAGTATCCTAATGACTCTTTAAGATATCCTATGAACCGAGCTCTAAAAGACCTGAATTCTAACTTGTCCGCCTGTTGTCTCTTGACATGAGCGGACAATCCCAAATTCTGAGATGATTCAGACTTGGCTTCTTACCATGCCATATCTCATACGGTGTGGTAGGAACGATTTTAGAGGAAACCCTATTCAATACATAAATTGCTGTCATGAGACAATGTCTTCAAAAAAATTCAGGGAGGTCCGTGAAGCTCATCATAGAACGGACCATATCTAATAGGGTCTGATTTCTCCATTCTGAAACTCTGTTGAGTTGAGACGTTCCAGGTAGAGTCCATTAAGAGACTATACCATTGTCCTTAAGATAGTCTAGAAACTCCCGACTAAGATATTCACCTCCTCGATCTGATCGAAGAACCTTAATGGGCTTTTCTGTTTGTTTTTCTACCTCATGTCTGAATTCTTTGAACTTTTCAAAAGCTTCAGACTTATGTTTCATTAGAAACACATACCCGTACCTAGACATATCATCGGTAAAGGTAATGAAGTAGATGTAGTTGCCTCTAGCCGGCACATCAAATTGGCCGCACACATCCGTATGTACTAGGGCAAGTAGGTCTGTGACTCTTTTCCCATGTCCCATAAAAGGAAGCTTGGTCATTTTGCCTTGAAGGCATGATTCACAAACTGGATATGACTCGGAAGCCAACGGACTCAACAGTCTGGATTTCTCCAATTTGTTAACCCTGTCTTTCGCTATATGACCTAGCCTTAGGTGCCACAGATACCTATTATTTAGACTATCTCTAGGCCTTTTAATTCCTATGGCATTCACATTTTGCTCGATATTAAATACAGATACATCAACGTGTAACTGATAGAGACCGTTAATGACAAAACTATTTGCAACTTTATTATTTTCACAAAAAATATTACAATGGTCCTTATGAAAGCTAATCACATAGCCTTCTTGTGCTAAATATGAAACAGAAATCAAATTCCTACTTGCTGCAGGCACATAATAACAGTCTCTTAAAACTAAATCTAATCCTAATGGTAATCGCAGAGGGTAGGTTTTCACGACCACAGCAGCAACTCTTGCTCTGTTCCCGACGTGTAGGATCATCTCCCCATCTCTCAGCCTCCTGCTCTCCTCAAGACCCTACATAGAAGTGTACAAATGAGCACTAGAACCAGAGTCAAGTACCCAACTAGATGCAGAAGAAACCGTAAGGTTAGATTCTATAACGAGCATACCTCCAGAAGGACCATCCTTCTTGTTCTTTAGGGTGGCCAGGTACTGAGGACAGTTCACTTCCAATGGCCGTCTGATTGACAGTGGAAATATTTTTCCTTATCAGCAGCCTTCTTCTTCGATTCTGTCTTCTTCTTCTTGCCATCCACCTTTCGCTTCTTTGCAGACTTTTTTTCTTTCCAAAAATTTTCTCTTGAAAGAAGTCCGCTCCACAGTAAGAACTGAACCTTTTGAACCCTTCATAGAAAGCTCAGCCGTAACCAGCATGTTCATTAACTCGGCCAAGGTGCACTGCATCTTATGCATATGGAAGTTCATGATGAACTGACCATATGCATCGGACAAGGACTGAAGGATCACATCAATCTAAAAATTCTTGTCTAAGATGATATCGAGTTTTTCAAGCTCCTCAAGGTCCTTGATCATTGTCAAATAATGATCTTGGACTGACTGCCCATCACGCATCTTGGCCTTAAAAAATCTTTGACAGACTTGATACTTGGCCACGCAACTCTGTTCATCAAACAACTCTTGCAGGTGAGCCAACATTTGACAGGTAGTCAAAATGTTCTCATGTTAACGCTGCAAGTCATTAGGCATTGCACCCAACATGTAGTACCTTGCTTTGTTATCATCATCTATCCACTTTTTTAGAGACGCTCTCTGTTCAGCAGTTGGACGTGCTGGCATGGCAGGTGGGTCCTGATCCAAGACATGAGTCAATTTTTAAAATCCAGAATAATTCTGTAGTTCCTCAACCAGTCCTTGAAATTGGATCCAGTCAATTTGTGGGTGTCTAGTATTTTGGTCAGGGGTTGGAGGTAGACATGTTTCTTGTAGAGAGTCAAAATTTCTAGTTAGATTTTGTAATCAGACTTAACCAATTTATTTAGGAGTTTCATTTTTAAATAAATTAGGCTCTCACTATTTTCTCAGATCCCTACACTTCCTTGGTAGAGATGTAAAAATCTTCGTGATCAGTGATTTCTAATGGGTGGTGCGGTCTCACCAACTGGCTCATCACCTCCCCTAACAGTTATTGATGATGGGTCAACCGATGAGTGGACAACTCTTGTCCAATGATTCTCTAATCATGGTGCACCCAAAACTTGATCTCTAATTCTTGAAGCTCACCATGTTGGAATATTGCTCCAATCTTTAGTTAAGTCAACCCACCATTTGCACGAACTAGATTCCTGATTGGGTCCCTCACCGTATCTGAAATATTGAGCCCAACCCATCCTCTAATTTGTAGCATTCAATGCCTAATGGACATAGTTGTGTCTTCCCAGTGCAACTAAGCCACTGTAACCAGCTGAGAACAATCAACCCCGAGAAGGGCCTGCACATCCACAATGGTGGAAGACCTAGACTTAATATTTTCTTAGGAAGATTTGATTTAGATCTCATTAAACTTGACTTGACATAGTCATAACAATTATGACTAACCTAGTGGCATGGGTCAGTTCGAATTGTTAGCCATCTTAAATCAGAACTGGGTCGACACATATGGCCAGATAAGTGAGATCGGTGGAAGGGATATGCCATTAACTCGACAAGAATGCATTCGAGTCGAGTAGCTCCCAATTAAAAACCAGTCGGTCGCATCTACCCAACTTATCTTAGACACCAAATTATCGAACCAGAATCAATTGGGTTAGCCTACAATTCAGACTCTAACCACTGAGACAAATTAGGTCTTAACTTGATCGAGTCATATCTAAATGTGATTCGACCTTGACCCAGACTTAATCCTATTAGGTTGGTCAATTATTAGCTTTCATGATCCCACCTAACCAACTCTTGATTCGGTTTGACCAACCACTAGACCTAATTGAGCTTCCCAAGTCCGAACCCAATTTTATGAAAATATCTTAGATCTGAAATTCTCAATTTTAGACCAAATTGATTTCATAAACTTAATTCATTAATTAAGTTTGGATTCATAAATAAAACATGTAAAATAAATCCTAGGGTTTGAGGATCTAGGATTTTGCAGAAAAGTAAGTTTTGATTTCTGATTAAGGATGAACGTGCGGCACCCCTACACATCATAAAAACATCCCATTGAATAGGAAGAGAGGTTATTAAAATCCTACTTCATTCTTATGATCGAATGGCTATAAGGAATACATTAATCAAAAATATAAATTTAACTACAAAACTAGTTAGATCTAAATTTATATATCTCATATACAATTTAAGATCTAACTAATACATGTTTTGCATACATCTCATGTATCAAAAATTGATCTAATTAACATACTTTTAGATCTGATATATCACATGTAATATCTAAAAAATAAGATTTAAATTAAACTATTCAAAATTAAATCTATTCTAATCAAGTTACTGGAACAATTCTACAACTAGTCTAGGCATGCAACAGATCAATTTTATAAAAAAATTAAAATTTTATTTTCTATTTTTTGATCTAATTATAATACTTATAAGATCAAAAAAATAAAAAATAAATTAGATTTAATTCATATTTTAATCTCATTAAAACATAAAACTTAAGACTGTTCATAGATTCAACTAATCCTAGTCTAGTCATACATCTCATGCATGTTAGATCTTCTTAGATTTAATTTTAAATATTTTAATTTCAAAAATTATCACATCTGATATGATATCTAAAATTTTTTAAATATTAGATAAATAAATATAAAAAATTAGATCTAAATTAGATCTGAAATAGAGCTAAAAACCTGGCTCTGATACCAGTTGAAGGAAAAATCGCCTTTTTCCTTTGTAGGATCTTCCAGATTTTATCAAATCTGGAGCAAAATAATTTAAAAATTTTATCCTATGTTATTTCAGATCTAATATCTGTTAGATATAATTTTATTATTTAATATTTAAAATCTAAAATTAAATCTAAAAGTATGAGAAGTATAGACATACCTCAAGGGTAATCTGATTACCCTGTAGATGATCTCAGCACAGCCCAAGGTTCTGATGTAGCCACGCAAGCGTCTGGCCTCTACCGATATCCACTTGTGTAGGATCTAGAATATCTTCTCCTCATAAATCTATGCTCCAAAAAATAGATCTCTATCTGATTTGGAAGTACTTCAGAACTCCTTCTGAAGTTGGAGCAGCAGCCTTTCGAAGATGTCCTGCAGCCTTCCTATTCCAGGCATCACCATGCCTTTTTCTTGCACCAGATGAATGTCCAACTCCTTGGACGTGAAGAGGAGAGATAGGAGAGTAGGGAGGATATGGAGAAGAAGGGAGGGGGTAGTAGCTATTAAGTTTGGTGCATAAAACAAGTTCAGCCTAAAACCCTAGGCGCAGAAGGGTTTATATAGACCCTGTATGCTGCGCAGTGCCACATCATTCAACCAATCAGAAAATTTCAATAAATTCTAAAAAAAATTTTGATAGGTTGGTTGATGTCATCTGATCACATCAGATAAGAACCCAAGCCTCTATCTCAAAGTTAGGGCCAACACTGGATAAGGACAAAGAGAGGTTGGTGCCAAAAGAGTCCAATCTTATCAAGACTCTCCAACCTTATCCACTTGGGGTGCCCACTTAATCCAATTGGGCTCACACCATAATCTGATTATGGCACCTAATTTGATGTGGTTTGGCTCCACAAAAATCCTCCAATAAGCTCTTGCCAAGTGGCCTTCAATTTAAAATTCATATGTCAACTTTTGACAAATATCCTAAAATAAAATTGGCAGGTGACAGGAATTAACAGGTGCTTGTCTTAAATTCAT
>NC_025994.2:57600342-57612812 GCF_000442705.2 Elaeis guineensis
TTTAAAAAGTCTTCATCTAGTTATGCATGTCAAAACATGAGTGGTCTGCTTATAATTATTTTATGTAGATTTAACTCTATATTATGACTTTTTTTATTTTCATCCCATGATATCATAAATAAAACTATATTGATCGATACAACTATGTGGATTGGTTGAGAAACTTACAAATTAGGTTTATATCGAAAAAGAACTTCGATATTCTGGATATTTTTGATCCTAGATTGATCAGTAATAATGAGAAGATAATAATATCCGTATAGATATTATTTATAAAAATTTAGATATTGAGAGTATAATTGCAAGAATTTTCTGGCAAGATTGAAGTAGGGTGCAAGTATAACACCAAAAGATATGTATATGATACAGACCTATTTTTTATTGAGTGATTCAGACTCTGATATTTGGGTATTGGATACTATCTATGAATCGCATATTTGTAATTCATTACTACAACTATAGAATATCAAAGGTCTGAAAAGAGGTGACCTCGAGCTTTATAGCATAAGTGGAGTTTATTAGCGCAGAAACTGTGGGAACCTATATGCTTAATTTATCTTCGAATAAAATTTTAAATTAAAAGACTGTTATTACATACCAAAGGTCATTAGAAATATTATTCTATACATTTGTTGTTAAAACAAGATTATGAAATAAGGCTAATGAAAAATAGATGCTTCATTTTTTTAAATAAATTTTATGGCAGTGGTTATATTGATAACAATCTTTTAATTCTTGCACTCAATGAAAATATTTTTCATATTAAAAGAAATATAAAAAAAAAGAGAAAAAATATAAATATCACATATCTCTGGTATTATCATCTTAGTCATATTAGTGAGTCAAGGATAAACAAGTTATATAAAAAAAAATTCTTTGACCCAAATAATTATGAATCAATGGAAACATATAAATCTTATCTCATGGGTAAGATGACCAAGACTCCATTTTTTGGATATGGAGAGAGGATAAGTGAGTTGTTAGCTCTAGTACATATAGATGTATATGGACCGATAACAACTCAGGCCAGAAGAAGATACTCTATCTTTACAGATGATTTATTAAGGTTCGGATATGTGTATCTTATGAAATATAAATTCGAAGTCTTTGATAAGTTCAAGGAGTACCAAGGTATGATCGAGAAATAAACTGAAAAAAAGTATCAAGCTTCTTCGATCTAATCGAAGAGGAGAATACTTATCTATTGAATTTCTTGATTGTCTTAAAAGTAAAGGTATTCTCTCTGAATGGACCCCTCCTAATACGCCTCAGTTAAATAGTATAGCAGAAAGGAAAATCATACTATGATGGATATGATGTGGTCCATGATATGCTTCATTGATCTTCTAATATCTTTCTAAGGATAATGCCCTAGAGACTATCACATATATATTAAACAGAATGCCTTCAAAGTCTGTTGCAAGTACTCCATATGAGATATAGAATGGAAGGAAGCCTAATCTTAAATATCTTAAGACTTAGGGCTGTCTTACTTATGTCAAAAATATTTTTTGGACATAAGCTTAGTGCTAGATTAGACAAGTGTAGGTTTGTAGAGTATCTTAAGAAAATTAATGGATATTATTTCTACCACCCTACTGAATAAAAGTGTTTGTTAGTAGGCACGCTACTTTCTTGAAACATGAATTTATCCAAGAAGAAGGAGTGGGAGGAATATTAAACTTATGAAAGTTCATGATCTACAAATCGATCCAGAAATACCAGTAGTTGGATCATAAAAAGATCCTCAATCAAAAGTACCCAAGAATGAGGTACATCCACGATATACACCTCCTCTTCGAAGGTCAGATAGAGTGTGTCAAGCATCTCTAAGATATAATTTTGTCATTGAGAATGACAATTTGATCAACATCATTTAGAATGTTGATCCACTGACCTACTCGAAAGCTGTCATGAGTAGAAACTCAGACAGATAGCTGGAAGCTATGAAATCTGAGATGGACTTAATGAATACCAATCAAGTGTAGACCTTGGTTGATGCACTTGAGGGTGTGACCCTAGGGTGCAAGTAGGTCTTCAAAAGGAAGATTGAAGTAGATGGCCAAGTAGAAACCTACAAAGCTAGGTTAGTGGCAAAAGGTTTCAGTCAAATGCAAGGAATTGACTATGATGAAACCTTCTCACCAGTGGCTATGCTCAAGTCCGTCCAAATTTTACTTGCTATAGCAGCATACTACGATATTGAAATCTGACAGATGGATGTCAACATCGATTTTCAATAGTAATCTAGAGGAAGTGGTCTATATGACTCAGCCAGAGAAATTTATCTCAAGTGGGAGAGCAAATCAAGTATGCAGGCTAATAAGATCCATCTATGGATCGAAGTAGGTTTCAAGAGCTGGAACATCTGATTTGATATGACAGTCAAAGAGTTTGGCTTTATAAAAAATACAGATTGAACCATGTGTATATAAGAAGACAAGTGGGAGTGTTATTGTCTTCTTAGTTCTGTATGTCCGTGACATACTGCTCATTGGGAATGATATCCTAATGATGCAATCGGTCAAGATCTGGCTATCAAATAAGTTTTTCATAAAAGACTAGGGTGAAGCATCCTATATACTGAGTATAAAGATCTATAAAGATAGATCTAAAAGATATTAGGCTTATCCCAATCACGGTATATAGACCTCATATTAAAGAGATTTAATATGGAGGCAAGTAAGAAAGGTTATTTGTCTATAAGTTATGGTATACGTCTCTCTAAGAGAATGTGTCCTAAGACATCAGAAAAGAGGAAAAGGATGGATGAAATCTCTTATGCTTCAGCTGTGGGATCAATTATGTATGTCATGCTATGTACCAAGCCTATGTAGCTTATGCTTTGGGCATAGCTAGTAGATTTCAAGCTGATCCAAAGAAAGCTCATTGGAAAGCAGATGATAGCAAGTCAATATCAAGATATGTGTTTATCCTAAATGATGAGGTAGTGACTTGGAAGAGTTCCAAGCAGTAGATAGTAGCTGACTCAACTACTGAGCCAGAGTATGTTGCTACTAGTGAAGCCATTAAGGAAGCTGTCTGGATGAAGAAACTCATCATGGATTTAAGAGTCGTTCCTAAGATTGAAGGACCGGTGTCACTCTATTGTGATAACACTGAGGCCATTATTCAAGATAAGAAACCTAGATCTCATTATAAATTCAAGCACATCCTCAGACATTTTCATTATTAGAAGTATGCCCTAGATGTCAGATTGGCTGACACATTTCTGTACAAATCTAAGGGCAAATTTATAATTTTGACTATAAATCAATAAATAGATTTTTCTTCTATCACATTGTGTACATTGTGTCTGTGATACATCCTTTGAGTTAGTAGGAATATCAATTCATATTTTCAAGAGTTGAAAATTTAAGGCATGAATTTACATAACTAACTCAGAAATAGCTCCTGACCATAGGATCATCACGAGGATGGTGATCGATCCAAAAAGTTGGAGTACGATCGCTTTCTTAGGATAGATGTGTCTTGAGTCTACGGTGTAGAGACACCGAAGCAAGAGTACAGATATTCATTGAGAACGAGAGTACTGAGCTTGACCATATCGAGCAGTCATAAGGAAGTCTACCTTCTCGTCGATGACTAGCTCGATGCTGCAGTTGTATGTCTAGTTCTTTGACCTGAGGTGCATCGATAGTTCATCTTGAGTGTGTTATAGTTTGACTACACCATAACTCGGTCTTCTAGCTATTCAAAACTCTGAGGTGTATGTTGGCTGTAGCATATTCATTATAGGAACAAGGTCGCACCAAGATGGGATCTATCAACCTCGGTAGATGAGAGGAGTAGTCCTATGATGATCGAAAGATCAAGTCCTTAAGCCCATGGCCATGGCAGAGTGAAATAATAAAAAAAAAGTTTTTCATTGGGGTTTCACATCGGACTCGGATCGATCGATTGATTCATATGACTGATGTTGGGTTTGACGAGTTCACCTTAACCCTAATTCAGTCGGGACTCATGATAGAGGAACTCAATCACACAGGTAGCTGCATCGAGAGGTTCATCTTCAGTTCTGATGGATTGTCACCATATATTGTTAGGTGTTACTGGTAGATTTTGGAGCAATTAGAATGATCTTGATGATCGATCATTCTAATTGTCTGAATTAGAAGTGTTCTGATCCATCGAAAGGAGTTTCAATGATGTCGATGATGAGATCATGACATGTCTCATTACCATACAGAATTGAATCTAATTGGATCACACAAATAAGGGTTAGGGTCTGGATGTCATCAATTGGGCTAATCCAATTGATTTGAAAAGATCCAATTAGGTTCAAGGAAATCATGCTAGCACATGATTGAGCCTAACTTTCTCCTCATGTAATCTTTTCTGTCTCTACTGAGCCAAATGTGATTTGACTCATCCAGAGAACCTTGAGAAGGTTTCTCTCAGTCTAAATGAAGCTTGTCCAGCTCAGAAAAAGCTTGTCTTAATGTTAGATGTGTGTCCTAGATGCCAGATTGGCTGACACATTCCTGTACAAATCTAAGAGCAAATTTATAATTTTGACTATAAATCAATAAATAAATTTTCTTCTATCACATTGTGTACATTGTGTCTGTGATACATCCTTTGAGTTAGTAGAAATGTCAATTCATATTTTTAAAAATTAAAAATTTAAGGCATGAATTTACATAACTAACTCATAAACAACTCCTGACCATAGGATCATCACGAGGATGGTGATCGATCCGGAAGGTTAGTGTACGATCGCTTCCTTAGGATAGATGTGTCTTGAGTCTACAGTGTGGAGACACTGAAGTGAGAGTACAAGTATTCATTGAGAACGAGAGTACTGAGCATGACCATATCGAGCAGTCATAAGGAAGTCTACCTTCTCGTCGATGACTAGCTCAATGCTGTAGTTGTGTGTCTAGTTCTTTGACCTGAGGTCATCGACAGTTCACCTTGAGTGTGTTATAGTTTGACTATATATAACTCGATCTTCTAGCCATTCAGAACCCTGAGGTATATGTTGGCTGTAGCATATCATTGTAGGAACTAGGTCGCACCAAGAAGGGATCTATCAATCTCGGTAGATGAGAGGAGTAGTCCTCTGATGATCGAAAGATTGAGTCCTTAAGCCCATGGCCATGGCAGAGTGAAACAATGGAAAAAGAGTTTTCCATTCAGATTTTACATCAGACTCGATCGATCGATTGATTCATATGACTGATGTTGGATTTGACGAGTTCACTTTAACCCTAATTCAGTGGGACTCATGATAGAGGAACTCAATCACACAGGTAGCTGCATCGAGAGGTTCATCTTCAGTTCTGAAGGTTTGCCACATATACTACTAGGTGTCACTGGTAGATTTTGAGAGCAATTAAAATGATCTTGATGATCAATCATTCTAATTGTCTGAATCAGAAGAGTTCTGGTCCATCGAAAGGAGTTTCGATGATGTCGATGATGAGATCACGATATGGCTCATTACCATACAGAATTGAACCTAACTGGGTCACACAAACAAGGGTTAGGGTCTGGATGTCATCAATTGGGCTAGCCCAATTGATTTGGATTAGATCCAATTAGGTTCGAGGAAATCGTGCTAGCACTCGATTGAGCCTAACTTTCTCCTCGTGTAATCTTTTCTATCTTGACTGAGCCAAATATAATTTGACTCACCCAAAAATATTGAGAAGATTTCTCTCACTTTAAATAAAACTTGTCTAGCTCAGAAAAATCTTATCTTAATTCATGAGATGAATTTAAGACAACACCTGCTAATTTCTGTCACCTGCCATTTTCATTTTAGGACATCTGTCAAATATTGACATATGGGTCTTAAATTGAAGGCCACTTGGCAAGAGCTCATTGGAGGATTTTTGTGGAGTGTCCACATGCCAAATCCACATTAAATTGGGTGCCATAATCAGATTATGGCATGAGCCCAATTAGATTAAGTGGGCGCCCCAAGTGGATAAGGATGGAGAGTCTTGATCAACATGGACTCTTGGGCGCCACCTCTCTTGTGCTTGTCCAAAGAGGGTGCCAACATTGGATAGAGAGTGAGGTTTTTATTTGATATGATCAGATGATATCACTCCACCAATCAGAATTTTTTTAAATTTATTAGAATTTTTTGATTGATCGAAAGATGTGGCACTGCGCAGCACAGCAGGGTCTATATAAACCCTGTCTGCGCCTAGGGTTTTAGTGATTCTGCTCCCTACCTAGCAAAAGGCAGCCACCCCTCCTCTTCTCCATGTCCTCCCTAGTTCTCTCTCTCCCCTCTTCACATCCAAAGAGTTGGACGTCCATCTAGCAAAGGTCCAAGGCATGGTGACGCCTTGAACAGAAAGGCTGCAGGACTTCTTCGACAGACTACTGCTCCAACTTCAGGAAGACTTTTGAAGTTCTTTCTAATCAGATTTAGTTTTAATTTTTGGAGCAGAGATTTGTAAGGAGAAGATAATCTAAAATCTACTCGAGTGGATACTGGTAGAGGCCAGACGATTGCATGGCCAAATCAGAACCTCAGGCTTGCTGCGATCATCTACACGGTAATCAGATTACCCTTGAGGTATTTCATATTTTCTCATACTTTTAGATTTATTTTTGAATTAATATTATATAATAAAATTATATTTAAAATTTAGATCTAAAATAAATATAGGATAATTTTTTTTTAAATTATTCCATCTCAGATTTGATGAAATCTGGAAGATCCTACAAGGAAAAAGGCAGTTTTTCCTTCAACTGGTATCAGAGCCAGATTTTTGGCTCTATTTCAGATCTAATTTAGATCTAATTTTTTATATTTATTTATATAATATTTAAAAAATTTTAGATATCACATCAGATGTGATAAGATCTAAAATTAAAATATTTAAAATTAAATCTAAGAAGATCTAACATGCATGAGTAGACTAGGATTAGTTGAATCCATGAACAGTCTTAAGTTTTATGTTTTAATGAGATTAAAATATGAATTAAATCTAATTTATTCTTATTTTTTAATATTATAAGTATTATAATCAGATTAAAAAATAAAAAATAAAATTTTAATTTTTTTATAAAATTGATCTGTTGCATGCCTAGACTAGTTGTAGAATGGTTTCCAGTAACTTATCTAGAATAGATTTAATTTTGAATAGTTTAATTTAAATTATATTTTTAGATATTACATATGATGTATCAGATCTGAAAGCATGTTAATTGGATCAATTTTTGATACATGAGATGTATGCAAAACATGTATTAGTTAGATCTTAAATTGTATATGAGATATGTAAATTTAGATCTAACTAGTTTTGTAGTTAAATTTATATTTCTGATTAAGGTGTTCCTCATGGCCGTCCAGTCATAAGAATGAAGTAAAATTTTAAGATCCTCTCTTCCCATTCAATAGAGTGTTCTTATGACGTGTAGGGGTGCCGCGCGTTCATCCTTAATCAAAAATCAAAACTTACTTTTCTGCAAAACCCTAGATCCTGAAACCCTAGGATTTATTTTACATATTTTATTTATGAACCCAAACTTAATTAATGAATTAAGTTTATGAAATTAATTTGGTCTAAAATTAAAAATTTCAGATCTAAGATATTTTCATAAAATTGGGTTCGGACTTGGGTAGCTCAATTAGGTCTAGCGGTTGATCAAACCAAATCAAGAGTTAGTTAGGTGGGATCATGAAAGCTAATAATTGACCAGCCTAATAGGATTAAGTCTGGATCAAGGTCGAATCACATTTAGATGTGACTCGATCAAGTTAAGATCTAATTTGGCTCAGTGGTTAGAGTCTGGATTGTAGGCTAACCCAATTGATTCTGGTTCGATAATTTGGCGTCTAAGATAAGTTGGATAGATGCGACCGACTAGTTTTTAATTGAGAGCTACTCGACTCGAATACGTTCTTGTCGAGTTAATGGCATATTCCTTCCACCGGATCTCACTTATCTGGCCATATGTGTCGACCCAGTTCTGATTTGAGGTGGCTAAAAATTTGAGCTGACCCATGCCACTAGGTTAGTCATAATTGTTATGACTATGTCAAGTTAAGTTTAATGAGATCTAAATCAAATCTTTCTAAGAAAATATTAAGTCTAGGTCTTCCACCATTGTGGATGTGCGGGCCCTTCTCAGGTTGATTGTTCTCGGTTGGTTATAGTGGCTCAGTTGCACCGAAAAGATGCAACCATGTCCATTAGGCATTGGATGCTATGAATTAGAGGATGGGTTGGGCCCAATATTCTGGATACGGTGAGGGACCCAATCAGGAATCTAGTTCATGCAAATGGTGGATCTGACTTAACTAAAGATTGGAGCAATATTTTGGACATGGTGACTTCATGAGTTAGAGATCAAGTTTTGGATGCACCATGGTTAGAGAATCATTGGACAAGAGTTGTCCACTCATCGGTTGACCCATCACCAATAACTGTTAGGTGAGGTGATGAGCCAGTTGGTGAGACCGCACCACCCACTAGAAATCACTGATCACGAAGATTTTCACATCTCTACCAATGGAGTGTAGGGATCTGAGAAAATAGTGGAAGCCTAATTTGTTTAAAAATAAAATTCATAAACAAATTGATTAAGTTTGATTACAAAATCTAACTAGAAACTTTTGACTCTCTACAGAAAATATATCTACCTCCAACCCCCTGACTAAAATACTAGACACCCACAGATTGACTGGACCCAATTTCAAGGACTGGGTGAGGAACTACAGAATTATTTTGAGTTCTAAAAAATTGACTCATCTTGGACAAGGACCCACCTGCCATACCAGCACGTCTGACTGCTGAACAGAGAGTATCTCTGAAAAGGTGGATGGATGATGATAACAAAGTAAGATACTACATGTTGGGTACAATGTCTGATGACTTGCAGCGTCAGCATGAGAACATTTTGACTACCCGCCAAATGTTGGCTCACCTGCAAGAGTTGTTTGGTGAACAGAATCACGAGGCCAAGTATCAAGTCTGTCAAAGACTTTTTAAGGCCAAGATGCGTGATGGACAGTCAGTCCAAGATCATTGTTTGACAATGATCAAGGACTTTGAGAGCTTGAAAAACTCGATATCATCTTAGACAAGGATTTTAGATTAATGTGATCCTTCAGTCCTTATCTGATGCATATGGTCAGTTTATTATGAATTTCATATGCATAAGATGCAGTGTACCTTGGCCGAGTTAATGAACATGCTGGTTACGGTTGAGCTTTCTATGAAGGGTTCAAAAGGCTCAGTTCTTACTGTGGAGCAGACTTCTTCCAAGAAAAAGTTTTTGGAAAGAAAAAAAATCTGTGAAGAAGCAGAAAGTGGATGGCAAGAAGAAGAAGACAGAACCGAAAAAGAAGGCTGCTGATAAGGAAAAATATTTTCACTGCCAATCAGACGGCCATTGAAAGCAAAACTATCCTCAGTACCTGACCACCCTAAAGAACAAGAAGGATGGTCATTCTGGAGGTATGCTCGTTATAAAATTTAACCTTACGGTTTCTTCTGCATCTAGTTGGGTACTTTACTCTGGTTCTAGTACTCATTTGTGTACTTCTATGTAGGTCTTGAGGAGAGCAGGAGGTTGAGAAATGGAGAGATGATCTTACGCATCAAAAATGGAGCAAGAGTTGCTGCTATGGCCATGGGAACCTACCCTCTGTGATTACCGTTAGGATTAGATTTAGTTTTAAGAGACTATTATTATGTGCCTGCAGCAAGCAGGAATTTGATTTCTGTTTCATGTTTAGCACAAGAAGGCTATGTGATTAGCTTTCATAAGGACCATTGTAATATTTTTTATGAAAATAATAAAGTTGCAAATGATTTTGTCATTAATGGTCTCTATCAGTTACATGTTGATGTATCTGTATTTAATATCGAGCAAAATCTGAATGCCATAGGAATTAAAAGGCCTAAGATAGTCTAAATAATAGGTATTTGTGGCACCTAAGGCTAGGTCATATAGCGGAAGATAGGGTTAACAAATTGGAGAAATTCGGGCTGTTGAGTCTGTTGGCTTTCGAGTCATATCCAGTTTGTAAATCATACCTTCAAGACAAAATGATCAAGCTTCCTTTTGTGGGACATGGGGAAAAAGTCACAGACCTAGTTGCCCTAGTATATACGGATGTGTGCGGCCCATTTGATGTGCCGACTAGAGCAACTGCGTCTACTTCATTACCTTTACCGATGATATGTCTAGGTATAGGTATGTGTTTCTAATAAAACATAAGTCTGAAGCTTTTGAAAGGTTCAAAGAATTCAGACATGAGGTAGAAAAAAAACAGAAAAGTCCATTAAGGTTCTTCGATTAGATCGAGGAGGTGAATACCTTAGTCGGGAGTTTCTAGACTATCTTAAGGATAATGGTATAGTCTCTCAATGGACTCCACTTGGAACCCTCAACTCAACGGGGTTTCAGAACGGAGAAATCGGATCCTATTAGATATGGTCCGTTTCATGATGAGCTTCATGGACCTCCCTGAATTTCTTTGGGGATATTGTCTCATGACAGTAATTTATGTATTGAATAGGGTTTCCTCTAAAATCAACCTACCACACTGTATGAGATATGGCATGGTAAGAAGCTAAGTCTGAATCATCTCAGAATTTGGGGTTATCCGGCTCATGTCAAGAGATAGCAGACGGACAAGTTAGAGTTCAGATCTTTTAGAGCTCGATTCATAGGATATCCTAAAGAGTCATTAGGATACTATTTTTATATTCTAAAAAACCACAATGTGATTGTGAGTCGAAATGCTATTTTTCTTAAAAAATAATTTATTCAAGATGGTGCATCAGAAGAATAATTAAGCTCAAGGAGAATATCTCCCAAGAGCAACGAGCTAAAGAACCTGAGGAACCCAATCAATTAGAACCAGTCCTAATACAACCTTTTCCACCTCGTAGATCGACTAGATTTTTCATCCTCCTGAAAAGTACTTAGGTACTATACAAGAAGATATAGAGGAAATGTTCCTCACGAAAAATGGGGTTCATGGTGATGATCCCAAGACCTATGACGAGGCGATATCAGATATCGACTCCGAGAAATAGTTAGAGGCAATGAGATCAGAAATTGACTCGATGCACTCAAACCAAGTTTGGACCTTGTAGATCTACCTGAAGGTATTGTACCTATTGGGTGTAAATGGATCTTCAAGAAAAAGATAGGTGCAGATGAGAATGTGGAGACATTCAAGACTAGGCTCGTAGCGAAAGGTTATAGTCAGCATGAAGGCATTGACTATCAGGATACCTTCTCGCCCGTAGTCATGCTAAAATCTATTCGCACATTGGTTACTGTTGCAGCCTATTTCGATTATGAAATATGATAGATAGACGTGAAAATGACGTTCTTAAATGGATATCTTGAGGAAGATATCTATATGGAACAGCCACTTGGTTTCACATCCAGTGATGATGATCACAAGGTCTGCAAGCTGCAAAGGTCCATTTATGGACTTAAGCAAGCATCTCGGAGCTGGAATACTTGTTTCAATGATGTGATCAAAATATTTGGTTTCATCAAAAATGAAGAGGAACTATGTGTGTTCAAATAGGTCAGTGGGAGCGCGGTTGTCTTCTTGTATTGTACATAGATGACATCCTCCTAATTGGGAATGACATTCCCATGTTGACCTCAGTCAAAGTATGGTTGTCTATGGAGTTCTCTATGAAAGATCTAGGAGAGGCATCATTTATACTAGGTATTAAGGTCTATAGAGATAGATCAAATAGGATGCTGGGACTTTCACAGAAGATATACATAGAGGAGGTGCTAAAAAGGTTTAGCATAGAAAACTCCAAAAGAGTTTTAGTACCTTTTAGACATGGCATTCATCTCTCCAAGAAGATGTGCCCTAACACACCTGAGGAGATTGAATGCAATGAGCAAGATCCTTATGCTTCGGCAATAGGGAGCCTCATGTATGCCATGCTATGTACATGACCTGATATAGCCCATGCTGTGAGTGTCACAAGCAGATATCAGTCAAATCCAAGCGAAGAGCACTGGACTTCTGTGAAATGTATCCTTAAGTACTTGAGAAGGACTAAAGATATGTTTCTAGTCTTTGAGAATGGAGAACTCCAGATTCAGAGATATACAGACTCAGACTTTATGTCTATATAGATGATCAAAAGTCGATATCTAGGAGTCTATTCATTTGCAATGGTGGTGCAGTCAGCTGAAGAGTTCCAAGCAGACCGGTGATTGCTGATTCCACCATGGAGGTAGAGTATATTGCTGCATCGGAAGCAGTGAAGGAGGCATTCTGGTACAAGAAGTTTGCACGAAGCTTGGAGTGATGTCATCGGATGCCATCCCTCTTTACTGCGATAATAACGGTGCCATAGCCCTAGCTAAGGAGCCAAAGTTTCACTAGAAGTTCAAGCACATCGAGCGACAATTTCATCTGATCCGTGATTACCTTGAAAAAGGTTATGTCGAGGTCAAGAGAGTCGACTCCACAGACAATGTGGCAG